>NC_088295.1:83630035-83953432 GCF_032854445.1 Liolophura sinensis
TATTCTTACTATTTAAATCAATAGTAATTATGACATAATTACTCTCAATTCGGTGGCCTAGTTTTGAACTCTGGCCTCCTTCATACATTGCATACATTTACATGTGCATGCCAAAACAGCATAATCAGGATAATAAAGGTAAAGAGAAACTCCAAGCACTCATCTGATGGGTATGTATTTGCTGTATGTGACATATGGTCCTGCCCACAGCTCAACAATAGGGTTAATAACAATGGATGGGTCGATGAAAACTGTTGTCTAATCATGGAGACTGCATACTGCAACATGTTGTATAAACTTCCTTATAAACATTCATATAATTGCATAATTTGTGACCAATTTCGGACAAACTGTTTTCAGAATCCTGCATGTATTAACTCAAGCAGGTAAATTTCTACAGTCATGAACGGGACTCCCGTTAGACATTCTACATAGGCCAATAGACAGCGTCAGTTTATAATCTCATTTACCTGAAACCCTTGTACCAGTTTGGTCATGAGATGATAGATTTCTTGATGCAATGTAGAATACTGACTGAATAAATTTATGTATTTATTTGATTGGTGTTTTATGCCGTACTCAACAATATTTCACTCATACGACAGTGGCCAGCATTATGGTGGGAGGAAACCGGGCAGAGCCCGAGGAAACACGCGGGTTGCTGGCAGACCTTCCCACGTAAGGCTAGAGAGGAAGCCAGTATATCCTGGACTTGAACTCACAGTGACCGCATTGGTGAGAGGCTCTTAGGTCATAACGCTGCACTAGTGCGCTGACCAACTGCGCCACGGAGGCTTTTTTGTCCCATTAATTCTGAAAAACCACCACCATATAGTGCAAAAAACTGGTCTGGATACAGCTGCTCAACCATTAATGGGTATGGTCAACTACTAATAACACTCTGCTGAAAGAAATTTAAATTACATACACATACATCTAAACTCCTTTTGTTTTTATTACCTACATTTGGATACCTTAAACGTCAAAATGATATTACATATACGTTTTGCTGTCAAATGACAAAATGACCATCCAAATGTTCTGACCACATTCTAGTGTGCGATTCCGCCCCAAGTCATAATTTCTTCCCTTTGCATGGTTGCATGTGCACTCTATGATATGAGCATAAACTGGGCAGACAGTAGATTGAGAGTGTTTATTGGACTTGACTCACATCAGCGCACACAGTGTTATTCATCAATCCAGTGTCCATGTTTATAAACACTGTAATGATTTTCCTGGTCTTACATCTCCAGTCAGCAGACTGATGATTTACAAGAGACTTCCCACAGAAACGGCTGTCGATTTAACATAAAAGAATCATGTCCATCATTTACCAGTAACTTAGAACACCCCTCCCCCCTCCCCTTCCCAGATAGTCAGTGACCCACAACAATCCTAAATGCTCCAAGCATTGCCAGGGACGGAACATCTGTATTCCCAGTTATCTTAAGTGCCACGTTTAGACGTATGTTAAGGAAGATGCCGTGAGCTGTACAATGATCAAGGCTTGTTATACATCATGGCCAAACTATGGATGTGATATCTCACAGAACAAAATGTGCATCTGGGTTATTAAACTAGTGCTAGCATTGAGCATATAATCTGACAATGGCAATGTCTGTCCATTTGACCGCAGTGAAAGTTTTTTGAGTTGAATGAGAGAGGTTATTAAGTGGACTGGGTGATAAGTTCAGGAGACATTAGAAGAGGAGGGCTGTAATCGGAGTACTGGGGATGGTGCCATATCGGCCAGATACCAAGTTGTAAATGTGTCTGTCATTCACCATATGTTTACCTTCAGCCCGCACAACACAATTACTGTAACAGCTTTGAGGGGGGGTCGAGCAAGTCGAATAAACCTTCTGCTAACCTGCCACTCCAAAATAACTGTGAAGCGCCAGGAATCAGGTCTCCTGCACAGAGGTGATGGCTAAAGAGCCGCAGATACAGCAAACATTGACTAGCAGGAAATAACATTCCCGACAGAAGAGCCTTTAACCTAATGGAGTGATTTATCCGGTGTACATTCCTCTGACTTTTCTCCCCATTGCGGAGGCTATGACCACAATCGTTTCTAATATGGTACCTACACGTGCCTCACAGGCTACACGCTACCTTGCATACCAACAAAGCCCTAGAACTCACTCATCAATTACACTATAATCACATATACACACGTGTATGTGATTAGTCCCTTAACACATCTACAAGGGTTCAAGGCAGTTCCACTTAATAACGTAGACAACATACACATGGTCAGTCTAATTAATCACACAAATGGTAATTTGACTCTAATTTTCTAATTGTTCATTACCAAATTACTTTTTATCAAATGCAGGAAAACCAATACAAGATTGCACTGTGAAAATTACAGGCTACTGACCATTCATTATGGTCTAGTAACTTAATGAAACTGTCCTTCTCTAAAGGCTTCAAATGCAAATCAAAAGTAAGGCAAATATAGCATGATACAACGTCAAAAAACAATGTGTCATGTATCGTTAAAGAGCTACTTCAGTGTCAAGGCCTGTATGTCTTAAAAGCAGGGTTAAGTGATAATAAGAAATGAGATGGTCTAAACTGCTTTACTTTATCTTCCAAAATTTGCATGTATTAAAACCACTGTTCATAGTTTCAGAATAATATAGAATAATACAGGATAATACAGAAACAAAAGTTTTCTGTCAATTCCCATTTTGCCTGGAACACCCTTCGCACAAATGACATCTTACTTCCAAACACGCATGCCATCATTCTAGCATAACTGCCTTACTTAACATCATATCGGTCCGATTCATCCTCTCCTACAGGACATTATCAAGCACAACTGGAAAATTTTACGCAAACTGCAGAAGATCTTGTTTTTGAAGAGTGATTTATCCGGTGTACATTTACAAGAGTTAATTATAATTATTCACCTTAAATCTTTTTGAACCGAGGCGTTAGCTCTGTTCCACAGGGTATCCTTCATATCACTTTAATATTTCGGTAGTGGTTTCTCTTGGGACTGAAGTAACACTTTAACATTAGAAAGTTTAACAATTAAGCATAAAATTAATGTTGCTAAAAATGGTTGCCTGAACAAGCAAGTGACAACCGATAAATGAGCAATCACATGCATTGAATACTGTAGGCACCTGTACACACTCTCAACATTCTATCAACTACACTAAACTGTAACATTTAAATGGCTTTACATGCATAATAATGCACCTTTCAAGAACTAAATCAACACTGCTCAGTTTAGACGATGCATTATACAGTGAAAAGTTAAAAATACATCTGCCACCAGATTTGGGTTCAGTATGCTTCTCACAGACTATACTTAAACGAAATAAGTTCACGACTAGTTATGTGTATTTATTGTAGAGTGTAAACTTCATCATTGCATGATGAAAAACTAAATATGCCAGGTAGTAATTCAGACCTATGTGTGTTTTTATATGTGCAACCATCCCTTGTTCAGTTGAATGAATGTATCATATCTTTATACTGACAGATCTGAACCTGAAACAGTATGATGATCTACAAATGGAAAATGTCCATACATGCTGCTTAGTTCAATAATCTTGCTGACGCAAATATATATACACGCAAAGAATTCATACTAGGCCAGGAAGTTATACTGTGCTTTGATACCACAGTACACAGTTCCATAGCAACAGGCTGATAGGACAGTTAATCACGAGAAAATTAATCCTGCTTAATTAACACCTTTGACATAATTGTACAGAAAAGGTTTGAATCAATCTGAAAGCTCTGTGAAATTAATTAAAAGATCTTCAGATTAAATTACAGAGCTCAACAAAGTCACACATAAACATACAATGTAGAAATGGCACAGCCTACAAGGGCATGTGAATCAAACAGGGCATATTCTTACATATATTTTCTATCCACATGCCAGACCTTTGGATACATATGAATATTTGTTCCTGTACAATGTATCAATGTTTATACATATATAATTCTTGTATTAAATTGTACTTACTTATAAACAAAAGTAATCACTATGTTGTATGTCAGAAGAGATCCCCTAGTGGCCTTAATTTTGGGTGTGGGTTATCCTCATTAAATAAAAAAGGAATTAAATTAAATATTTGCCTTAATTCACCATCAGTTGGGAATAGTATACTTTTAGGCTACATATATGTTAAGCTCACAGACCTGTGAAGCCACATGTATTTGTCCAAACTCTGAGATCGGTTGACCATGCCTCTTCCCAGCTTAGCTTCTACATTAGCCCCTCTGAATTGTTACATCCATTAACCTGGAATTAAGTAATTAAGTAATTTTAAATTCATATCACCTTATTAAGTGGGAAGATCATATAACTTTGGAATTAACACAAATGTAACTATTTTCGAATCTCCATCCCAAAACCCCCCATCCCAAAACCCCCCATCCCATCCCCAAACCCCCATCCCAAAGATCATCTTGCTTTATCACACTGCAGGCTTACAGTTGCTTATGTTTACTAATGAAATACAAATTCAAAGTTATGACTGCAAAACAAGTTCACCCTTTTCATGTTCCACATCAAACTCAAATCGAAAATAGCGGTTAGTGAACTTTTGGCTTTCTGTCGATGCACCATGTACATTTGTGTTAGCTGTAAGTTAACTTGCGATCATTGATCCAGAAAGGCTTTATTGGTTGACGGCTGGTGCACGAATGTCTGATTCGACACATAGACTCATAATTCATCAATAACTAGGTGATATGAAATCAGAATCACTGCAAGATTCAGAAAGCTTTGACGTGGACAGAACACTCAAAGTGACCGCAGTTTCCAATAAGTGAATGGAAGAGTACACATCTGTATTTCTGAAAACTACGCTGGAAAGAATGAAACAGAGCTCACATCTACGGATGACCATGCTACTTTTGTCAGCTCACATTTTTTTGCAAGCCTTTCTCGGTTTCCAGATATATGGTCATGAAGATAAAATGGCTAGTGCACAAATTACCCACAAGAAACATTATCTGAGAACATTAACTCAGCCGACATCACAGGCCTATCACTTTTTCCAAATAACAAGATGGCAGATGTTCTCTGTTTGCTAGGTTCAGCTGAAAAATATATCTACAAGACATGAAGAATGGGCTCCGACCAAATGGACAGGAATAATATGGATTACTTTAAGGCACACAGATTAAACATTCAGCTGATGTAGAGCCAGCATAATATACACGTAAAGCTCCACAAGACGCTAGCATCTTAAAATTGCCTCTGAATGCTCATGTGGCTTTCATTAATTAACATGACATCTGTGTACTTCTCACGTTTTGAATTCAGATGGTCATAGTACCAGAATACTGACAATTATGCGAGAGAAAATGCTACACATCACTGTATTATACATGTGTTTTCAACTACATACATGTACTTCACCTGAGCAAATTACAGCATTATTCTTTTTGTCTAGGTGTAGTATTTGTACAAATCAGTTTGATAATACTGAAGGATCCCTGTGTTACCCTACTGAAGCAATGTATTCCCCTATTGCTACGGTTACCGCTACACAGAGTATGTGTGAGCCCTTCAATGGTGACTTTGTTGTGTGTTTGAGTCTGGGTAAATCCAATTTTCTACTGATCATAATTACTCAGCTATGTATGTCTTGGATCCACAATGTAAGAACAAATGTTTCTATACACTTATCAAATAATGTAAGCTAAGCTTCGATCTCTCCACCTTGACTTGAAAGTTCTCATTTCTGGGGAATCCAGCTAACAGCAGAAACTTTACCAGCAGAAACCATATACATTCATGTCCAAATCTTTCTCTATTCTTTAAATTTATAATCTCAAGTCAATATTCAGTTAGCTTATTCTTTCCTGTTACCATTTATGCAAATTAAACTGTTTTTGTGTAGCTCTGTTTTCAAAACTCAAAGCTGGTCTCGGTTTGTGTGAAACTGTATATCATAATCAATGTGAGAACTATTTTGCTCAAGTGACTGGTTGAACATTTTTAAGTTGAGTTATTTCCCAAGTTTTTGCATTCAGGTTTCCACTGCCGGCCAAGCAGCCTACATGGTGTAAGACTAAAACAGCAATGGTGTTATTTTCATAAAATTGCTAAAGCGGAAGGTGACAGCCTATTATACATTGACTATTGCTCAGGGATTACTTGGTGTCAATTTACAATAAAATATCCGAGTCCAAACTCTAATGGATACTTAGAGAGAGCAACATTATACCTTCTCACATTTGTTATTTTCAATAATCTGCCAAGTCACACTCTCTGTGGAAAGATATGAGAACATGAAGTTTAAAATATATGAAGATAATTTAAACGGATGTTTGGAAGAGAGAGCATATTAACAAACCGGGTGACAAAAGAGGAAAATCAGTAATACTATCCAAAATCCAGCAAATGGTGCAACGAGAATGGTAAACATGCAACGACTTGCCTTAGATATTGGCCGCTTTTGATGAGCTCATAAACCAATAAACAAGAGGAAATATTAAATATTGATCAGTATCATGCTTCTGGGGAATTTGCAGACCTGACCGAGCAGGAATGTTGTGCGCTTTTTTAGGACAGCTTTTCCTATGAGGATATCAAGCAATTTAAGCAGGACAAAAACCAGCCATTTTCATTCAACTGCCCTCAAAATCATTACAGCTCATCTTGTGTTTCATTAAATTAGCCTGCATTGTTAAATTCCAGGATAAATAATACAGCAGCATATGGTAGATTTTTGGTCCAATATTCCACTGTAAGTACTGAAACACCTCAGATGTCTTTCAATTTAATATCCTTCTCATTAGCAAGCATCTCAACCCTGTCTCATTTCCCCTAAAATGCCTTGCCTTTCTTTAGCTGGGTTATAAAGTTCACAGAAATTTGCAGAAATCCATACTAAAAATCCAGAGAGAAAGCCAGAGCACAACATAATCATCTTCTGAGGTATCCCACTAATGCATCAAATGTGGACATAACCACCTCATAAATCATTTCCATGAAGCATGATTACACCTGCGAGCCAATAAAATGGTAATTACAAAAAGAAATAGCCAATAATATTCCATTCCACATTTAATTTGAATTAAATATGGCATTCATCCAAAAATCGCCTAGTTCTTAATCAACACATATTTTGTCCCCATCTGTCTGTATCTCTTGGTGCACACAAATACACCTGCGCATATAAACACATAGTTTGCATGAATACTACATGTAGAAAACATATTTCATCACATAAATACTGAACATTTCCTTTAGTTTACTACATAGTAAACCCAGCACATTAACCATTTTAGCAAAAACATGGCTGGCTGACTGACAACTTTTCCAACCATCCCAACCTCCTTCACAACCAACCAAAGAAATCTTTATTTGATTGGTGTTTCCCAAAGAAATAAATAAATACATATTTATTTTGTAGTAAAGGTAGATGTGAAGAATATTTACTTCCTTAAAACCTTCACAACAATAAAAGGCCAGAGCTATTATTACTCAACCGATCCAAAAAATTGCCACAAAACAAAATCACGTACATTTCAGCGTAAATGTAAACGTAAATATTAAAACAGTAACAGTGTTCTTCCATCAAACAAAATCTGTTCTCAAATTTGGGTTAATGAGCTGGACTAAAAGTGGGTCAATAGAAGTCAGGAGGACAGTTGAGAGAAGGGATACTAGTGGACATGATTTAATGGTTGCTCTTCGGGAACACTTTGCACTAAGTAGTTCATGTATCTTTCCTATGAAGGTTTATATTCTTTCAGGAGGTCAATGAAAGGTCCAGCTGCCCCTACAAAGCCTTAACCTCTGATGGTCTAAATAAGGCCACGTATTCTGGCCGAAACTCTCATGGCACATTGACATTGACAAGTTGTGATTCCACAGTCGATATTAAGGAGATCATGGGGTCATATTTACAAGTGGTGAAATATCGACCAAGTTCTGCCCTTGGCTGCTACCGGTAGAAGGATGACCAATATCAAATTGCATGGGTCATTTGACAAATTCTAGAGAACTTCACAAAGAAACACATTATCTACTCCAAATTTCCACACAGTATTTGGCATGAATTTGATCTGCATAAAAAGGGCATAACAGATTTAAGGATAAAATGCTAAACCCTAGTTCTGATAAAGTCAACAGGGTTAACATAACAACTCTTTGACAAAAGCATTATCTGACTAAATCATGCATCGCTAAATCATAAAATGTACAAACACTGCTGTCAATGTCCCCATTTTTACATTAAGCTGATCAACCATGTGCCAGTCAGTGTGTTATTTAGGGCTAGACTTGTGTTATAGCAATTCTTTTGACTTTTCATGTACATCCCTACAGAGTAAAAATAAAAGTTCAAATTTAGCATAGCTTTAATGTAACACCACAGCTCAGTGCTCTTAATCAATTTCAGATTTCCCACTTGACTCAGTTACAGAAAATTATGTCATAAAAAATTTACACTGAATCAATGTGTTTTAGATACAAAAACATTGCCTTTTTTCTATTGTTTGCTTCCAGGTGACTTAATATATATTCTCCACATTGCAACAAATATTGGAAGAAAAGAAAATTTACTAGCTTGTGTATGGGGTGATGGATGTTATGATAAGAGCTCAGACAATGTAAGAAATTGCACAAACCATTAAAGAGAAGCTCACCATTAAATCTCCAGTCAGGAAATTGTCCGACAGTCTAACGGATATTGATTAGGTTGGGTAAAATAAGGAACAAGCCATAATCCAATAGACATGAACAGAATGGGAGAAAAAACATTGCTCTATCAAAGACACAGGCAACAATGTAAAATATTCAACATTCTTCCAAAGAACTTTTTTTCTTAATAATCTGAGACTTGCTGGAGCGAAAATGGATGGTATTTCTGAGTGGCATTAAAAAGTAATGACTTTTGAACACATATTAGATTTCTGAGTGCACATTTTTAGGCGCTTAAATGGCGATTTAAGTCCTATGCAGTGTCTATTACCATTGAAAAAAAAGACAGAGAGAATTTGTGGATTTATAAAAAAAAAAAAAGGAAATGGTGATCAGTTGTATGAAGGTGTTTAGTGAATCGGAGACAGTCTCGAACAAAAATATATGGCGTTACGGTAGAACATATACTTTTTGTTAGACGTCAACTGCATGAACTTTTTAGCCGCAACTCAACTTCCAGTGTCTGCAAAATACAAGTAAATACATTTCTACATACATGTACATGGAATGTAGGACATAGGCTCTAAAGGACACAAGTGCTTTATAATCCTTATTGCATACAATCCTGTACATGAGCCAATAACATTGTATATTAAATATAGAAATGTGCTTATTTATATTTGCAAACCTTTTTTTACCATAGTCTAAATTTCAGGTCAGATAAAAACATTTAAAACAGTTTCTTCTTTTTTGGCTGATCATTCCTCTGCATTTTGCATAGTTCCTGGTTGAATAAGAAATACACTTCCACCTATATTTACTTATTTGATTGGTGTTTTACATGATACACACAGAATATTTCCCTTACCAGTATACAACTGCGGCCAGCATTATGGTGGGAGGAAACCCATGACCATCTGCAGGTTGCTGACAGACCTTCACTTTCACCTTTAGAATACAACAATACAAATCCTTTTTTATATTTGAAATAAGGACTAAGAATTTGCCAAATAAGGTGACATGTGATGTCCTAAGGGCTCCTGCCCCCAATGGGCTCATGTCTGTGCACCAAATGTGTAATGATTTGTTTTTTTTAACAGAAAAACTGATTCTTGTTACAATATGTTACAATATAGCTTTATTTTGTAGTTTGTGCTGCATTTATAATAGGTTTGTTTTGTTATTAAGTGGGTTAAAAAAAAGTTTTTTTGTATGTCTTTGGCTTAAATAGGGTTGTTTCATAGTCTTGTGCTTAAATAAAATTGTTTTGTAGTCTGTTTTCCAATAGGTTTGATTTGTAGTCTGCATCTCAATAAGATTGTTTTATAGCTGTTTGTTTTGTAGCTGGTGCCCAATTAGCCCTGGGTGACTACCCATCCCTGTGAAACGCAGTCATGGATTGCTCCCATTGTAAAACTTTGGAAAACAGTTGATTACTAGCCTCCCCAGCCTGTCCACACTCTTTTACAATGCTTAGACTCCCAGGGCACCTGACTGTTAAAATACTGAGCTGTCGATCATCCCAAAGATAAATATCCATCCATATTTCAGCAAGCTCAACCTGTCCCCTGATTCCAAATTCTCAAAATGACGTCTGTTTCTCCAGGCCTAGCGATTGCAAACCATGGGAACGTGTGTCCCAGGAACCCTGACGGCATATTTGATGGGCAGCCATCTTTATGAAATTCAAGCGAGAGGAGAAGTTGAACTTGCTGAAATTTGGATGGATATTCACCTTTGGGATAATTGACAACCCAGGATTTCAACAGTCAGATGCCGGGGAGATTAGTAAAGGTTACTGTTTTCTGAAATTACATGGTGTTTCGTTCAGAATTAAGTCACTGGGAAAAACCCAAGACTATGCGAGCCCCAGCGATAGTCATCCAGGGCTACATCCCAATAGGACTGTTTTTGTAGTCTGTGTCCCAATAGGATTGTCTTATAATCTGCAACTCAATAGGTCTATTTTGTAGCCTTGTGCTTAAATAAGATTGTTTTATAGTCTGCATCCTCAGAGGATTTTTTTGTAGTCTGCA
Source organism: Liolophura sinensis (assembly GCF_032854445.1). NCBI lineage: Eukaryota > Metazoa > Mollusca > Polyplacophora > Chitonida > Chitonidae > Liolophura > Liolophura sinensis. Next base: position 83,640,704 of record NC_088295.1, read on the forward strand.
TTCCAATAGGCCTGTTTTGTAGTCTGCATTCCAATAGGCCTGTTTTGTAGTCTGCGTCCCAATAGGCCTGTTTTGTAGTCTGCATTCCAATAGGCCTGTTTTGTAGTCTGCATTCCAATAGGCCTGTTTTGCAACCTTGTGCTTAAATAAGATTATTTTTTACTCTGTGTCCTAATATGTTTGTTTTGTAGTCCTGTGCTTCAAAAGCATTGTTTTGTGGTCTGCATCCCAGTAGGTCTGTTTTGTAGTCTGCATTCCAATAGGCCTGTTTTGTAGTCTGCATTCCAATAGGTCTGTTTTGTAGTCTGCATTCCAATTGGCCTGTTTTGTAGTCTTGCGCTTCAAAAGCATTGTTTTGTGGTCTGCATCCCAGTAGGTCTGTTTTGTAGTCTGCGTCCCAATAGGCCTGTTTTGTAGCCTGCGTTCTAATAGGACTGTTTTGCACTCTGTGTCCCAGTTCTTTCAAATGGAGTACAAAACTAGCACGAATGTATTTGTTATGGATTCACACATGTTCACTGGAATATTTGACATAAGTACTGTACCTTTCACAGGTAAAGTGTTTACTTGGCGACAGTACTAACAGATGTGCCTAATTTCAAATTAGCAATGTTCACACACAGTATAATAAGGTAAAACAATATATACATCTTGTTATTTCTCATAAAAACCACAATATAATTGTTTCATTTTTTACAGAGCTTGGTTTCAGTGTTTCAATCCTAACATGTGTACAGATAATTTAGGATTGATTAATTGGCTTAACACGGCACTTAAGAATATTTCATTTATATGATGCAATTATTGTCACGTAAGTAGGGCATATGAATGCCGAGTCCCCAGATTAAACCACCTGCCAGCAGCCTGGGAAATTTATTTCTCTCGACTGTTTACAATACAGTATAGTTTTCCTCTCTATGCTTTTACTTTTTTATTATGCAGTATTCTTGCATAAACAAGGAGTGTCTGCTGGTGGACCATAAAGCCCAAGGCCTGGTCCCTTTGATGTTATCATATGCTAAATGAGATGATGCCACAGCATTTTGAGTAACTCTAGACTAGTGATGTCTAATAATTTACAGTAATCTTCCTTAAGCAATGGTGCTATGGGGTGTGTAATTTGCCACTATTCAATCATATACCTAGAGACCCAACTTCACCGGTTATGCTTGACCGTTTTCCAATTATCACATCACTATCGGTGCTCTGGCTTTACTCTGTATGCTGTAAATCTTTTAGTATATATAACTTGTTTATCACAGCATTTGATTAAACATTTGTTGAGTAAAGTATAAATCTGTGGAGTGTACATGTCCTCTGTTCAGACAGGCTAACTCCATGTATACATAGCAGATATACAATTATCCTCCTTTATTCATTGGTACACTATCTGCTCTATACCTTGATTCAAATCTACTCTTTCTTAAAAACCAAGTGATTCAAAGCCAATGATCTCTTTGTTGCTGTTGCAGAACTGATCTGTACACCTCTCAGCTTAACACATATGTATATCAAGCTTTTGGACAATTCTTTTTTCATAGGTTTATATGCATTGTGCACAAAACACATACATTCAGAAAGACCACTGGTTTCAGGGGATGATAAGTCTGTGCTGCGAGTTGCTACATCATCTCATTACCGCTACTACCCAGCCTGACTTGACCCCTAACATCAGTTTGTATCCTTCTAATTGACAAGGCAAAGTGATCTCTCAATTGTTCTGGACACCACATGCCAGAAAACTGATGATCAATGCTTCCTACAAAGGCATTCCAATTATACACTTGCTGTCAACCTGATACAGTTGTTTTAATGATCGGGCTTTGTGATCCACCAGGAACTAGGATATTGCCACCAGTCTAAAAGTTGAAGAACATGAAAAGCAGGTTACATACAAATTCTTGCTTACAAACTATCTCAGAGCTTAAACTCTTGTGGCAAAAGTTTACTCTACTGGCCTTACCAAAATATTCTCTGTAACTTAAATCAAACGTAATCAAGTTGGACATTCAATCTTGAAAGTCTGAGCTGATTCTTTTATGTTGAGAATTCAGTCGGCTGCTGTGGTGGTGAAATGGTTGAGAGATATGATCAAATGAGGATCAGCTCTCGACTGTAAATACACACAAACAAGTGGAGGCAATGAATAAAGCTTTGGCCTTAGATCAGTCTGTTTCCTTGTAATTGGCACATTTGGACTGCCTGGCTTAGGCTGCTGGGACAGGGGGTCCCTTAGCGAGTCCATTCTTCATGGTTGTAAATACGATATTCAGCAAGTGGCTGGTTCACAGACTGGCCAATCAATAGAAGGTGGCGTAGAATTAATCTGGGGTAATTTAGCCTGATCCGATAAAGGGTGAGTTCCGTTCTTGGAAGGTTCAGACCAATATCCCGCAGCCAAAGTATACCGGAAAAACACAACCGCTTCGTAGGCACGATTATTGTTATGATGAACCTAGTAGTCATTAGCAATTTAATCAACTGTAATTGGAATTACAATCAAAACATTTACAGCTGTGTACAATACTGCATTCATGTATTCCTAAAGATCAACAGTGTCAGCAAATTTGGTTCACAATAGTCTTAATTCTTGGTAAGTGGCCAATAAGTGGTGGTAATGACAGGACAGCTATGCCTTTAACAGGCTCTGGGATTTGTAATGAATTAAAACCACTGAATGAAATCACTGCCACTAGTACTTTAGGCCACTCTACCTTCCATTAATAAAAGCTACACGAATTATAGTTATAATTCCGGGCCGCAAGACAGTTTTAGTCATACAACTGATAATAAAATGACTCCATATTTTAATGTAAATTTGTCCCGAATATCTCTCCCATTTCATCCAAGTCATGGGCCACTGCATTGCCATGTATTACAGAAAGTATTCAGATTCAGCTCTAAAAAATAGATTCCTAATGTTTGCTTTAGACAAAAAATGCAGATATCATCAATGAATTCAGTGTTGGATCCTGGAACTTTTGTAGATTCTTTTATTGGATTTTTTAGAAGAATTAAACCAATTACATGAACAACTGTCAATTCCAGCATTTCAGTTGATTCTTTAAAACTAAATTAGTAGATGTAGTTTGAAAGCTCAAAACCATCAAAATGTTATGGCTACATGCAGAACTGCATTTGATTTTCTATAAAATTCAGGCCGCTTGATTTCTTGACACAGTCCTTGTGAAAGACACAACAAAATCCTGCCCTGAACCTTGATACTAAATTACTCATGCATTTATTTATTTATTTATTTATTTACTTGATTGGTCTTTTATGCCGTACTCAAGAATATTTCACTTACCAGATGGCGGCCAGTGTTATGGTGGGTGAAACCAGGCAGAGCCCGGGGGAAACTTACAACCATCCACAGACTGCTGACAGACCTTCCCACCTACGGCCGGAGAGGAAGCCAGCAAGAGCTGGACTTGAACTCACAGCGACCGCATTGGTGAGAGGTGCGCTAACCAACTGAGCCAAGGAAGCCCCAAATTACTCATGTAAACACAATGTGAATTGTTGTACCGACTTCAACGACTAATAGAATTCATCAAAATGTGTGAACTGTCTTTCTATATTAGTTGAAAGGCGTAAATCATAGGATTTGTCCAATTTTCATTTGATTACACACATTCTAAAAGTCGACACATCAACTTGCACTGTGTAAATGTCGCTTTAATGACTGTACAACTGCAATGCGAGAAAAGCAGATTTCATTTTGCCATTTGCTTGCCATAAATCTCACACTAAATGATGCAATCAATTAATGAGGCTTAAAATGTGAACATACCCATGAAGCTCCCCAGTGTTGCAGACATGGTTTGGCGCACTTGAGGCGTTATATTGTTTACGTTGTGACGGATTTGAGCGGCGTGACTTAAGAGAAATGAAAACAGACCGAGAGGAGCCAAGCATGTGGATAGATCAGAGAGAAGTCAAGCGTGTGGATAGATCAAAGAGGAGCCAAGCATGTGGGTAGATCAGAGAGGAGTAAAGCGTGTGGATAGATCAGAAGAGAAGGACGGTCGGACGCCAGCGAGTCAGCTGTATACACACATCTCTGACTGCAGCAATCAGACAACACTGTACCTGCCGTGCAGTTTCCATTCACAGAATCATTAATGTCATCAATTCGTCATAGAATAAGGGCATGACACATTCTGATACCTCAATTTATCTGAATGATCTGTACTTTCAGAGGCATATATAGGCTAAAACTGTGAACAAGCCAGCTCAGGCTGGATTAGAGTACGTGCTCTAACCGGTTAAGGGCCTGACAAGAGTACCATCAACTGATCAGCTACAGAGGACTAACCCCTATTTGGCTTTGATCAGTCTAAAGTCACAAGTCAGCACTGCCTGTGAATCCTTTCAGTATTCTGTCAAGCACTGATTGATGACCTTGACTTTCATGCAAACAATTAGTTCCTTGTTTTCCTGGTGTAATGTAAGCTCCAAGCTTGCTCCTGGTTCCTTCTAATGTAAACAAACGTTGCCTATCTGATGAATATGAAATATTTCGGAATCTATGTCTTAAAGACTACTTAATTTACACATAAAAATATTACAATTTTCTTTCAGCGTGTGTAGCACTAGCAATGTTGATCAGACAAGCATTCTGGCAATGCAAAACGTTTTTTAAAAAAGCACAAAGAAAGACATAGCACATACAGGTATACATAAAAAAAAAGTCTTCATCTCCAGTCCCCTGTACATGTAAAATGCCTGAAGTGAACAGCTGTCAGAAGAAGGGGGAGGGGGGAGGGGGGAGGGGGGGAGGGGGGAGGGGGGGGCAAACAGGCCATATCATGAAGAGTAATTCCTTAAAAATTACTTCTGGTAGAGATGCAGTTTAAGTTTAATCTGGTGGATTCCTGATCTGTTGCCATTAGTTAAGAATGCTGTCATTTGACAATTTACTCTCATCCTGGTGTCAGTGGAAATAAACCATCAAAGAGAATGTAGATGCCTGGGGAGGAAGAATAAACCCGGATAACTGTTCACATGTGTGCCTTCCCATCGTCTGGGGTAGATACATGCAGGAGGGAAGCTATCAGGCAAAAAACATCTCCGCAATCAAACGACCAGGACCTCCAAAGATGTAAACCAGCCAGACAGAAAATGTGGATAAAATTTATACATTGGAAAAGTCCTAGGGGGATGGAGTTTGCAAGATTAGTGGTCAATGTGATAGTGCTGTCATATGGTACAAATGTAGGGCAAAGATCCTCAGGCAGTTCTCATTCTAACACTCATCACATGTGAGATGGGAACGGAATCCAGCTTTAGCATGAGCATGGACAGCTGCAGTGTTCCAAGCAAAATATCCAACAGGGTGAACTATTGCCTGGAGGAGCAATACGGCACCAAAATCACGAACAACTACATGTATCTGATAGACAACGAAATCAGCACTGACACAGAAAAATGAATATAGGTTATCAATACAATAAGTCATTAAAAGTCTATTGCAAGAAATGTGCTGATTAAAATTAATGCATATTCCACTTAAGTAGGAAGCAGTGTATTCTGGGGTTGAACAGTGAGAGAGCTAAGAGGCAAAATCAGTTCACGATCACGATCAGTTTAACTTTTCCATCATATCGCACTTCTTGAACAGGATTTTTTTTTTTTTTTTGGATATACTGTGGCAATATTTTAACACACATTCTCATTTTCTTGTCAGTATACAAATTGCACACTGATGTTGACCATAAGCATGATTATATATGTTCCCATACATAGAACACCTGTTAATTCAGCCGATAATCTAATACTAACTTGCACATTTTAGGACCATGAATTGTAGAACATAATCAACTTAAAATACAGAAACAGAAAACAAAATTAACAAAAGTGTACCACTCAGAACTGAACAATTAAACATTTGACTCATACTGAAACTCAGGCGGTTTAATGTACATGCACGATTATGCAGTCAGTGGTGAAACCATGACGTCACAGGCAGGACACATTTACGTCGATCATGTCGACACGTACGCTCATAACATCAGCGGGTATACCTCAGCAGGCTTTCACCTCACCACATCGGGTACACCTCAGTCGGCTGAGGTGAAAGGCCACTGAGGTATACCCGCTGATGTTATGAGCGTTAATAGACACTTACATCAGAGATAACAGCCAGCCAGCCAGTCAGATATCTAACCACACTTCACGTATAGCGTGTCTAGGCTACTGAACAACAACAACAGCCGCTGTTCGCCTATGCCTAATTAGAACGCTGTAATACTGAACAATACTTTAATTGTACAACTAATGACAAACTTCTGATTAACACAGACCTTACCTTATTTAGCACCCATTTTAACATCACATTCACATTATCACGTCACAGACTACTAATCGGCTGGTTGGCTCGTTTTCACCTTTAATCTCATCGGCTGATCTACTCCTTCAACCATACTGTAAGAATAATTTAATCTGTCCCTGAAATGAAACAGAACAGCCATTGAAACATTATTTGATTCATGTCCATAGTTTATTTGACTGGTGTTTCATGCTATACTCAAGAGTATTTCACTTATACAACGATGACCATTGGGAGGAAACCGAGCAGAGCCTGGGGCAAACCCACGACTACTGGCAGAATGTTAACAGACCTTGCCACAAAGAGGAAGCCAGCATGAGCTGGATACCAGCTCAAAGCCACCGCATTGGAGAGAGGCTCCTGTGCAGTGCTGGGGTCCTAGCCCCTCGTCCACGGAGGACCCTGATTCATGTCCATAAATATATCACATACGTGGACATGGCTTTACGATTACATTACATCTGTAATCAAAACAAAAGACAAAGAACTCAAATTAGCCACGTGAAAGGCTCACAATTTTTCACTGGACTGAACACTTCAACTCTCTAGCTTAGAGTTGCAACAGGATGAATCCAGTTGATCCATTTAATGACCTCTAAACAAATAAAATTGTGTCTCAAAATTTGGAATGTGCCCAAATTATGGCCAAATATCACAATGCAGGGTGTTGATCCCCTTCAAGAACGACGGTTATAGGAAAGGAACCATCCGTCAATTATGATCAAATACATAATGACTTTGAGGTATTTACCAGGTTGTTTATCTGTTTTTGTCTGTATTTTGACATTGCAGTAAGCAATAACATTGTCCATACACTTGTTATCTCCAGAACTGCTATAGCAAATTTAATCAAATATGGTTTTCAGCTTTAAGGTGAACTACAATGCTACCAAGTTATGCAAGAATGGTGGTCAACAAGATTTTCTTCTAATTGTACTGTGTGAGAACTGGATTCCACTGGTCTCATAACCCATTTACAACATGCTTGTGGCTAATTAAAGCTTACACTTGTCTTCTACCAGTTATTATGGTGTGTACTTCTGTGTGTCGCTTGCAGAAAAGTTTGTCAATATCTAGCCAAAGGTTGGTGGTTTATCCCGGGCAGTTTCCTCCACTCACAAAACTGACCGCCAACGCATCAGTGAAAAATTCTTGAGTATGGCTTCAGTCAACAATCTTAGAGATATGTCTAGTATGAGTTTGTGGACATTTGCTTTGTAAAAATATTAATTTCTTTTGTAAAAATTTGATTTTTACACAGAAAATAAAGAATAGAAATTTATAGAACAGAAATGTTGATGTACAACACTATACTATCCATTTGCTATTATAATATTGAACACCTTCCATTAACTGTGCCACAGACGCTATAATCTATCAGAGCATATATCAGTGCCCATCAACATTGCCACACACACACATATATATACGTATATAAGTAATGCCGATATTTACATGTCTATCAGAGGAAGAAATCACTTATTCCTTACATCCTGCTACATGTATTTGTGCTAACCTGGAATTATTGAAGCACAATTACCACTAAGAATAGAATCAATGCAATCAATCATGGTATATACCTTTAGCAAGTCAGCAGATGAAAGCTTAGGTGATTTACCGTATTAATTCACACCTTGTCCATGTGTATATGTAATTCTTAACTGAATGAACTCTATTCTTTGGAGCATCTACTTTTTTACCAAACATTCAAAAATGTTCGAAAAAGACTTCTCCAAGAGCTTTGGAAATATTGACCCCATTTCTCTGACCCAGCTACAGCCAGCTTTCCCCTACAGTCCATTACATAAAGCACCGTTTGAACTCCTGTCCTACAACTGACTGTCACTACAAATTGACTTTTCTCCAATAAACATTGTATATGTATTATGTATGAGGGGAAACAGCAGTAACTATCACATAACACTGATTTACAGGCCCACCATTCCCCACAGTGGTGACTGTAAAGGCTTGTCCTGGCACACTCTGAAGCCTTATACCACCTTCTGAAATCTACATGCCTATCTCCTGTACATTAATCACTGATGCCATATTAGGCCACACCAATTTCATTTTGTGTTTTATGGGTGACCAGACTTTATAAAAGTCCACAAACGGAAACAAAAAAAATTGTATATCCACCTTTTTATTCGGTCTGATGTTTTATTGATTTTCTTGTTTTTCAAGGTTTTCCAATCACATACATACATCTTTAATTTTAAATAGGAAAAGTTACTAGAAGAATACAAATTTCCTATGAGTTTGATGATTTTTCCAGTTTTATTTTTACATTTATACCGTCCCTCGACACTGAATAAAGATTCATTCAGCTCATAAATAAAAATTTTAATTGGCCTGATTGCCATGGAGTGGTCAAGGTGGTTAACACGTCAGCGCAGCGCAATGACACAGGAGCCTCTCAACAATGCGGTCCCTGTGAGTTCTAGTTCACGGTGGCTTCCTCTCTCATTGCACGTGGGAAGGTCTGGCAGCAACCTTTGGATGGTCTGCCAGCAACCTTCGGATGGTCATGAGTTTCCCCGGGCTCTGCCCAGTTTCATTCACTACAATGCTGGCCGTCATCGTATGAGTGAAATATGCTTGTGTATGGCATAAAACGCTAATCCAATAAATAAATAAATAACTTGGGGTGGCCTTAGTTTCTTGTCCATAAAGAGGCAAAACAGAATGCAAACACATTTATTACAGCGGCTGGCCACATCCGACCACTGATCTGAAGCATTTATAATAATTATCACTCTTTTATACAGTTAATTATTTTCCTTTGTACACCCAAATCATTGTTTCTTCCCCTTCATGATCCAAAAGTTCAATTAATAAAATTTATTTATTTATTTATTTATTTATGTGATTGCTGTTTTATGCTGTACTCAAGTATATTTAACATCAGTTCATAGAATAAAACATTTTAAAAACATGATCACTAAATCTCTGAATGTTCTCAATCTGTGTATAATGTCAACAACAGACGTTTGGTTAGGGACCTAATGACTGGCAAGTCAGAATAGTCTGATGAGAAACTTATATTGGTAATAAAAGCACACATAAGTTTCTCCATCTGGCTGTGCAAATATGAAGAGTCCTGACCCCAGATGGAAGCCCCCTGAGACCCAGATAATGGGAGTGCGGTGTCTCTTATGATAAAGTGGTCGGCTGTGAATGGAGTTGTGGAACGAACGTGCCTGTGACAGCGTAGAGGAATTCAGTGTTCCCAGACAAGTCCCGTCAACTCTCATGTCTGATTCACACTTGATAGATTTACCTGCACTTGGAGTCATCAGCAATGATATGAATTTACCTAGATATTACCTGACTTTGTCAACAGACTACACCCCCCTGCAGTGGACTGTATGCCCTACAGTCCACTTTATTCATTCAAAATGTTTTCATGGAATACATTTCTCTCCAAAAAATGAGTCAAGAATAACTGTTATGTACAGACCTACATTGTAAATTATCTGCCCAGTGCCTAGACAATTAGACAACTGTAATAACAGAAAAGATCGACTAACAAATTGTCCCCAAATACAATAGCGGTAAAAATATATACATACATGTTCTTTGGTTGTTGTTGTCTGCTGAAAACACAAACTCTATCCCTCACTTTGTAACATGACACAACAAGAGTCCAAGTGATCCCATTATACATGTATGTCTGCACAAGTACATTCCTATGTAGTAGAGACTAAGTAGATAAAATTGTGGAAATGCAAGAAACATTTATCATAAGAAATGCACATACAAAACAATTGAAGATGTAGCTCAGACACATCATATCTATTAATATAGAGAATATGGGGAAGTTGGCAATGTGGTTATGATGACAACCATGGCAAGGATAAATGTGAGGATCTCCACATAAATATTCACCAAAAATTAAAATTCAACACACAAAACAATTGAGCTGTAGCCTGGATATAGAGACATACAGTGTACCTATTTACATGCATCCAGCAGATGAAGGGAGAGACATACCTATCTACATGTACCCAGCAGATACAGGGAAAATAGCAATTTGCTTACTGCTACCATAGAAACAGAAGAAATGGAAAAATTTGAAATGAGGTACAACACATTATCGCCTCTGTATATATATATCCATCAAAAATTAAAAATTTTATTTATTTATTTAATTGGTGTTTTACGCCGTACTCAAGATGGCGGCCAGCATTATGGTGGGAAGAAACCGGGCACAGCCCATGGGGAAAAAGATTAAAAATAACCAAGACAATTGGAGATAGAGGCTGGATAGTGATACCTGTGTATGGATGGATGGGCAGATGAAATAGCCATGCCGTAATACACTCTGCCGAATAGTATAATAATAAAAAGTGGATGATGTCCAGCCAGTTCCCCTGGTTCTCCCCACCTTTTAAAGATGGTAGAACTTTACTGCACTAATATTCCACCGTGGAACAGTTCCTGTGCTTTTGTTTGTGATTAGTGTCAAGCCAACAATCATTTTCCTAGCCATGAGGGATATGGGTTTGTCCTGCCTCCTAAATTATGTGTCTAACAAGGTTACAAGGGGTACAAATGTACCGGAGAATGGCATTTAGGAAGTAGATAATAGATCGTGTAGTCGATTAATATCAACTTAATGATACAGACCACATGTGTCACATATAGATCTGAGAAGGAAGGACATGAAAATGAGCAGATTGGTACTGCAAAGTAGAGTACAGCATACTTCAATGATACAGTTTTGAGACATCTACAAGATGGTACAGGGTCTAGATATTTTGTTGACAATATCCAGATGATGCTTTCCAGCAATTCAGCATCAACAGACAGTGATAGAGGCTTGCACATACATTCTATCCACATGCAAGCTCACTCAGGACACACAGCTACCTACCTATCAGGGCTTGAATTATTACCTGCCTGTTGGTTACATTAGTTACGTCCCAGAGGGACAAGACAAATACATGTACCTGTCACATTTGACAAATGGAAGAAGCAAGTCCAAACTCTTAAAACAATGAGGCGGACATAACTGTTCTTGCCATCATGCCTTACGATGTAGATGTGATATACAATTTATTTATTTATTTGAATGGTGTTTTATGCCATACTCAAGAATACTTCGCTTATTATATACGACAGCGTCCAGCATTACAGTGGAAGGAAGACATGATATATAAGTTAGGCTACTAATAAGAAAAAAGGTAGGTACCAGTATATATAGATGTGCACATACTGTGATGCCCTATACATATTTAGTTTGGTGAGTTAAATCACTCTTTGAGTATTTGAACTTAATGATATTATAACATGAACAAAATTTACATGTATATTTAACAAAGAGCTACCTGCCTCATGCGATACTGTCACCTATCATTTACAGAAATACACATGATCTGAAATTTTCCCAATAATACAGGTAAATAGTGGCAACTGATATTTACGTTTTAAATAAAGGACAGTGATGCATAAATTAAAACACAATTTGTGATATCAAGAACGAAAGGGATAATCAACTAGATGGTTGCTATTCAAAAGTTCAATAAATAATAAATTGAAAAACACTTTTAATTGCTTCACAAATTATGGGTTTGAAATCATTACATGATAGCTAATGGAAGAAGAAAAAATGGATTACCAAGTGTTGGGCAAGATAATTCATATACATGTACCTGTTAACATTTCTCTTAGTGCGATGTTGTTATGAGAGAAGTGAGGGAAATATAGTCAGAACAGAAGTCTCTCAAGAGTTATCTCCACTTGAGTCACCATGGTAGTGATTTCTGCTCTTGATATGTTATTTTGAAGCAACTAGGTCTACAGGTAGAGCAATCAGCACTTAGGTGCAATTGCCATCATTACCTTGGTCATAATATCCTCTTACTGGATGTTCCAAACATGTACATCTAAGATGTCAACTTACAAAAGAATGTTCCTAAGCCAAAATTTAACAAGAGGAAATGTTATTTGGTTGACAGAAATAAGATCTTAAACTTCTGTCTCTTACTCATGATATGATTTACGTATTGACTGACTGAGATAGATCAGCTGAGTGAAAACATGACAAATGTTATATCATACAATATATAGAATGCTGAACAAATACCACTCCCTTAATATGGCCTTATATGAAATAGCCTCCGTTTGTCTAGGAAGTTCATTGCAGAAAAAGTATTGTCAGAATTCATGCACAGAAATAATATAAGCTGAAAAATTGACAGACATTTTACTGTAAGTATCAATCAATTAGACAGTAAAACATATACACCTGAATAGAATAAATGAATGATTATGGTTTAATGCCACATACATCTGAACAGGTCCTAGTACATGTACATTATTACATGTTTAGCTTCATATTCTGTTATAATCCTGCTTACTTAAATATCTTATGAATTTTTGGAATTATATATATCATAGATAGGACTTGAGTTTTTGAGGTACGGTGTATTTGTTACAACCTCTTTTGTGGGGTGCAGAATGATCCTAATGTGACATACCTGTATTTATTTACAGGTATCCAGATGCACTTATTTTTGCAGTGCCCTCAGATTAAAAACATTTTTATTTCTAAATTATGCCTTTCTCAATATCTCATTCACATACAGGTAGCGGATACTCTTATAACATTGTGCCATTCATTTATATCTCGTATTTATGCTACCCTGCTTTACGTTATCTGCTTGATCGGCTTGATTTGCAGGTACAAGTGTCGTTTCAGTAACGAGGTATAAATTATGTAGGCCACTATCATAATTTTCATGCCTCCTTTTCAAGACCATAGAAGGATCAGAATAGGATAAAGTTACATTTCTATTCAAATGGTAAGCTAGTTCAATTAAACAAAACACTGAGGTCTATTTTCAATAATTTCTGATATTTACCTGAGGCAGTTAAATATCAGAAATTGTTGAAAATAGACTTCAACGTTAAATTTAACTGATCTAATTCTAAGTCATTACCATCACAAGTATTTGACAGAAGTGAACAGTTTTAAGCCATGACTATGCTAGCGTCTTTCAAACAAAAAAAAGCAGTCATTCAGGGACAGCAATAGGTGATTGGAGAACTATTTGCTCTTTCTGTGTAAATGGAACTGAAATGCCACGACATTTTATTCTGCTTTCTTTGAATTTATGACAGGTGAGATTTTAAACAGCTCTGCGGAGTGAGAGGCATAGGACCTGAGAGACAGTTTGAAGTAGAACAACCCAAAAGTTGAAACTGTCTGATCAATCTATAGCTTTGTGTTTTGATATAAGAAAAATTACCGCTAACATAAAATGCCTGAAGCAAATACGGATACAACATCTGTTTTGAACGGTACCAGAATGTGTTTCTTAAATGAAACATTAAGGCTTGGTTAGTTTTCAGTATGTTATGAAATATTGTAAAGTATTTCAAACCTACGTTTGTTCGTGGATGGAGGCTGAATAGAAGGAGGCACAACTATGAGGCTTCAAAGTGTTCAATGTTTGTTACTGACACCACAGAGGCCACTCTCTGTTGTTACAGGAGAGTGGAGATGTCAGGCTTGGTCAGGCCTAGGTGCACCTGCTCTCACAAGGCTGTCACAGCCGAACAGCCAGGACACGTTTTGATAAAGACTTAAGTCAAGCTCGAGGATATTTGCTGACAACGCCTGTAGGTTTGTGTACTTTTGTTTATGCTTTTTGGTTCCAATTAAAATAAATAAATGTTTTGTATATTGGCGAATAAGCAGACCAAAAAGACAAAGAAAGGACTTGCTGATGTCTTGATCTTGGAATCACATGAACAAAGCAGGAAATACATGCCCTTGTGTAATATTGAAGCTTTTAAGACAGTCATGCCAGTTGTTGACGGTTCTTTAATTAGCCTCCTTTATGCCTTCGAGGCAATATGAAACAAAATCTCCAGGAATTACGAGGTCTACAATGGTTACAAATGTTGATCTACAGTTACTGAATTTAATGGATTTATCAGCTTATTGTACAAGATTCAGTAAATGTTATAATTTACATTTTTGTGGTCAGTGTACCCCTATCCAGTTCGGTCTGGAACAAACACGAGGTACTAGTCATTATTGTATTTATATTGATCCCTTATGGAGTTTTGTATTCAACACTGAGATAAATGGACGTCGATTGCAGATGTAAGTTGAATGGACCACGATAACATCATTGCAAATGTCAAGTAAGTAATGCTGATATTTTGCCTTGTCAGCTGGATTTTTTGCACAGCATCCCTTTCTCCACAAATACGACAGTATTCGGACAGCTTTTCTGCGTGAATATCCATTCTCGAGGGTCTCGATCAGCCATGTTTTTCCCAAATAAAATTGAAACAACGCTTTGCGTTTTTCATTTGTATTTATATACGGATTTCATTTGTATTTATATATATCATAATGTCATTTGTCCAAAGGGAAATGAAAGCAAAAAATTTGCTATTGTATGTAAATCTATGGGAAATTAGGTTCCTGTAGAGGGGTTAAACCTGTGGAGTCTATATACAAATACATATATGTAGGTGTTAATTAATCCTTCCTGTTATTGTTAGGTCTAGGGGAGATCAGCCCGGGTAATGCTGGAAGTGTAGAGGTTTTTAAACATGACTGCGCGCCAGGAGGAGTTTCCTTAAAGCAATGTTGTGACTTTTGTTAGCCCGCGTCCTTACTATATATGAACAGCATTACACAATGTGTAGGCCTATAGGCTTAATTTCTCTGTACATTCATACCGGATAGCCCCGAGCCCTGAACTGAGAGGAAAATATCACAGAAATAGCTCTTGCATTACTTCCAAAAACTCGGATTTTCGCGCTTAAGACACCTAAATAACATGGTATGTATACACTTTTCATTTTGCTCTTTTGGTTTACGTAACCTTTTTTTACTAAAGCTGATCAGAAAATATATCAGTACTCTGTCAAAAGACAGGCAATACTGATTTTCTCAGTGTTTATAATGTTAATTAAATGGGGCTTTTTTTGGAGTTTTTTTAACTCTGCATGATTTTCTTCAATATGCTTCCAATGTCCAATTCACTTAAGCAGTCAACAACTTGATATGTTATCTACCTTCAAACGAAATTTTATTTTTCTCCCTTAATTGGAAAGTGTTTCAAATTACGAAAAATCGTTTCACAGCACAACATTTTTAAGATTACAGTAACAAAGTACTGTAACCGAGTCTTGTACAGGTGTCAACCAAACATGTGCTCATAGATCATTTTATACGCAATTCTTGGTGACCAGCTTGTTACGATGTACCTGCAGGTAAAAATGCTCCAGAGAGGTAATTTATGTGTTCTTTGGAGAAAGATACTTTTTGGGCGTCTGGCTGATTGTCGGTAATGTACAGGGTACATCAAAGCGGGACAAAACTGCATGAAGCCTTTTCGTAAGTCAACAGACCAGCATACGGTCGGTGGGTCAAACAGTAGTGCCTCCTTCTATTCTGCCCCCATGGTTCGTGCAACTATGGTTGTTGTTGTTTTTGTTGGGACACCGAACAAGGATCATCCGAACATTTTTACCTTACTCCATATTGTGCTGTGTGCGCCCTGTCTGTGAAAAGGCCCCGTTACACTCAACTCAACAGAGCAGGCCTACTTATTACAGTATGATAACTCAATATTGGATCATGCTTATGAAAAAGCTAGCCAATTATAGTGCTGTGGTGAAGGTGCATTTCTGGCACCACAACAACCAGGTCCGGTTGAAGTCGTCTACTCGCATTTCCTCACTGGTGCCGCATGTGAAGTTTTTTTCATGTGGCGCCAGCGCTTTAGTACTTTAGTTTTACACATCCGAACCAATGCAGCAAGCTGCAGCATCTTGAATATATAAACATATGAGACATTATGTGAACTTGGTGGGCAAAATGTTAAAATTCAACATAAGCCATAAGAAAATGGTAAAGTTTAGTTGTCACTTGGTGATGTGGAACATCTCTGCTGTCAGCTCTCCGCGTGTGGCCTGTCAATCTCCTGACAGGGATTGTTACTGTAGAGCATGCGCCTTGAACGCGCAGACTGACCCATTCTTCAGTGAAGTCATTTAACCCATGCGACAGACAACCATGGCAGCGCCTACCACCGGATGGTTTCGATGTCGGATCATATTTGCCATTATAGGTGTGATTGTTGGTTTATCAGTCTTCATTGTGTTCGCCACAAAGTTTTACAACTGGAACACAGCCTTGTGGGGACTATTGTCTGGTAAGTGAAAATTAGTATTATGTATCTATCATTTAATTGGGTCAGTTTGCGTCATTTGTTTAATTTGTTAATATATATACATCGTTCAAATTAAGTTTACTTTAATTTTTAAACTATTGAAATATTGTTACACGGAAGTTGACTGAGTAGTGTGATTCACTGATATATCTGTTCTTATACTGCCAGGACCTGCTATATGGTAAACGTAGAAAGGTAAAGAATAAAAAAAAAAAGTTGTAAGGCCTACATAATTAATATGGTTCATTTTGGTGTTTTTGATCTGATTTTCAAATGTTTAATCCATGATCGTAGCTTGTAGAAGAGGAAGCGTTTTATGACATATTTGCCACTTTAAAATGCATGAGGAAATGCAACATATACATATTCTAGAAGACTAGGGCTTTCAGTTCACTTTAAGTGCAAACAGGTCAAGTAAAGTAGGCCTATTAGATAGTAGATAGGGCCATACATGAGGCCCAGTCTAGGGTTTTGCTGTCATTCAGACCCTGGGCTCCAGCCTTAGGGTAGCATGTATCAAGTGGCTAGATACTTGTAGGACTACTGGAATTTAGTACCTACAATAGGTACATGGATATGGTATAGGCCTAGTGACCAGCACAGCTATTGTGAAATACTTTAGCCTGAACATTAAGTCTGTTTCTATTCTTTGTACAGTAGATCATGGTCTAGTGAACTGACAATCAGTGGTCCATGATTGAGTGGTCAGTGGGTCAGAGAAATGGGTCATTCACTTACTCATGGGTTTCTCACCCAAACCCAGATTGGCCTGGGAATGAACCCACCAGGCTGTGCTTGTAACCCTGATACCCTCACTATTCTCACAGATAAAAACGTGGCTTTAAGTGCAATTGATCTATCTGGAGGTGAAATGATGTTGACACACAACCCTGTAAGCATGTTAAGCTCATTTTTGTTTTGTTTATTTTGCGTTTTATTTAGTGTTGTTTTTTTGTTGTTTTTTTTTTCAAAATATTCAAACTTTCAGTGCTGTTTTCAAATGATCTTTGATATTTTAACACTTTATGTTACTGTCTCCTACATGCCTCGGCATGAGTTCAAAACTTAGTGTGGTCACATGTAAGCCACATGTACAAATGGCCTTTTGTCTGTAATCCTATCATAGAAGTGATCAAAATATCACGCCCTGAGAATATGTCATTAACATTTTCTTGAAGATAAATGACACGGATCTTAATTGTGGCATTAGTTTTAGAAAATAATTCTGGACCGTACATTTCAGTGACCTGATTTCCACTTGGCTGATTCTCTTGTGACCCTGACAGTAGCCTTATTTAGGACTTTTTCAAAATAATCTATCAACCATGACGCACAGATTTAAAACCCTCTTCATTGTCTGGTACATGTAGCTGCTGCTACCCCCTGCAGATGACCTTGAGAAGATGTAACCCTTACAGAGATAGCAATGTACCATTTAATTACCACATATATAATGAATACTATATGGCACACTGGACTAGAACCACGGTACTTCTTGTTGATACCATATTGGTTCACCTTTTAGTACACTGGAGGTGCCCACTGGTGTCATTGTTCCAGCCCTTGGTGGTACCATATTGGTACACCTACTAGTACACTGCTACTGCCCACTGGTACCACTGTTCCCACCCTTGGTGGTACCATGGTACTGACTGCTTTGGTGCCATGGATCAGTTTTCTACACCCATTAAACTGACCACTGTCAAAGTGAAATATTCTTGAGTCATATACATACAGACATTCCACTTTGAGCTATCTTTTGCTGGGTTTAGGCTCAGAAAATCATCAAATATCATTGACTGTGCACAGACCTTCGCTGAATTTGTAATGGCACTCAGCTTAAGTGAATAATTAAGTACTGGTCTCCTTGGTGTTCTTCACAAACTGTGACTGGGTAGGTGGACATGTGTAGTGTCTGTGGCATGGTATTTTAGTTAGACAGCACTATAAAGACACTGTACTTTATACATACTTTATATGCCTGAAATAAGGTAAACATTGCTAATCTTTGTTATACTTGAATCAAATAAACAAACACATCAAAACTTTAAGTAGCTAAGAAGCAACCAAATCTGTTATTTGATTCTTAATATTAAATTTAAAATTAAAAGATAAATTTCATAAAATTGAAAGATTGGAGTTTAAGAATGATGAACATATCCACGTGCATGTATATATATACATTTCCAGGTGTTGGTGCACTTATCACACTGATTGTTCACCTGCTGTACAGAAAGGGAGTGTGGCAGACATACTCATACAGACTCCGTTATTACATGCTGTTGGGATGCTTCCTGCAATTAGCTGGTGTTTGTGGCTTTGTAACTTACCTCTCATTAGGTATTGTACAGAAACAAGGTAAGCCTAGATGTCACATGATAATTAAAGCTTAGTTTGGGATGCGATATACATGACCAGAGTTTTACAAAGATGCTGGACAGGCACTTTGATAAGACTCCCCTGTGCAAATACTGACAAACAGGCATGTGTAAAGCTGAACCCTTTTGGCACAGCACAGTGCGGAACTGAAAGTTTCCACACACCATGTCTCTTAGTTCTGAATGTAGTGATATGCTGCAGGGCATCATTGCAGGCCAATTGCCCAATAACTGCATCCCGCTGAAGCAAAAGTGATTCATGAAACAGCTAGGCCTAGTCTGTATATGGCTATGTGTGTGCAGTTGAGGTTCTACGAAGTACATATAATTAGAATAGATGTGCTCATGATGGCTTCCTCTCCGACCATATGTGGGAAGGTCAGGGTTTCCCCAGGTTTCCTCCCACCATATTGCCAGCCGCCATTATAGAAGTGAAATATTCTTCAGTACAGACCGAAACACCAATGAAATAAATAAATCAAAAACAGTGATTGTGCAAGCCTTGATTTATAACAGTGCCTTACAAAGCAGCCAAATTATAATATTGCCACCAAGTACTGAATTGATGCTACACAATTTTGGGGGTTTTGTGGTTTTTTTTTTTTTGTTTTTGTTTTTTTTTTTTGTTTTTTTTGGTTTTTTTTTTTTGTTTTTTTTGTTTCCGCACAGTTCCACTGAGTTGAAGATCCATTCTGTTAGTCAAACCTGTTTAAGGGGAGATAACTCAACTACAGCCCATCTAACGGGGCTCATTGGAGGCCCATTTATTGGCGCTGGTATGACATATGAAGGAACATTATGTATGGGTTGATAATAACTGTTTCCATTAGTTAGTTTGCTGCTTACAGGTATTTTGTAAACTTTAATCTTGTGTATCATATAGGGCTATCATATAGATCCCAACTTTGTTTTTCAGTTTAGCCAGTTGCGTTTTTTTCTGTTGATATGAAATATATATTTAATTATTTTTTTCAATATACTATTTTTTTTTTTAATCAGTGTTGACACCGTACGGTAATGGCTTTTACTTGACCTGCGTCTGGTGCTTCATGACGTGGAAGTGGGGGTTTTCTCTTTTCTATTACTCACGCTCATACAAACAAGAATTCTCTGATGTCTACACGATTGTGGCAAAAGAAGACAGTGTGTATGAATCTGATCCTCTCATCTCAGATTGATTATCCTGCATGGTGAGTTTATGACGTGCCACTTATTAAGAGCCATATGTGTGGTAGTTGTTGGTATGTGGTGCTCCCTTCAGATGGAGCCCATCATAAACCTGATGTAAGGGACCAATACAAAGTGTGGTTTACACAGCCTACGTAGGTTTCAACCACCCATCAACCATACTGACGTCATCATGAATTATAAGAAATTCTTAAGTACAGCCTTCAAACATCAATCAAATTAATTATGAATCTGTGACAAATTATGCATGCAATCATCATGTTAAGAGAGATGTGTAACAGAATCGTGATCTACATAGCTGGAGTCGGAATAAGCAAGAAACAAAAATGAACTTTGTGGCCATTTTAGAGTATTGGGACATTTATGCTTGAAATATACAGCATTGTGACAGTGAATTGTCTACGAACAATTCCGGGCTAATGTTCTGTGAAAAAGCAAGCTCCATAGTGGCGCAGCAATGGTATACAGGAGACAGGCTATTGGTATAGGCTGAATATATTCTACTTTGTGTTCAAATCCACACACGTCAGATTATCATTTATAAGGTGTATGATAGAAAACATATATATTCACCTTAGAAATACATTGTTCTCACACATGAGCAGTTAAACATGTGGTATGGCTTAGAAATGACTGATACAGTTTAGGTCTGATTTTATTATGTTAGAGCACGGGGTAAGGCAGACCAAGGAAATCCAGTTTGTGTTTGTTTACTTGACATTTTTATTTGGCATTCATCATTACTTATCAAAACATATCGAAACAGTGTCTTGCAGCGAAGCAGTATACTTGTGCAGCAATATTTATGATGCTGCCTCACTGTAGAATTAACAAAGTCCACAATATCAGTCATGAAGGCACAGTGGACTGACACAGGGTGTACTGATTAATAAAGTTGCACTATTATATATATGTTTTTGTAAGAACCAAGTCTGGAGTGCATATCTTCAAGCTTTAAAAATGTATCCAGTGAAAATCTTCTCTTGATCATACCTGTACATCATAACCCTCATATTTCTTTACTTTGCAGATTCTGGCAGCCTTGGGTCTGTAGTCAGCAACTTTGAGGTGAACTTCCTATATGGTTTTATGTGAAAATGAAAGGAGATGGTCTGCAAATATGCTGCCACACTGTGACATGTATATTTAATAACCTGTGAGAAAAAAACAGAGAGCCTGCTGAATCTGCTGAAATAAAGTCTTATTTTTGATTATATTTTTTTATTGGTTAGCAGGAATCTGGACATCAAGTTGTGATACATGTTCCACACAAGGGTTAACTTCTACCCATTGTACAGTAAGACAATTCCAAACATTATGTGGGTGTAGGAGCAATGAAAGATAATTAGTACATAACTACTATGTAATTATGCCTGAATACTGTGATTGTTAATTAAGTATCTGAAAGTGATATTCTTTGTTTTTCATTGGTTTCATTATGATTTCATGACATTATGAAAGATTTTATTGTGATGGCTGTATAAAGGATGTCACACACATTGTCAGTGACCTGTTGTACCTACATGTGCTGTACATGTTACCTGTGCATTGATTTAGAATGCTTTCTTGGACATTTTCAAAAGAAATTTAAGTAAAGGAAGATAGTATACTATGTTCTGGTATAAAGGTAAAAGTTTGTTGTTAGTGTGCTGGATTAGCTAAATTTTGTATTTTTGTTACAAATTCTTAATTTGTGCCTCCTGGAAGAATTGTTTTCCATAAATTCCTCAAAAAAACTTGTAATAGGCAGAAGGAAAAAGTGTTTCTGAAATTTGAAGAAAATCTCCATGTGTTATCTTTCCAAACCACTTTGCCACCTGAACTTTTAACTGACAACCCAGAATTTACATATTCATGAAAATCTAAAATATAGCACTAAAATGTGTTCATTTACTTCTATACGACCTGTGACATACAATCATATATGCCATTGATAGCCATGAAATACTTTGATAGGTCTATGATATCACAACTAGATGTGAGACACAGTATGTGTTATATGAGCATAAAAATGGACACATCATGCCCAAATGGACACTTTATTATCATTTATGACAACTGCGACCTGAATACTGTCTATTATGGATTGTAAGATCTGGGAATGAGGTAGATGGATCCCAGGTAAGACATTCCACTTTAACTTTCTACGTTTGAACGTAACCATTAGTAAAGCTATGAGTGAAAAACGAATGAATGCTGCATTCTGGGTGATTGTTTGAACACTGATAACAATCTTAAATACCACATAACAAGTTTATGTTCTCACATGTGCCTCGAAAACTAATGGAGTAAACCACCAAGGAGCACAGGCTAGATATTAATTGATTATTGAAGACTGAGTGATAATTTTGAGATCCTCTGCAATTTCTGCAGCATACTGCGAAGTCTAGCTACCTATAGGACAGTGATATTTCTGTAAATGTGGTAAATTATTTGGATATTCTTTGTATATATCATATACATCTGTGATCCGTTATTGTTGCTAGGTACTTGTAACATTGTGTATGATAGAATTTGTTTTTGATTTTTACTACATTAGCCTTGACAATATGGTTTGATATTTTTTTAAAACAGTGTTGCGATCAACAAGTTTCCAGTGTATAGAGATTCATACTTTATGGTTCCTTATACCTGGAACTGACTTCTGTATTGTTACACTGTTACAGTGTATTATACAGGTTATATATAATGTTATTATATGTTTTGAAAATACTTTTACATATTGCATGAGCATTTTTTTTCTGTATTAGTTTGTTCAGTTGGATTGAGCCAAAATTGTGTGTAAATAGTGGAGTAATTCATAGTACTTGTCATCTGTTGTAATGTATAATGTTACCATAGTGGCCCATTTGTCTTGCAGCACTGTCAGTGGATCTGTGAATGGTGAGGTACCAGGTTCAAATCCATCTGTTGCAGGCTCAGCTGTGGTTTTGAGTCCATACATTTATTGGAGGCACTCCAGATTTCTCTACCCATATGTAAAAAATTTCTGAGAGTTGACATCAAACCCCTATGTGATAAATTAATAAATAATAATACATAAAACAGGTTTTATTGAGTTTAATATTACGTCAACTGTGGACAGTGGTTATGTCAGTCAAATGAGAGAATTGATATACAGCGTCATGACCCTTAAGGCATGCCAGTGCCTGAGACAAATTTGCTAGTCATTCAACAATGTCATGAAATCTCTCTTTGTATCCTCCTTTCAAGTGTCACATCAAAGAGCAGAAATTTAGCAATGTGTTTTTTTACCTTTATCTTTTAATGTGACTTGTGTTGTATTAAGTATGTAGAATCGTCTTATATCACTGATAATGATATTCATATCAAGATGGTATTTTGTGTAGTTAAAAGACGCAAGATATTGTGCTTTGATTCAGTTTGTTTGAATATCAGTAGGAATATATTGAAACAGATTTCATTGTGCAAGGTTGACTCATTTGTACTGCTGCATGTACATATATTATCTGACTATATAGTTACAGGCAGAATTTTAAGCCAGTCTCTGATGCCCTTGAACAAGAGGCTGGTAACGGTGTATATCTGGACTCCACATACGTGAATGGCAGAAATTGTTTTGTGAGCGGGATGTCACTTAGTAAGATGCACGAGGTGCGAGTTCAGTCCCTACATTGAAGTGAGAATTTGAAAAATTCCCTTCTTAGTCTTCATAAGAGCCCTGGAGACGATAAGTGAACAATGACTATGGTGTGAACTTTGGTGTAGTTCAGTGTTTGTTGAAGACCTCCTGCAATACATCAGTATGGCATGGAAAAGTCTGTCAGTAACTTGCCAAAGGTTGGTGTTGTGCACTCATATAAAAGCCTGTCATCACATAATTGAAAATGATCTTGAACAGAAATCAATCAGAAATCATTTTCTGTAGTATCACAGTGTTTCTCAACTACAGATACCTGGAAATTGTATATTTTCTCATCTTGGTAATCTTTACCTTCATATGAGAGACAAACATTACTTATGTCATTTTTATATTAAGTACTTGAAAATGACGTGTATACCAGGCAAAATGTTATTCTGTGTACAAATTTTTATGAAGATGATTCTATTTTCTCATTCTCTTGCAAATAACACCAGTGGCCACAGTTTTATTAGTTTCATTGAAATTGTAATGGAAGACTCAAATTGGGCTGTTATAAATACATGTACAGCACTACATGTATTGAAAAGTAACGTGAAATTATGTGTGTACTCTGGCATTGGAATAATTACCTGTGCGAATTTTTAGACATTTGTGTGCCATGCAGAAAGGCTAAACATATGTATTTGGTTGTTCACTTTATATATTTTGCAGTATATCGTTTAAATAATAAATGTACTTTCAAAACGAAACATGCTTAGAATTATTGTTGATGCATGTACCTAGTACCAGAATGACTCGATTATTTTTGATATTCCTCCTGATGTAATCAGGCATAACTTTTCCTGTTGATATAGATTTAATGATTAAATGTGATCAAAATGGATTAGTTTCACTTTTACAGATAGTAGTAGTACCAGTTAGTTAGGGTACGCCAGTAGGCTACATTAAACGATAGTGCAAATGCCATCAGGCAGTTAACCTTATGACTAAACCTTGGTGTTTTACCAATGGGAGGAAACCGAGCAGAGCTCTGGGGAAACCCGCTTCCATCTGCAGGCAGACCCTGCCACTGAAGACCTCAGAGGAAACCAACATGAGCTGGACTTGAACCCCTAGCGACTGCATTGTTGAGAGGCTTCCAAGTCCTTTCGCCATGTTGTCACATTAACCACACGACCCTGGAGGCCCTCAGCTTACTTGTTGCTGTTTTATGTAGTTATGTTTTTGAACCTATCCATACATGTATGCATTCTGTATTGTTTGTTATTTGGATTGCTGTGTGGTTGTTGATTTTAAAACTCAAAAGAGGTCAATTAAACATTTGATGTCATTTCAAGATTTTTCTACATTGTACACTGTAACAAACTATTCAAGTTTTAAGATGTAGGCACATTGAGGTTGGCTTTACCCACCTTGCCTGAAGTGTGTTATGGAAAGGAAAACAATTTTTCTAACATTTTATGATTGATTTTGCTATTGTCCAATTTTTTTTTTTGTCCAAGCCATTTTGTAGGACAACTTGAATGAAATAATGTACCCCCTGTATATGGCAGACATTAGTCATGGTTAAAGTGGTTAGATAGACCATGGCTCTCGCCAAATTCTAATTAAGGTTAGTGATTGACACCTTCTTTCTTTGATGTTATTGTGTATATGAATGTCACGTTGTTTTAACCTTTTCTTATCAATGGGTATTAAATACATGAATTTTACAACAACGTTGTGTGTTCACAGATCTCTTGGGACTAGGATGAGTAAGGTATACCTTACTATACGCCAGCTGCCATTAAGGTGGTCATGTTATGTTATAGGGATTTTGGCCTTTTGTTTGTCCGTCTGTATTCATGTCCGGGCCATCTCTCCAATTGTTTTCCATGTGCAGTTTTAATATTTCGTGGATACATAGATGCTGAGGTGATAATGTGTCACAACTCACATTCATCCAATTCCATGGCTGTTATGGTAACCAAACCAGCATTTTCTGTTGATATACCATGTAGATTTGATTTCGGTTTCTGCAGTTGCCATGGTAACCAAATCATCATTTTCTGTAGATATACTATGTAGATTTGATTTCCGTTTCTGCAGTTGCCATGGTAAACCAGATTGCTATTTCATTGATATCTTCCATATAGTTAGACATGAACTTCTTGTTGGGACTACAACTCCAATTGCTTTGCATACTCAATTTTAATTCTTGGTGGATACTTAGAGGTGGCAATGTATCGGGACTAAAATTTATCCATTTGCACCATTGCCATGGTTACCATTTTGCCATCATCCCTACCTATACTAAATAAATAGATATGATTTCGTGTCCGGGCCACAACTCCAGTTGTTACCCATGTGCAGTTTTAATTTTTGGTGGATACATAGATATGACTGCAGCCAGCTTTATGGTGGGAGGAAACTAGACAGGAACGCACAACCATGTGCAACCGCATTATTGAAAGGCTCCTGGGTAATTGCGCTGTGCTGGCATACTAACCCCCTCGGCCATGGAGGCCACGAGGTAAATGTTAAGGATGGTATCTGTATTATTTATTCATGATTGGTGTTTCATGCCATACTTTTTGTTGTACAATAACACAGCATGGGCTGAGTCCTGTATTCATGTGTCTCCTACAGGATGGTGAACTTTGAAGTACGGACAGGCTACCAATCATGTCACCATGTTTTTGAATAAAAAAAAAATCCTGACCTGTAGTTACTCATCAAAAGAAGAAATTTCTCATTTCTCCAAATGAGTTAAACTGAAAATGGTTAAGGTAGTACAAGGTAGTAAATATGGGTGAATGCCATGATGAGCTGGTTTAACTGGATGCATCCGACCATTGCAATTGCAGTGAACCATTTAGGGTGCATGCAGCAAACTCTTCTATGAAAACGTGACCCTGCACGAGAGGAAATGTGACCACAATTCCATATGGCTGCTACACCAAGGTGTGTGCCGAATTTCCTGGTGATTAGAAAAATACATGCTGTTAACTAGCTAAAAAATTCTCATGCCAAACTTTAAGAGTTCGTAAAGTTGGCATGCTCCATGCTGGCCAGTCTGTGGCTGTTGCACATGCCAGGAGATGAAGTGGACAGACAATTCAAAACCTGTCTCGTGTATGAAATGGGTATGACATCTGATCGCCCCAGGTCAGGACGACACTTTGAGGACAATCAAGTTGTTTTACGACTTCAGTGATGCACTGTTTGAGGTTGCGTAACTACACAGACCATACAAAACTACTTGCATGTTAACCATCTTTGTGCACAATGTTTTTTATGTTGGACCAATTCTGACACAGGTAAACTGAAGTGGGCACAATTTCACCTGCACTGGAACCAGAGACAATGGAATAGGGTTGTGTTTAGCGGTTATTGACGCCATAGAGTGACCACCCAGATCACCTGGCCTCAATCCCATCAAACACAATGGGATGCTCTTGGAAGATGTCTTTAGACGTCTATGCCACAATGTTCAAGAGCTGGGCACTATGTTGATACAGCAATGCAGTGTTCACAGGTGTTAAGGGTGAATACGAGAGGTGGGCATATGCAGTACTGAACAAGCTCCAATGCAGATGGCTAGTCTCTGAAATCCAAAAGTGACTCTCAATGGCTAATCCTGTTTTAGTGTACCCTCATTATGTCCATAAACCAGATTTATCCTCCAAGCAAGGAAACACCAGATCTATATTCAAGGCAACAAACTATCTACACAACCAAGTACACATCGTAACCTCCATAACTGTACATAATAATACTAAAGTTGACGCATCACCATGTAACTACTAAAGATTCCACAAGCTTCTATACATTCCGGGATCATTATCAGTTTTTACTTGACAATGATCCTGTCGTGTGGGTCAAAAGCTTGTGCCATTTACATTCTGATGCCTCGACTTCATCATTACATGCATTAAATAATACACCACTGTTTGAACGTAAAAATCTTGGACTACAGACCTACAGAGCATTAACAGTGGAACCCCCCTCTCATACTACTGTGCTTTACTTGTACTTGTCAGGGAATAAGAGTAAATGTAACTTAACCATAATGTTTAAAATTACCCTGAATAATCATCTACAGGAGTAAAATGTGCTGTATGAAACTCTCAGTCATACTGATGAGGGTTTGCCTTTCTCTTTGGTGTATACAGCTTCCTGATCCTCATGCAAAGCGCTGTACATGTGGTGATATAACCAGGTCAGCTTCTGGTCTCACCACAGCAAATTTCCCAAACTCAAAACTGAGTGATATCTGCACTGTGGCGAGATCAGAAACTTGCCCCAGGTACATCAACACACACACAGAAACTAGGGATAGACTGTGGCCCTTTCCACCTTCAATCCACTAGAACTGAGAAGCGTGAGCCATGGACATCAAGTCCAAACATGCCGCTGTGTACGCTGTTCCCTAGTTCAATCCACACTGATAATCCACTGCATTCAGATGTAGGAATTTGTCAAAAGTCCTGTCACAAGTTCACCCACCGGAACATCCTTAGGACAGGCCAGGGTTGTGTCTAAGCTTTTGACTATACCCCAGGTCACTTTCTGGTCTCATCAGATGAAAAAAAAAAAAAAAAACAGTTCTTTTGAAACATTTATTTCACTGAGGCAGAAATAACATATTTATAAATGAACTCTACACAAGCACATTATCTTGAGAATGTTGAATCAAGTTGGATACAGATCAAAAAACATGAGAATTTCAGAAAAGTACACCTAAATTCTGAAATCTACCACTTACAGGAAGGTAACAATGACAATAGGAAAATTGATCCATAGTATTACGCCATTCCATGATTTGTACCTCAAACACATTTGCTCAAAACGAAAAAAAGGTAATTGACAGTTACAACACAAACACCTCAGCTGCAGATCCCCAACCCCTCCCCTCAAAAACACTTTCCAGCCAAGGCAATATCCTTTGAATGTGTAGTAGCTTTGAGCTAACACACAGCAAAATATATTGTGTACAGTACAAACTTTTAACTGAACTTTTACAGGACCGTACAGTAGTCGCAAGAAGCTAAACTAAAAAAAAAAAAACATTATGGTAACACAAAAATGCTTAACAAACATATCCTTGGACTTCTGCCAATAAAGCACCCTCCTTCACTTCGCAATGAAGAACAGGTTTAGTCACAAGTTATCTCCCTTTTCACATATCCAGTTCTTTTACGAAGTCTTTACACTGTTTCATGAAAGTACGCTTCTGTATGAATCCGAAACTTACAATTCTACTTTTAAACCCTGCAAATCTACAATTGCCAAAATACAGAGCCACCTTTAAATACAGATAGAGAAATATTAATGAAGAATGAATGCATGATTTAGGGCCTCAAATCCCATTTAATAAACGTATCCTGTGATTTGAACACATTACAATCCGAATCAAGAAGAGTGTCGCTTCCTCCGGGTCTACAAGAAGTATAAGTAGACATGCGCACGGTATCTCTTTGATCCACTGTTACATCGTAAACCATGGAAAACTTTATGAACAGGCAAATTCCAGGAATACAGCCTCCCAACCATCAGAGATTCCTGTCATCTGCCCCAGAATTCATCAATCCACATTTGAGGTTACAGGACCCAACAAACCCCAAAGCTTCTCAGCCGTGCTTGGGAATACAGAATGGGTCACTCCTACCATCAGGAGTGGGTGTGTATAAGTTTTTACAATGTACAGATAGTCTTGACCATGATGAATGTGAATGGTTTCTGAACTTCACATTTTTATGACTTGGCAGCAGCGGTAGTTGCACTGTCTTCACGTTTTTCTTCATCATCCTCATTTTCATTGTGAGTGTGCCATGTGAGTCTTTCTTCATAAAATGCTATTACAATCTGGGGACATTTCACATTAGCTTGTCGGGCTGGCACCAAATCTGCTTCATCACTGTCTTTCCTGTAACAAAAACCAAATTGTCAGATAAACCTGTTTCAATTAAAACATCAAATACTACCCAAACACTAGGGAGTCTTCCAATGATCCTTCTGCATGGTAACTGGCAGTTTATTTTGGCATTAATACTTTAGGACTATGTAATAATCAACAAGGAAATAAGGGTTGGGGGGAGGGGGGGGGGGTTGAAAGGTCAACTCCTTTTCGAAAATTATTACAGTCAAACCTGTACATGCAGACACCTGAAAAGAGTCCATCTGCTCTAAATGGCCACTCTTTGCTGGGACCGAGCGATTTTCCATGTTAAACGCCCAATGTGTCCAGCGGCCACTAAAATCCAATATAAACCTCTTTCATGCGTCCAGAAGACTTGATCCGTGCGGAGAATGGTTTCAAGATGCCCGGCGCAGACGTGTGAATGTCACAGGGCCACTGCTGCAGGAAAAAACCTTGAAATTTGCCGTTGATCTGGATAATAGTGACTTCTGCTCAGACAACACAGAGTTCGGCAAGATGAGCGGAGAGAGAGGGGATGTGAACAAAGCCACAGTGGAAGACTGGAAAGCCAACTTGCCAGAGCTCTGCAAGGACTACACGCCTGAGGACATTTTCAATATGAACGAGAGGGGCTTGTTTTTCAGTGACACCACAAGGAATACCTTTTATGTGAAAGGGGATGAAAGCGCCCCAGCTGTTTCGGCCAGTTGGACATCAACACGCTCCCAGTGACTTACCGGTACAACAAAATGGATGATGTCTGTGTTGTTTGAGAATTGGCTTTTAGACTTAGATCAGCAGATGAAAAAGGAAGGTACACACGTGCTGCTGTTTCTTCACAAAGCCCCCATCTCGCCAATAAGTAAATTTGCAGAACATCAAGCTGATGTTTTTACCAGCAAACACGACCAGCAAGTCTCAGCCAATGGACCAGGGAATTATCCAAGCCGCTGGACTGAAGTTCCGTCGCCGACAACTCCAGTACATGCTGAAAGCTATGGATAATGATGAGCTTTCAACCGGTACGGACTTATTGAATTCAATTTCAATTCTATATACTGGATAGCAAGTGCCTGGAAGGAAGTAGACAAGTCCAGCAGACGTTCCCCTGGCTCTCGTGAAGCTAGCTGCAACTTTGGAGAACTAGCAGATATAGACACAAAAGGCACACCTGCAGCACAGAATTGTTCCATTGTTGATGCGCAAGTGTACATCACAAAGTGAAAGATGTTTTCTGTACAGCAAGGACAAATGGATATGCTGAACCTCGTAATGGGATTAGAGGACAAAGTAAATTCCTTTGCTATGGTGTCAAGACCAACACAGACCAAAATAAACGACTTATTTAATTGATTTCCTGATACACCTGTGGGTATATAGGCCTGTTTATGATTGCTTCAGCCATCTACAAGTGTGCTGTTTATATTTATCCATGTGTGTGTGTGTGTGTTTTTTTTTCTTCTTTTTTTACCACTTGTTATATTATTGTGTGTCGGCCTTAGTGCTTTTAGACTTCTTTGTATGAAATAAATACATATACGTGTATGTTAGTTGGAACTCATTTAGTTATGTGTTGACTTGGTCTTTTACTCAACCTGTCGTGTGTGTCCACCTGTCATATGTGGCCACTTTTTCTTTCTTTTTTTTCCCCTGACTGGCCACACATGGCATGTTTGACTGTATTTGTAGAATTTAAAACTGAGTATTGTTAATGTCTTATTTGCGTGGTACTAACATTCGCCGATTTCACGGCAAACACATTTCCGTGAAAATAAGTGCCAGCGAATATAAAACTCATGTAAGTAATTTATTAATGTACCATGCATTCACAGTTATAAATTCGTTAACAGTTCTAATTCATTTTCAAACATGTTAATTAGAAATACATAATTGTAATGTATTCCGGTTTTCACAAATCCAGCTTAATTGATCATCAGTTAATCTTGCTTTCTTTTAAGGAGGCCTAGCTCTAAGTATCGCCACAATGCGACGCTGTTGTTGCTGTTGAATTATTGCCTCGATTAGAGAAATAAAAATCAATAATTTGTTCTGGGTGTGTGTATGTGACACGACATACATACGATGAGAGAGGCTGTTTTTTTGTCAACTGTAGTTGCTTCCAGCCAGATCACATTTCAGTAGCGCCTGATACATCGCTCTGGGGTTTTCTCACTTCAAACTTTTCATAATGATGATTTCTGAGAAATTTACTCAAATCTTTCATAGTTCACTTAAAGTTTCACTGCTGATGCATCAGAATTAAACAGTGGGATTTATTTAAATCACATTTAATCCTACGCCATCTTCCAGAGTGAGTGACACGAATATTTTCCCACACAGCAGGTAAGGTCTTCATCTCATAAAGATTAATAGTCTTCAAAAAGGTTAAAAGCTTAGAAGGATTAGCTTCCTTTGTCTCATCAAGTTACTGTATTGTACAGAATTTTTGTCATATCTTACATGTACAAACAAGTTTAAATGACAACACTGTTACTTGAACGCTTGAGTTGTTTTTTTACTTGATTTTTTTTTTTTTTTTTTGATTGGTGTTTTACGCCGTACTCAAGAATATTTCACTTATACAACGGCGGCCAGCATTATGGTGGGTGGAGACCCGGCTGAGCCCAGGGGAAACCCACGACCATCCGCAGGTTGCTGGCAGACCTTCCCACTTACGGCCGGAGAGGAAGCCAGCATGAGCTGGACTTGAACTCACAGCGACCGCATTGGTGAGAGGCTCCTGGATCATTACGCTGCGCTAGCGCGCTAACCGACTGAGCCACGGAGGCCCCTTTTTTACTTCATGTTTATGTATTGAAGTTTGATCAGTTGTCCAAAAATTCTGCTAAGATCTGAGAAAGTTGATTTCCACAAATGTGTCTTCTTACCAAATCCGCGAAAGTTTATGCCCTGAATAAAAAGGCATTTACTGTATGTGTTAGTAGCTACAGGACTACTTACAAAGTTTTTATTTCCGTTGATGGTTTGTTAGGCATAATTAAAAGCTTTTCCCTCCAGGAAAATAAAAAAATTCTACAGGTGATCATTTAATTAAAAACCTGCTTTCTGGTCTGATCATACCTTTTTAAACCTAACAGCCCTCATGCCATGAAGTAATCACCATCTCAAGTTTTCCAAAAGTTAACCAGCACATTGAAAGTACTCACCATTTCATCAAAAACATGAGCTCTCCACTGCTGTCAGTGGCACCTATTATCCTCTCTGGCTGTAAACCTCGATCAAATCCGCGTGGCTTGTTATCATCCTCCTGCAAATATTAC
Source organism: Liolophura sinensis (assembly GCF_032854445.1). Lineage (NCBI taxonomy): Eukaryota > Metazoa > Mollusca > Polyplacophora > Chitonida > Chitonidae > Liolophura > Liolophura sinensis. Next base: position 83,673,590 of record NC_088295.1, read on the forward strand.
ATTGTGTGACCTTTACTTTCCACTGGGAAATCGCACTCCGTCTACCTCACATTTTTTCACTAGTTTTTCATCCTAGTTACTGCAAAATAATGGTGCATTTGGGAACTTAACTCTACATAACATTTATCAAGTTCCATGTAGGTCATATAGAAAATAAACAAACCTGTCCAAAACAAAGCGAAATTAAGTCAAAAGATTTTGACTAAAGTTGCATAAGTCAATGAAGACACCGCAGCAATGGAAGTCCATTTGAAAGCTTTGTCCCATTCCTGTCCACAATTTAAATACCTTCTTAGAACTTGCACTGGATTTAACGTCTGCAAGCTTCTTTTTCTTTTTGCTGGCTCCATCATCTTCACCATTCTGCTTTCGCTTCCTCTCCAAGTCTCTCTTTTTCTTCTTGTCTTCAAATTCTGCTATTAGATCAGGGCAGTCTAGGTGACCACTTGGCTCCCATGTGTTATCAGAGCTGCAGAAAACGATGATCAAGGATTTAAATTGTTACATTAATGGCAAATTATCTCGGATATAACTCTGGTTATCTAAAAAGAAAACTTCATGAGTAAATGAGGTGCATAATGTTTTGGCCTTCACTGTTATCATTTCTCTCTTCTCTTCCATTCTTTTCCAAACAATGGAACTGTAATAAATTAATCCAAAACTGCTCAAAAAACCTTTCTCAAATTCTTTTATTTTGTACACAAATTGCCACGTAAGATATTTTATTTGTGTCCGGAGTTTTGAGGGATTTTCCTTTTTAAAACCATACAGCTTTGTTTTCATTGTTCACACTGGATTTTTCACTTTTGTGGTGGCAGCCAGATTTATTCGAGGAGTCATTTAGGTGGAAGGCACGTGATATTCAGTGGGTCTTTCATCAGTCAATACAAGTGACCACTGTTGGCTATTTCTTGCCACCAAGGCCCCAAAAACAATGGCAGTGGTGAGATATTGAAATTTACACACGAGAATGGGGTAGGACATCTCTCTGTCTGACTAACAATTTAATTTCTTTATTTATTTGATAGTTGCTTAACACCATGCTCCAGAAGTTTTCAGTCATACGAGAGTGGCTAAAATAGTCACTTGTCTAAACTGTCTGCCTGACAAGATAACATGCAAATAAAGCAGCGCAAAGATTCCTTGTGAGTGACAAATGCAAGTCTAGTAAACCAAACACAATCTTCCTTTCCACCCATAACATATTATAAAATATTCTTAATTCCCAACATTCTCTCCGGCAGAAGTGAAGTTAAACAGCAGACTGCATAATTAAAACACAATACATTGTCTAAGATTTGAAGTTCACTGAACATTTTCCATGGTCTAGACAAGGGGAGGTAAAGAAGTCACTCTTCAGCTGTGTTCCTCACTACAGCAACTTGAGTTGGTAGTCGAAGGGAAATCCCGGATAAAACTGAACATCTGGTTGTTATTTATTTATTTGATTGTTATTTATTTATTTGGTGTTTTACACGGTAATCAAGAATATTTCACTTCTATAATGCCAGCGTTCATCGTGGTAGGAGGAAACCTGGCTCAGCCAGAGGAGCAAAAAACCATGCGCAGGTTGCTGCCAGACCTTTCCACGTACCAGATGATTCAAAGTCAAGTACATCAGTAGACATCTGAAAGTCTTAACTTCACATGGATGACAGCTAAAAAAATAGCACAATTTTTCGCCTTTGGCAACATGACACTTTAAAAATAAAAAAAGAGCTGTCTAACAAAATTGTCCAACCAAGACAGCACCGTGGACAGCACCTCCTTACACAGCCTCCCACCCCACTTCGCTCCTAACAATGGAAAGAAGGGAAAGGCAACTTGACAGAAAGGTTACCAAAAGAGTTTGCCAGAAGGAGACACATGCATGCAAAACAGCTCAATACATGAAGTAATGAAGTCATGAATTGGTAACTGATCTGCACACATGATGAAATATCCTCCTTGCGCCATTACTCTCTACATGGGCACCTAACCGCCATTCATGCAGTACTTTTTAAATTATGACTCTTAACTTTTACTTTAACATTACTTTCCCTGTTATTGATTGCCGATGGGCTAAAAATTACCTGACCAAGAATGAGATAATCAACTGTTGCATATTAGCTTGCTCAATTGACACCATATCAATCGTGCCAAAACTCACTCTGGATATCCCTTCCATTTGAGAAGATACTCCTTTTTGCCGTTCTTGATCCGACTATCAACTACTCGCTCTACTGTATATTCTTCCTCTCCCAGATCTTCTTCGTCCTCTTCTGGTTCCAGTCCAGCATCGTCATCTTTGTTTTTACGACCCATGTTTGATGCCCTGTGGACACCACATGAATATCAACACATACCATTTATAGGCAACACTTTCCAAGGCTTATAATCTGCGGCACTGCTACAAGTGTATGTAAAAGTACAACGAAAGGAAAGGTTTTACTAGGTCTCAATAGTGCAGACTAATTAAGTTAAACTTTTGTATATTTATGACATAAAACACAGTTTTATTCATCAACAAAGATGTTTATTTTACAATTTGTGTCGGAATTGAAATTCCTAACCTAAAAATATACTTGGCAGGTTTAGAGCCACTTTCCTTTTAAATGTATATCCTACTATGTACCTTGGTTAAAAGTGCAAAAAAAACATGAATAATTTGACACACTGTGAACAATAATTCTCTCATCTCATTAACACTTGATGCTTGTCTGATCACATTACAGCTATTATTTGTATATATTCCACACAGATGTTGAATTTCAGTGTTATTTTCTAAATCAGCTAGTCAATCAACTTGAAAAAGACACAAACCATTATGCTAGTAGACAGATTAACACTCAAACCACCTGGCAGACTGCATCACGCTGCTCCAAATAGATCAAACCCGTTAAATGCTTTGACTATAGAATTCTCTCACAGTAGGTGTTCTCAACATGACCACTGCACCTGCCTCATAAGTGCAGGGATTTATATTCCATTAAGTTATTAACGGTCATTCATTTTTGGCAAGTTTTGTCATTGTCCTAACTCAGGAAGGGATCTTCACAGTTTGAGAAGTAAAGTGTTCAAAACCACATGTATAAACAATGAAATTAGAAAAAGCATAGGAGCCTCTGACATCTGTCATTTGTCAATGCCATACACTCGTCAGAAGTGAGACAAGCTGTGACTGGGCTCAGGAAGAAAAATTCATTCTCTCACCAAACTGAAATCAAACCTAGTCAGAACATGCATTTAACATTACTATCTGTTTTTTGTTTTAGTCCTGCTGCATGCCTATTATAGCTGTGAGGTCTTCCCATAATGCTAAACCATCACTGTGAATTTATATAAATTACATCAACACATTTAATAAGAAAATCTAAGCAGGGCTTTGAAAATTTCTACACATTTGAAAACGAAAGCAGCTGTCAGACCAGCCAAAGTTAAAAAAAAAAAATGGTTTGGAATTTCACATGAAAATTCAATACTCTACAAATGCAGAACCTGGAGTGCCCTTTTGTAACACCAAAACATATATATATATGTATACATGTATATACAACGATCGGAACAATTTTCTGTTCTTATTTCTGTTCTCACTTTCGATTGCTGAGTGGTCCAAGTGCCTGGCCAGCCTCAGTCATTGTTCTCTTGGTTTATTCAATAGCTCCCAAAACAGGAGTTGAGTCACTCATCAGTTCTGTGAAGATACCTGTTGAGGAAGGGTATCTAATGCCAGCATACATTCAATCAGAGTCTCCCATTAGACCAAATGAAAAGTATTTTTTTTAAAAATGAGTTTTAATAATTTAATTTTAATTTACATTAAGATTTTGTGTTGATACATTTGATTGCCTACTGGGAAGAATCTCCTGAGAGAACACAGCAAGCAATGCATAAATTAGAGAAACTGAAAAGAGAACACCAGTAACATTTAACAATTCCACCATATAGCTAGACTCTACCTTTCTGTGTTCTAGTCAAATACCAGTCACTTACCAAACAGGATATTACCCAAAGCTTGGGAATTAACTGCATCTTTAGACTAGAAATACTAACGCCATCAGTTAATTCACATTCCTTCACGTCAACTCGACATTTGGCAATAGCTGATTCTGGGTGCAACAAAGGCAGATGAATGCAGACATTCAATAGTTTTTTTAGAAACCTCTACCTTACAATCATCTATGAAATGCAGATGGATCAGCATTTGACATTTTCTTGGAAATCCACAATCTACAATTTCCAATGGCTAAGCTACCTATTAAACTCAGGGCTGGCTGAAGCTTTTGTGTGAAGATCGTTTCAGTATGCATAAATGAATCGGATTTAGAAAAGCACAGTTTTCAAGCTTTCCTGGTCTATTTTTTGGAGAAGGGTGAAAAAGAATGTGATTGCAATTGCTCTCATGCAGAAAAATGAATTTAATAAACCAGTGAAAAATGATTTCCAAGGTCTGGGCTCCCTTTCCAAAAAAAAATCAGGTTTCTCGTAACCTTTTCACGGATTAACTGGTCTGCAAAGCGATGCCATTTGCAAAGAATAAATGATTTACATTTCATGGAAGTGGACCCAGTCCTCCCTACTCTGTTCCTGTTCAGTGCAACCCACTAAATCTACCTCAAACTACACTAAATGATAACATTTCATATAGTTCTCATCTTGAAGCTGTTCCAGAACGTGTTTGAAGATGTATAAACTTTGAAGATATTTTGAGGTGTTACCTGTACTTTATTTACATATATCTTAGCATAGATGCATTGAAACACCGGTGCATATATATAGGACATATATAGTTATATTACTTTATCAGTTTTACACTAATAATTGCTGTAAAAAGGCTACATCTTCTCTGCATTTGTTCCTGAATTTAACAGTTAGCCCAAGGAAATATAGTTGCGGAATGTAACTTTGAAACTGAGCAATGCAGTTGCCAGAGTTACAGAGAGAAACAGTCCCAAATGTGTCAAATTGACAGTAAGAAACAGTTGTCTCTCCTCATACCAGCATTAAATCTTCCCCAGCATACATCCATGTCAACTGCATATTTCTACAAATTAACAAGCCTGTTTTTTGGTTGACCTAACCAAAACTAATTCATGGCAATAAAACAAAGTAAAAACTAGAGCCCAAGGGCTGTGAAATGGGTCTTTTGCTATTCTTCAATTTTCATTTTTCTTGTAATGACCAATTGTCTCCTAGTACAATGGATTGGTCTTCTAAGCCCACAAAGGGCCTGTCACTTATTCTGTCTGTAATAAAGGATTTTGACATGACTTTAAAGAGAATTCATTGCACCAGAACATCATACTATGAAACTCTGAGATTTTAGACATACTTGTTACCAATTTTATTTGTTCCATTAGTGTGAGCATGAAAATTTGCACCACTGCCATATGAGGCAACAGACCAAGGCAACATATTGTAAAACAATACATATTTTGGTCCTTACACTGTATAGTTGTATCTCAACAGTACAAATATAGCAAAATACATGTACAGTCAATCTTTTCTCGATCTTTTCAGAATTAGTCGTATTTAAATGTTCATCACATATGGCAAACATAATAAACTGCCCATTCCACAATTTAACATAACTTTTTCGACCAACCATGAAAAACTTTGTATGATAAGTTTGTTGTCATTCACGTAATTAGGAAGATCAAATATTGGGCAGTAACCCAAGGGGTCAAGCAGTGCTACAGATAATATTCAGAGGTAGTGCGGTATTCCCTACTTTTCCAGAGGGAGTACTGGATAAACCTACTGCAGTACACATTATTTGCAAATCCTCAACACTTCACTATTTTGGGTTCCCAGCAATACATGTGGAAAGTGTGAAGTTGATTGACTGAAGGGGGTTTGAGAAAATCGAAACACATACACAAGTATACATGTGCATATGGTACATGTATAGGCCTACATAGACCTACCAGTACAGAGGCTGTAACATGTAGGACTACAGGTATATACCGATAGCCCAGAATTCTAGAATAAATTAATTATTTCAGCTCTTCTTCTACAATAGAAGACAAAAATTTATTACATGTGCTTTATTTATTGGCAGCATGTAGTATGAATCTGACGTGTTTCTGAACAGTAGCAGTTCTTGTAATCGTTCTATTTCATTGCATTAGCATCTCTCCTCAGAAATCACCGATACACACAGGCTGGAAACTGGACTCTCGACGGCAGTTTAACATAGCACAAATAAATGATAATCAGTGTAGAATTAAGTCTCACAACAGACTGCCAGTAGGCCTAACCCTTTTGGTCAGCGAGTCTCACAACAGACTGGTTAATGACACAGACCACATGGTTGATGCCATTTTATGCAAGGGAAGATTTAATGCCCGTGTCAGGTGCGGCAAACATTCCTTACCGTCAAGCATCTGAGGCTGTTACATTCCGCACCTAAAGGAAATCAACAGCCTTAATGAAGGCAGTTTTCAGATTGATCAGTTTAATATATCAAATGGAAATTTATGGATTTTTTGGACACCTGTGTTTAAGCTCACAAAAGAACTTTTAACAGAAAGGCAAAGAGCTTAACCGACAACACTGTTTTGGTGAATAGGGCCTACTGATAATTTTTATCCATTGAATGTTGGTGTGAAGATGGAATAAACAAAGACATGGTACAAGACTATGAAAGACTTTCAGCAGCATCAAGCTATTCCCAGAGCAAGTCATATTTACTTTCCTGGGCAACTTTTTCTTCCCTGAGGATTGGTAAGAAGTCTTGTAGAACACCTTTCCGGACACAAGCCGTTGTTCTTTCCGACATGCTCACATTTCCCCGTACCATACTTCATAGGCGCCGCCATTTTGTTCTAAATCTATCTAAATGATGCGTGCAATGGTAACCCGTAATAATTCCCGGTTCACACAACCAAACGTAAGTGTAGAGCAGACAAATCTCATATCTATTTCTGATGCACTCAGTTAATGAAAACTATAGACCATACCTGATAAAATTTGTTAACTCTGCAGAAGAAATCAAACACAACAACCGCGAAACGTCTTAAAGGTAATGCGCATGTGTGCAGATTATCCGGGCACTACAGTAATATTTTCGCGCGAAAAAATAAGACAATGTCTTTTCAAAATTACTAATTACTTAGTATTCCATTAATTATACAATCAAATTTCTGGCAAAAACACAGACATCAGTACAAAGATAAATTGTTCAACAAAGAAAGACAATAATAATTTATGGTCTTGACAAATTTTCCCATCATGCCTTGCGCGTCATTCTTCATAAATTGGGTCACGCCGCCTCCAGTTCGTCATTGACTTGCGATCCGTTTGTGGATAATAGGTTGTGTTACACCATGCCTTTTGGAGGAGGAAGATATGGCGGCGGTGGTTATGGAGGTGGTGGTGGTGGATTTGGTGGCGGAGGATATGATGATCAGGATGGTGGGGTAAGAAATGGCGTAATTCTCCAGCAGTCCCGAGAACTTGTTAACGGGTCCATTTGTATTTTTTTGTTAGCCGCCATCTTTGGTCTGTAGACCTAAAACGGCATGGCCATACGAATTTGAATGTACCATACTGTTTGGGTTGTAGTCGTGTTTTATTATACAAATCGTCGTATACTTCAGTTTTAAATGATGATCTCAAAATTGAAAAATTAAATATGGGTTACTTTAGTGTGAAACTGTTCAGTTTACCGTTGGTTTCTTTGTCACCAAGGTCCCAGGCGATTCAGGTTTTGTAAGTAGATCACATGTGAATGGTTTAAGTAATCATGGGAGGTAGATGATGAAGAGTGTGCCGAGGTTTTGATATGTTGTATACAAATAATTGTTACAGTTCAAGAGAAGGCGACGAGACGATGAAGTGTTGGACCCTGAAGCTGAACAGTTCAGAAAACTTTTCATTGGTGGTTTAAGCTATGAAACGACCGAAGAAGGACTGAAGGCTCACTTTGAGCAATGGGGCGAAGTCGTGGACTGCGTGGTTATGAAGGATACAGATTCCAGAAAGTAAGAGTCTAGAAATTGTGACTTTCCCTTCCTTATATACGCAAGGTTATAGGAGTATTGAGCTATAATCAGATAGTGAGCGAGCAGAGTGAGTGCTAGCCCCAAAAGTCTCCCAACTCCTTTTCTTATGCTGGCCCAGCCTCAGCGAGTCACAGTGTTAATTTCGCACTAAGCGAAGGTCCACCCCAGTAGTATTTTGTTATCGAACAAATCTCCTCCAAATAAGACACCAACCTAAAGACTGCTTTGTACCCACAGCACCACTACCATATCGTCTTCTTCCCACTACTTTACTGTGGAGCAAAACATGCGAATAGTCGCTCAACATGGCGGCATTCGCTGAGGAGCATATACCGTGGAAGGCTTCATGGCTATAATAAATCCATTCTAAATCGCGTTGAGATGCATGGTGGCTGTGCGGAAAGCCGGACTTGGAGTCATTTATTTGCGCAAGATTACAAAGGCAGGCGGCCTGGACCTTCATTGAGTACAAAATTAACAATGTTAATTTTGTAAGCATTGAGACTCCAAGGATGCTAGGCTAGTATAGGAAAATGAGTGGGAGTCTTTAGGTTCTAAGTGAGAACTGGAGTTGAATGCATATTTGTAATTGCTTTTTCAGGTCACGAGGTTTTGGATTTGTTACCTACCAATCCGCCTCCATGATTGATGAGGCACAAGATAATAGGCCGCACATAATAGATGGAAGAGAGGTGGAGTCAAAGAGGGCAATGCCCAGAGAGGTGAGCTGAATATTTTAGTCGGAGATTTTATGTCATCCTGTAAAGTTGAAGTGCACCTTACCTTGTAGAGAAACATGAAGTCTACAGTAACCAAGACATGAAGCAACCTTGTCTCTAAAACAGCCCAACCTGGAAATTATGGTGTCGGTGTCTGTACAAGTGTATTTGCTTTTGTGTTTTAGGATGCTAACAAAAATGAGGCCCAGGCTACAGTGAAGAAAATGTTTTTGGGAGGTCTGAAGGATGACACAACAGAGGAGGACGTGCGGGAAGCTTGTGAAGCAAATGGCAAAGTTGAACAGATAGAGATGATCACGGACAAGAACACTGGGAAAATGAGAGGATTCTGCTTTGTGACATTTGCAGACTATGACTCTGTGGACAAAATGTATTGTAAGTGTGTAGCATCGCCTGATTTATCTGTACATCTTAAATTTTTTTTTTTTTGTTTTTTGTAGAATCTTGAGTAAGGAAGTTAGGAAGGTTTGTTCCTATATTACACTCAGGTGCATCTGTGAACCAGGGAAGCCCTGTGCTCAAGAAGTTCAAATGAATATCTGTATTTGGATTCCTTTTTTATCTTTTACCTTCAGTAAAGAAGCGCGTGGAAATTAATGGCAGGAGAGTGGAGGTGAAAAAAGCACTGTCGAAACAGGAAATGAACACAGACGGTGGTGGCCGAGGGGGTCGACAAGGTGGAATGGGAGGAGGTGGACGATTTGGTGGACGGGGAGGAGGTAGATATAATTTCTGTAACCTGTTTGTTGAATACTAATATCATGTGGATCACATGTACGAAAGTTTGTGAGCAACGACAGTGGCAATGACAATGACATTTTTGTAATTAAAACTTTCCGAGGTGAGGTTTAATACCAATTGAATAAACAAGGCTTAATCATATTTGTAAACCTTCCCCAATAGTTACTTACTGCAGTGGCTTAAATATAGCTTGTGCCTGGAAAATGCAACAATCCTTTACACCTAAATGATTTTCCTGTAAACTTGACTGTGTGTGAAATGATTATTGTAGGTAACTTTGGAGGAGGTGGAGGAAATTACAACAGTGGAAACTTCGGAGGTGGCGGTAACTTTCGAGGAGGTAGCTATATATTTGTTTTGATTACCTGCTTAGTTTATTATTCATTAGAACACATTTCTATCAGGTTATTAAAGAAGAAAGTAAAAAAGTAACACTGAATACCCATGAAGAAGAATAGGTTGACTGCAGGTGAATTGGCTGAAGATAGAAATTTCATACTTTGAAATGATATTGTGATTTTAGACAAAAAGGTCAAGTTTTTGTATATACCGGTTTTTCACAGTTTGAGAAATCGTGATAATGTTCCCTCTTGTAAGAAGTAACGTGATTATTTTTCTAGGAAACTATGGTGGTTACGGAAACCAAGGTGGGCCCTTCGGTGGTGGTGGAGGATATGGCAACCAAGGAGGTGGAAATTGGGGAAACCAAGGTGGCGGTTACAATGATGGTTACGGTGGGGGCTATGGAAACCAAGGTAAGATCAGTCGAGGAGCTTCAGTTCCAACATTTGGAGAGAAAAGAGAAAAAGAAATGCACATGTAGAAATGTTGTAATTTAACTGCATGAAGTGCAATTTCTCATTTTACAGGTGGCGGAGGTGGGAACTGGGGTCAAGGTAACCAGAACTTTGGATCCAATTATGGCGACAGCTATGGAGGTGGAGCTATGAAAGGTGGCCAAGGAGGATACTCACAACGTGGATCAGGTCCATACGGTGGTGAGGGTCTCGTAAAGCTATCTTGTCTCTTGATAGGATTGCTAAAATTGATTTGATCCAATTCATGGCTGCAGATCATGCATCCATTTTCCGTGAACAGCAATTGAATAAACTAGTCACCCGTTGCTTGACATGGATGCAGTTATCCCCAATTTTGTTTTGGCGAAAACTATAATGCCCTTAATCATCGGAGACAAAACAGCTTGAGAAAAGTAGAATAGTGCTTGTAGACTGACTGTAGTCATGGTCAGGTAGTGCTTTTTTTGAAATTTCGTATGGGAACTGGTTGTTATTTTGTCCAGTTCCAGAACATCTATTGCAGGTGTCTGTATAATAACTCCAGTGTTTTGTACAACATGTTGTCCTGTTACAGGTGGCTATGGAAACCAGGGTGGTTATGGGAACCAAGGTGGTTATGGAGGTGGAGGGGGTGGTTACAGACGCTGAACCCCAGTCAGATCTTCACGGGTAAGTTAGTAGTGTGTAATCAGCACCTGCATTCAGTAAAGAAACCAATGTCTTGCCGGAGAGCAAAAGTGTATTATGAATCGTAAAGTCAGACACTGTATTGTAGTTTAGAACTAATTTCAGCAATACTTCAGTACTTAAATAATAACATTTAATGCATTGACTTTTCCTTGTTATAATCCTTGATTTGTTTTTTGTGTAGGCAGTTTAAAAGTTGAGGTTATGGTAGAGAAGATGCCAGGGCTAAATAGGACAGGAAACTAGATAAAATCGTTTCCATACCAACCAACCACCAGCCATACTCCAAGGTTAGCCAGGACAGCAGCTTAACTTAGGTTAGCTAGGAACCTGGTTGGACCTAGCTGAAGCTAAGCCAGAACAGCGGAAGTGTGTATAGTGACAGTGAGGCAATACTCCAGCATAGTGCCAGGGCTAGGCTTAGCACTAGTATTAGTGCCAGGAATCTAGCTGACCATTGACATTTTCCAAACATCAACTTTTAAACAGTGAAGATTTCATACATTGTCTGTGAACCTAGGAACACCGTCATGGACATTTGCCTTAATGTGGCATGGTTTTTAGTCCTAACTAAAGACTCATTCTCATACTGTAGTCTGGTGACTACATTTGTGCTTTTAATTACATCCTCATTGTCATTTTGTCAAATAAATAGTTATATGTAATATGTACATATACTATGGACTACTAGGATCTACGGACTCGTTACGTTCTTTTCTGGCACTGGATGAATATTCTGGGTGGGTCTCACAAGGAATCGGAAGTTCTCCAGTTAGTGAGGATAAGTGTGCAGCTAGGTTGATGCCCAGGTTAACCAGTGCTTTTTTCCAAGGATAAAAGGCTCCTACTTTATGCAGTAACAGTCCAGATCTTCACACAATCATTGTCATTTTATGTTTAATAAATAATTTTAACATATAAAATGGTGTCAGACTTGTATTGCTAAATTGTCTTTTATATGTAGTTCAGGGTGCTTATTCCCTATTTACATGTGATTTCATAGTAAAGAAACCACAAAACGATCATAGGAAACCAAAAAAAAAATTCCAGTTGCAGAATCTAATGTCTTATAAAACTATGGTAATTGTGTCCCAGCAAAAATGTTGCTGTTTTAAAATGTAGTCCAGTAGCAGGTGTGAAGATGGTAGGTATATAGGTGTGTCAGCAGCTAGTCTGTGAAAGGAGACTTTACACAGCAATGTAGCCAGCAGAGCAGTGCAGGGTTATCAACCTAGAAGTAAAACCGGTTAGAAGGAAAGGAGTTTGGAGCCTAGTGAACAGCACATTTAGGCCAGATCTTGATGTATTAAGTTAAGGGAAGGTAAGTCCTCTCTATTATGAAAGTTTCATAAAGATAAGTAGCCTTAAAGGTAAAGAAAATTATCAGTGATATGTGATGAATATATTTTGAACAGACGTTGAGTCTATGGATAATAAGGGATTAGGTTAGTGTATTTTCATGGTAACTTGATGGCAAGGGGATTAGGTTAGTGTATTTTCATGGTAACTTGATGGTAAGAAGTGTCAACAAATTTTTATCTGGCTGAATGCCGAAAGAAATTGAGCATTTTGAAGAAGCTGAATTTTTTTTCATTTACAGATATGGTTACATCTCAAAACCAGACCTGTGCCTTCAACTCTAAAATTGGGAGACTGGAGCACCTTGGTAAGTTATTTGCAGGGCACAAGTAAGAAAACCTTAGATGGGAAGAATTTCGTAACTGGAATCTGAAGAGGCCATGGAATATGGAATGTCAGAACAGGAAAAGTCGCTCCACTTCTAATGTGTCATGCAAAAAGGCAAAACAAGGTTCACCTGACATTGCAGTAAGGTACATCAGGGTTGCATATGCTTGGTTAACATTGATAGTGGTGTGGTGGTGCTTTCCATCATTCTGTCTTCTAGCACACTTTGACTTTGATACTTTGCAACATCAAAAAAAAAAGGTATGCTTTATAAATTTGTGGTATTAAATGGATGGAAGCATGCTTACATACATACGTTAGATCTGATGGTGTCTTTTCTTTATACTTTTAAGCTGTTCATACTGTGTTCATACATTTTAATGGAATTGAGCTGAGGCAGAACTTAGTATTGGGTCGTAGTACCTTTCTTAGCTGATGGCCTGTTTTCTTTTTGTGCAGTTGCCTGGCTCTGTGACTGAGCTCTCCCGTTGCCCCAATGCCAGGTTTTTCGGGTGTCCTTCCCAGAGCGCGAGATGGCGGCTGTCCGTAGTCTCAAAGTGGTTGGCACAGTAACACTGCACACAGTTTTCAAGATGTGGATTAAACTGATGTGATCGTGAAAACCATACCTCCCATTTCTTGTGAGTGTTGGGAGCCTGCTGAAGGAGATTTATTACAGTGTGCTCTCCCTTTATCGCAGAAGCTGGAGGCAGCCAGTAACCTGAAAAGGGGAAGGACTATGGTGTAAAATGGATTCTGTGTTAACAAGTTTTGTGAGACACTCACACGCAGGAATTGCTTTAAGCTACTGGTAATATCAGTGAACAGTACTCTGCATTTATCAAGATACATCTGATGCACACGTTTTGCTGGTCTTTGCTGGTCACTTACTTCAACGCATTCATTACCACAATAACTAGAACAACGCTAGGTGAAGTGATAATAAAACGAGTTTTCAAAACAAATTTTCATGGAGTTTTTAGATTGTTGATGTATTGAAGTGGTTTAGTACGTGTGTGTGTGTGTGTGTGCGCGCGGGTGCGTGCGTGCGCGTGTGTGCATCCTACATGTACATCTATTCCATGGACTAAAAGTGGCCTATTGTCACTTCGAGCAGTTAGTCAGTTCATTTGGGTTCAGTACAACATGCAACTTCGTAGGGTTAACCTGTTACTGTGTCCGTCCTATCGCACAATATGTATCCACAACATCTGGACCCGTCATCAAAGTGATCGTAGTATCTCTCATGTCTTTTGTTGCACTGGTATCATCGACGCGGTTGCTCCACGGAAGGTACCAAGGACGATGAATTTTGCCCTTCATTTAACATGCGACATTCAGAATGTCCTGAAACCTTAGTAAAACAAGAGCCTAGGATTAGTGTTGTAGTAAGTGGGCGATGAACCATGGTATGGGGTGGGTGTCTATAGTAGGATTGGTGTCGGTGACCTCTTGTGCAGGGCGCTTCAATGAGATATCGCCAGCATTTAGAACTCTGACTGCTCATCAGATGTAATGTGTCCGGGGCAGCACTACTTCCACTTGTGCGAGACCGGTTAGAAACGGGAAACCATCAGAAAAATTATGGAGGCCGTACTTAATTTCAAAATGGTCCACTTCAGTACCCTAATGACCAGGAGACCTGGAATCAATCTCCAGACTTGCACTTGCTGCAGCCTCGCTTGTGTTCAGAACTAAGATGTTTGAGGAAGGAATCAGTACTGGCTGGCCCGGTGTTCGTATAATGTGACAGAGGGGGAGAGGGGGTTTTTGGCATGATTCTGTACTTAGGCGGCATGGACTCGCAATGCCACAAAAAGGCACCGCATATGTACACACTCAGAACTCTTCGTCACACCTGTCGTGTTCATGAAACTGCCGAGGACAGAGGATATGTTTGACGTGTTAAGCTGTAGCGAAAGGCTTGGGTACAAGGTTTGGTCATGCACGAGTTTAGTGTCGCTTTTTTGGGTTGCCGCTCTTAATAAGGAGGTAGATCAAGGACTGGCTGGTATATGATGACTTACACTGTGGGGATGCATGGTATCCCAAGAATTAAGGCAGCACTACCAATGCATCTGGTTGGGTGGCATCGTTATGCAACCGAAATAAAGTTGAAAAGCGAACGTAAACCGAATCGACCTAGGGATTGAGAGTATACCTCTGTAGTGGTGGTAGATGTCGATGTGAACTCGATCTTGGGTGAAAGCTGAAGGGTGCGTTCATGTAAAACGATTGTGGAGTTCAACAACTAGTTAACGGAAATAGGATGAAAGCAATTCTATAAGGGTTGTTTTATTTATTTAATTCGTGTTTAACGCAGGACTCCAGAACATTTCGCTTGTACGATGGCGGAGGATGGAGTGCGTGGAAGACCCGCGACCATCCACATGTTACGGGTAGACCTTCCAACGTACAACTGATGAAAGCCAACATAAGCCGAACTTAAGCTCACAGGGACAGCATTGATGAGAGAGGCACAATTCCTGGGTCACTGTGCTGCGCTAGCGCGCTAACAACAAGGCCACAGAGGTCCCCTGGAACTCATGCACGTTAAGACGTTGAGATCCTGCAAATTGTATGAAATAAAGTATGAAAATAAAACTAAGACACTGTTTCATAGTTTTTGTAGCCTACGACAAATAGCATCGTGTAATGAGGGGATTGAATTCGATGGATCCGGTTTTTAACCGACGAGTCGAACCGTATTCACGTGGCTTTAGCTGTTGGTCTTATTGACGTGAAATTCATGTTAGGCGGATTAATGTTTTAGAGTGAGATTTACAGTTTATAATATATTCGGATGTTGAATTGTCGGTGATATCGTGCAGGTGATTCCGGTTTCACAATTGTTTCATAAAAATCAGAAGATACATCTTTTTGCTCACAGACGTCAGGTGACAAAGATTCGATTAGGGAAGTCCGTGGACCCGATCCACATCCGGATCACCACCAATTGTGATTGAAACTATTTGTACAACTTTGCCAATCATTGTCGGGTGATTTGGGTGGATCCAAGATAGCAAGTGTTGGATTTTTTTTCTCTTTTCCTGCTCTTAGTCCGAGAAATTGTACAAGGAGAGGGAGGGAGAGGAGGAAATCATGCAGAGATAAAGCGCGCATGCGAGGTTGACTTTCTGATTGGATTGGCGATTGTATAGATCTTACCCGTTATGGGAGAAGTTAAGACACCGCGTGCTGGGGGTGGTGGGCAGTGAGCTCACAGCAGGTGCATCTATACGTCGAAGTATGGCATTGTCTTCCAGACGTTTCTCAACAAAATATACCGTTAAATACATAATGTTACATAACTGAACAGAAAGTTTGTTGTCTGGGTAATGCTAGAAGGGATTCTGCTATTGCAGCAGATTATTCTGTTAAATATAACACATATTCTATTCATTCTATATATCAATAGAACGATTCTATCAGACAAACCGTAGAATGTGACACAATAGTTTGTTATATTAACAAAATACATTCTATCACCCAGACAACAGACTTTCTGTAAAAATTAACAGATTGATTTTTGAGTGTACAACAAAGGCCTGCTACCAATCTTGGGTGCCATGTTTAGATCTGAGTGGACGAGGTAAATTTTGAAGGTTTTGGCTATAGTTCTTGGAGCTGAACCATATACGTATCAAGATTTGTTATGGCCGTGTTTATCCTGCCGGAATGATGACCGATTCATCAGTGCTAAAGAATCCTTTATCAGCGAACTTGGTTCCAGATCAAGTTGTTTTACGCAATAAGGATTCCTCTCTTTTGAATTGAAATAATATGCTGGTAAACTGCATTGGAGCAAGGGTTACGCACCGTCTTACCCAGTTAACAATCACACATTTATGATGAACGATCCCAACAATGAATAAGTCAATAAAAATGCCTAACTGATCAGCAAATCCGACTTATAACGGCGAGCCCATGCATAGGACAGAAAACACCAGTGACTGAGTGTGGGTTAAAGACATGCTGTGCACTGTAGAGTGATTGGATGTAGGTAAGGAAAATGTGGTGCACTACACAGTGGTTGGACACGGGTAGAAATGTGGCGCATTATACAGTGGCTGATTGCGGAGAGAAATGTGATGCAGTAAAGAGTGGCTGGATACGGAGAGAAATGTGGCGCCTTACACAGTGGCTGGATACGGAGAGAAATGTGGCGCATTACACACTGGGTGGACGCGGAGAGAAATGTGATACATTACAGAGTTGCTGGATACGGAGAGAAATGTGGCGCATTGCATAGTGGCTGAATACGGGTAGAAATGTGGCGCATTGCATAGTGGCTGGATACGGAGAGAAATGTGGCGCATTACACAGTGGCTGGATATGGAGAGAAATGTGGCGCTTTACACAGTGGCTTGATACGGAGAGAAATGGGGCGCATTACACACTGGGTGGACGCGGAGAGAAATGTGATACATTACAGAGTTGCTGGATACGGAGAGAAATGTGGCGCATTACACACTGGGTGGACGCGGAGAGAAATGTGATACATTACAGAGTGGCTGAATACGGGTAGAAATGTGGCACATTACACAGTGGCTGGATAAGGAGAGGAATGGGGCGCATTACACAGTGGCTGGATATGGAGAGAAATGGGGCGCATTACACACTGGGTGGACGCGGAGAGAAATTGATGCATTAAAGAGTGGCTTGATACGGAGAGGAATGGGGCGCATTACACACTGGGTGGACGCGGAGAGAAATGTGATACATTACAGAGTTGCTGGATACGGAGAGAAATGTGGCGATTTACACACTGGGTGGACGCGGAGAGAAATGTGATACATTACAGAGTGGCTGAATACGGGTAGAAATGTGGCGCATTACACAGTGGCTGGATAAGGAGAGGAATGGGGCGCATTACACAGTGGCTGGATATAGAGAGAAATGGGGCGCATTACACACTGGGTGGACGCGGAGAGAAATTGATGCATTAAAGAGTGGCTTGATACGGAGAGGAATGGGGCGCATTACACACTGGGTGGACGCGGAGAGAAATGTGATACATTACAGAGTTGCTGGATACGGAGAGAAATGTGGCGATTTACACACTGGGTGGACGCGGAGAGAAATGTGATACATTACAGAGTGGCTGAATACGGGTAGAAATGTGGCGCATTACACAGTGGCTGGATAAGGAGAGAAATGTGGCGCTTTACACACTGGATGGACGCGGAGATAAATGTGATACATTACAGAGTGGCTGAATACGGGTAGAAATGTGGCGCATTACACAGTGGCTGGATACGGAGAGAAATGGGGCGCTTTACACACTGGGTGGACGCGGAGAGAAATGTGATACATTACAGAGTGGCTGAATATGGGTAGAAATGTGGCGCATTACACAGTGGCTGGATAAGGAGAGAAATGTGGCACATTACACACTGGGTGGATGCGGAGAGAAATTGATGCATTACAGATGGCTAGATACAGACAGAAACACGGTGCACTACAGATGGCTGGACAGAAATGTGGTAAACTGCAAAGTGGCTGAATACAGATAGAAATGTGGTGCACTACGGTGTGGCTGGATACAGATAGAAATGTGGTACATTACAGAGTGGGTGGATACAAATGGAAATATGGTGCACTATAAAGTGTCTGGATACGGATAGAAATGTGGTGCATTTCAGAGTGGGTGGATACAAACAGAAATACTGTGCATTATAGGGTGAGTGGATACATATAGAAATGCGGTCCATTACAGAGTGACTGTATACACACAGAAATGTGGTGCATTACAGAGTCGGTGGATACAAATAGAAATGTGGTGCACTACAGAGTGGGTTGATACAAATAGATACGTGGTGCACTACAAAGTGGATGGATACAGATAGAAATGTGGTGTATTACAGAGTGGGTGGATACAGATAGAAATGTGGTGTATTACAGAGTGGGTGGATACAGATAGAAATGTGGTGCATTACAGAGTGGGCGGATACAGATAGAAATGTGCTGCACTACAGAGTAGGTGAATATGGATTAAAGAAATATGTAAATGGGCTGATCAACGTGAAGATGGCTGGTTCTAGGGACGGCATGCATGACACCGGATGTGTTCGTGGACGATTTGGATTTAGGCATATCGTATCATTATTGAGATGGCTGGATTTATTGAATGATCTGGGCTGTCTATCATTGAGATGACTGAGTTAATAGATGGCGTGGGTAATTGCCCATCATTAAGTTGATAACATCGGCCAAGGTTAATGGGTATATAGTTTGGTTTGTTCATCATAAAGGTACATGACTGGGTTAATGGATAGTTTAGGTTGTTCGTTATTGTTGACTGGGTTAATGGGTCATGATTTGGGTCGTTCATTATTAAACTGACTGGGTTAATGGATGGTTTGGGTTGTTCATTATTGTTGACTGAGTTAATGAGTCATGATTTGGGTCGTTCATTATTAAACTGACTGGGTTAATGGATGGTTTGGGTTGTTCATTATTGTTGACTGAGTTAATGAATCTTGGTTTGGATTGTTCATGTTAAATTAACCGGGTTAAATCTTGACTGGGTTAATGGGTGGTTTGAATTGTTCATTACTAAACTGAGTAGATGAATGGTTTGGATTGGCCATTGTTAAGATGACGGGGTAATATATGATGGGTTGTTCATTACATGGCTTGGCATAATGGGTGTTTTGGGCTTTTAGATCTGCGTATGGGTTACATATTTCCCATGTGGCTGACTTGGTGAACATGCATGTGCTCCATGCATCTGACAATTTCAGTGGCGGAAACTTAGGCTAAATGACCTCAAGGGTTTTGGTATCTTTATCCAATGGATTTGGAAACGTTGGTTACACTCATTTTTGGATAACTTTCTTCATAATTTTTGTCTTCAAATTGGTTACATATCAGGATAGGCATGCATGTAGGTTCTACTCTGGTCTACACAGTTTAGATATTGATTTCAAGGAAACACGACAGGTCGGTGTCAGTATGATGTGATTGGGTGGGGTGTAATCTCTGGTGTCTTCGACATGATACTTCAGTGGTGGCAGCACTTAGGCGACATGGACTCGCCCTATCACAAGAAGACAAAGTATATGTACAAATCACCTAATGACCCCTTGTCGTCATATGACTGAAAAATTGTGAAAGGATTTTTGTCCAGATTTACCTACTGGTCCTAATTAAAAAGATTATAACCTGTTCAAACGGTACATACCGGGAGGTTAAGTACGAAGTTAAACCCCAAGCATTTATTCATTCATTCATCCGTCTAACATCTGGCCATTAGCATGGAAAACCGTCCACTGCTTATCTTTACCTACATGACTCCGTTCTAATTACGAGTGTATACTTTCTTCGTTTTTTGTTATTTTGAATCACGTTTGGGGAATTACATTTATTTCGATGCAATTATGGTTGCGGTCCATTTTGGTTGGCGATGTGTGTACGAATGTTTCTTTCGACGTATATAGGTTCATGTATTTGATCACCGTGCATTGATACCACGATATGACGGTGTGTGGTCTACTGATGTCGGATTCATTTTGTACAGACGTTAATTCTTGTACGGAATTAGATATATGAGCTAAATATGCACAGAACAATCAAAGCCCCAGATAACTTGAACCGTTAATGCGACAAATGATGGGCGGTATCGTAGGAAAGCAGACTTCTTGTAGGCGCTATACTTGTTGCACTTGTGGGTATATAAGGTAGTAGAGTTTTGAAGACTATGTGTCTTTTGACACAATACACTTTTCCCGCTTTCAGGTATACCGGTCTTAGGCCTATATACTGCTTTGTACATATGCGGAACAACTATATTCAGGTGTATTTGAAAAAAAAACACCAACATAGAAACTATCTGAGGTAGTTTCGAATTTCTTCCTCCATTTGGTGAATTCATTAAGGTATAATTTACTTATATATACATCGTAATGTTGTGAAGAATGGGGTATAGACCAGAGATTAACATAAACATATAAGATATGATATACACCTATAAGCCTACAGAACTCATGATGGCTCCCTCGCCCCTAGGCTATATATATATATATATATATATATATATATATATATATATATATATATATATATATATATAAATATACAGGACATATGAATAACAACTACATTTTACACTTCGTTCCACCGCTCTGGATTTAAATGGGGATACTCATTTAGTGCAAATCTTAATCAAGATTCAAGAACTCACATATATAATATACATCATCGAAGATGTACATATTCTCGCGCTTCTCGCTTTTTAACATGCAGAAACTGTGAACAGTACAGGCAGGCCCATGCTGACATCCGGACAGCGGAACAAACCACTCAACCGACAAACGGGAGTCTCTTTTCCATACACAGTGCATATACACCATACAGAGCAGAAGCCAGTCGTTGGAACACGTACGTAACCGATTATTTAGTTTAAACTTTAAAAAATACCATAATTTTTTTCTCCTTGAGTATATGTTGACATGTACATCACGTGCATGTATTCATATATTTGATTAGCCTCCAGCGCCATATACTCAAGAATGTTTGGCTTATATACGGCTGCATGCAGTCGGGTTTATGCATGGATGGAATAAGTTGGCGTACATGCATGTATGTTTTATTTCAATGTTTTAAATCTTTTTCATTGAAAAGGCTTTATATTGGCAATGCAAGTTGCCAACTCCCAAGGATTAAGTCAAGACCAGAGATCAAGAAAATCAAGAGAACACCCGAACTCCTGTGTGCATGTCAATCATTTCACATATCATTTGCTTATGAAACTATTTCTGAATTCACTACATAGGTGATATCCTATCCAGTCGTTCGAAGCTTTGTACATAAATGGTGCAAAACCCAGAGAAAAAAAACAAAAAACGTGTGGTTACAAAACGTATGCACATATACATGTAAAATATGCACCACAGTAACCTGAATAATTGCCATTTATGCTCTGCAGGACTGATCACTTTTTATTTCAGATCAAATATTTCGAGTGGTGAAATTCTGCAGAATGGGGTCTTACTTTCTCTTGCCTGCCGTGCTGGCATTTTTAGCCTTGACGCCAATATGTTACCTGACAGCGTCTGCAACTACAGGTAATAGATTTGGGATAATCTTAGAATGAAAAACCTTGTCGACTTTGAAATGGTGTGTAGCTTGAATCAACTGTCGTGCAACCCTTTGTGAAAAACCCCTTAAAATTAACGATTTAAATCACTTTAAAAATCTGAAAACTTCTTATTCTGGCTTGTCCACCTACAGCAACTCGTAAAATGTGGTGGTTAGCCTGACAGCGCAGGGCAATGAGACAGGAGTCTCTCACCTGGTCAATACGAGCTCAAGTTAAGCTCATGCTGGATTCCTCTCCTCTAATGCTAATGATCGTGGTTTTCCCCAGTCTCTGTCTAGTTTCCTGCCACCATATACGTGAGATATTCTTGAGTAAGGCGTAAAACACCAAACAAATTAATAAATAAATAAACTCTTAAAACGGATTAATCTGCTTGACTTTCAGTGGCCTTCTCCGTGGGCAAATCTTCCAATCAGGTAGTGCATGGCTTGGCCGTAATCACCTTTGATCGAGAGTTCGTCAATGAGGGCAATGCCTTTGATCTACTCACAAGCACTTTCACCTGTCCCCAAGACGGTGTTTACGCTTTTCACTTGCACGGCTTGTCCGGAGGGACACACAGACGCTTCCTGGCGGGGATTTACCACAACAACGACTTGATGGTGACGGCTTACGCGAAGGTTCGAGAGTTCTGGTCGATGGGCGGGAACACAGTGCTGTTGTCGTTGCGTGTCGGGGACGCAGTTCAGGTGAAGTTTGTGTACGGTCAGAACGAACTCTACGGCGACAACACCGAGCTCTACACAACCTTCTCTGGTTATCTTTTGTCATCATCTTGATAAATGACCACGAGAAGGAAAAACAACCAACCTGTCAATACAGGACAACTCCAATGGGACTAAAAGTTCAGCTATGAAAATGACAGGGAGTAATACATAAGATCAGAAATCTATTTCACGAATTAAAACTCCATATCAGCTGAAAAGTGAGCAACACTTCCTGTCAATTACGGCATCATTGAAAATATATTCATACCCAAACGTTGTAGCACTTGAACCACTGGTGTTTTCTTACAAACCGAACTGGAAGACAAGCATAGAGAAATGCCAGACTGCTTCCTAACCTGCCAGCAGTCCACAACACAGTGTAGATTCTGTATTGTATTCTGTATGTTCAATAAAAACCATGCTTTTAGAAAATAAAAACGCTTGACAGCAATAGTGAAGTTAAGATTGCTTGTCCTTTTTTTTTTATTCCAGCAGATGTTGAAAATGTTAAAGCAGACAAACAATTGTTATCAGAACTACAGGAAATAAGTAATGATCTATACACAGAAGCCCCAGCTCTGCCCTCTAGTTAGTATTCAACCTTTTATCTCATTTCATCAAAATGCGTATCCGTGGTTGGGATAAAGATGTTTTCATACTAAGGGACAAATGAGCTGCTTGGAACATCCTGTACATCTAGATACATATTGTACAAATGCAGAAAACAAAGCGTCAATGTGGAATGTAGTTCTTCACACAGCCGGTCAGAATCACTAACTATTTAAACTATATAAAATGTAACGCAATGTCCTCAACAGCACACACAGTATACCATTATTATTTGTATATAATTGATATATACATTCAAATTATGTAAAAACTTTTATTATAAACTTCTCAAAAAATGCACTATGGCCTCACAACATGAACATTGTACAGAACAAAACCTGAACATCTACAACAAAGTTGTAATAAAACTGAAACAGAACAATGTTCTCATAACCAATAGTTGAAGGCTTTGTTGGTGTTTTGGAATAGCTGTTATCACGTCTAACATATATATATATTCAAGATTACACGTTGCTGACAGAAGGCAAGCTGTGGTTGGATGAGACAATGATCCTTAGCCATTCAGGGATTGTGTTACATCCATCAATGTCAGAAGGAACACAGTTATGGAAATGAAATTACATCTTAAAAAGTACACATACAACTGTGATCATTTACAAGTCAATAAATCCACTCTATATAGCCTTACAAATAAATTCCAAATGAATCAATTTACAAATTCAAAGAAAACCACCTTGAAATGTGTACAAAATCATGGATAGCAGTACTATACATGTGCCTTGCAAGCTATAATCCTATTCCATTTTTAATATTTGCTTCAGGGTTGTGCAGGCAAAAACTGCATAGATTAATCTCGTCGTATTAAATGTTAATCCTTTATATCTGGGCAAGAATTTTTTTTTGAAACAGATATTGATTAAGAATATACATTAAATAATAACTGATTAATGAAAGATGTATAAGAAACTGCTGATTGTTGAGTGATACTGTAACCAAAACTTACTAACGTGAGAGCAGCTCTGCAAGTTTCTGGCACTTTTCCATTGTTTGCATTCATGAAGCTTGGACAAGAAGACTTTGTCTGACCCTCAGAGAGTTAGGGGTCAGGTATCATGTAATGGGAATGAGATAAGCCTGATGAAAGATGAGATAATACACAGTGTTCACAGAGGCCCAGAGGCCCAGCCGCGGAGGCTCAGTAATCATCCATCTGAGGATTGGACAAGGCCTTTATCATTGTCTTGGTGTAGGCAGCAGCTGCCAGGGCTGCATACGGCTGCCATTCTTTGTGCTTGTCCCCATCTACATAGTCAGCAATCCCACGGACGATCATATAACTGTCCTTCCTATTGCCCTCAATGGAGTCCAGTACTTGATCAAACGCTGTGTCGAACGCGCGTACGTCGTATCTGGCGGCAAAGTCCAATCTCAGACTGTGAGATTTGACCACAGGTCGGCCAGAGCCTATTGTACCAAAGTGAAAAGCGGGCACACCTGGTTTGTTGGGCATGACGCCATCTGGTGGCATTGGGTGCTGCACCTCTATGATGTTCTGGTCACCTATGTCCATGTAGAGGCGGTCAGTGTTGGGTTCTGGCCGGCTGAAGCTCACTTGCTGACCGGCCAGGAGTTGCTCCCCTTCAGCCATGTACCTCTCCCAAGGGGCAAAGTCAGGGTTGTGGTAATTCATCTCCTGTAACCGAGAGGCCACCTGCTGGAGGATGGGGTCTCGGGGCGACCACGACTTGTTGATGAAGTGAGGGTTACCTGCCTTATCCTGAGTGACCTTGTTGCAGAAGTAGTACAGTTTGTTATCCGGGTCCACCTTTGACAACACAACATCGCCGAGACGCACATGCTTGTAATAGTCAGTGTAGTGGGGTACACCTCCAGCCACACCCACCAGGAACACATGCTCTACATTCTGGAATGTACCTACAAGAAGGCAGAACCTGTTATTGAAATGTTATCCTATAGCTTCCAGCATACATATATCTTAAAATGTACAGTGTAGCCTTGCTATGATGCAAAGCTGGAGTAAATGCCATCCTAAATAAAACTGTTGTTGAATAGTAATTACTGGAAACCTTTTCAACCTCTCAAGCACTTTTTCAGCGGAATTTATGCATACAATCATTATAAAAAAAATAATATGTGTATATTTTGTGTCACTAAAGACCCAAGCTTCATAAAACTGTGCAAATCAGTTGACTACACTCAATTGTTTTCTCAAATTTCTTCAAAATATTGATTGGGAAAGTGTTCAAAAAGGTTGAAGGATTAGAGTATCATGTTTTTGAGGGAAAACAGATTACGCATACCAGCCCGAAAATGGAGGAAATCGTGACCTTTGAAAGGCCTCATGATTCTCTTGCACAAAAGGCATGCAAAGTTACTGGTCTGCATACAGTGTACACATACTTAAATATGGCGCTCGTTAGATACAGGAGCTGTGACACCTGCATTTTAGATTCAACTTCCTGCTCTGGGATTTCATAGCTTGCAATGTCCAATCTTCCAAGAGCCAAGTTACACATGACACAGTCAGAGTTAAAAGTGATGAGTGAGAAATCCGTCCATGAATATTCATAAGGATGAAATCAAGCTGTTGATTAATCCACAAAGGTAAGACATTCTTCTGGAATCATTTTGAACTTAGGAAAAAACTTTGTGTCAGGTCACAACTAATTATACACGAATGAAATGTTATCAATGTCAATAACATGAAATACAGGCTTTTATTTACCAGTTTATCATGCTCCATTCTTATCTTTTTATGACCCAAAACAATTTTATTATTATGATATTGTGACCCCACCCCTCCACATTAGGCATGCTGTTGATCACAGTTGATCACTGTGGTCATTTAAATTCCATCACACCAGAATTTCCAAATGCTTATAGTACTGGATAGGATTGAGATAGGATTGAACTGATACCTACCGTCAAGAGGGGATAATCCATGTAAAGGGAAGTAATCTATGTATTACAAATTGCAGCTATGAATCAGAAATATAAAGACTGAGAAGAAACTATCATGCACTGCAACATTCCTGGTGAGTTTTCAGGAGAGACTGTTTTCGTTCAGTAGGACCCTCAAAAACCCTATGTGTGTTCCACCTAACAGATCGAGACTGACACTTACCCAACAACCTGGTTGTGGTGTTACCAGTGGCAATCTGAGCTGCACGATGGAATCCTACGGCTGGCAGCTTCGTGGAAACAACTTTATGTTCTCCAATATAACCAATTGTGTACACGTTAGATTCACCTACAAGAGACAAAGATAAAACGTTTACTTAACTTTGAGATTATCATTAGGTGCACATTCTATTTCATAACCAATACACAATGGTTCTGTCTCAAATCTGCTAAAATATTTGATTTATCTGATTGTTGTTTTAGGCTGTACTGAACACTTCATTTACAGTGTATTATGATGAAAGCCACCATTATGGTGGGAGGAGACCAGGCCTTCCCACGAACGACTTCTTTGCTTGTTGTAAGGGAGATAACTATCATCAGCTTAAGAGCCCTGCCAATATTTATTCGATTGTTGTTTTTAATATGTCGTACACAAGAATATTTTACTCATACAACGGCAACCAGACTTATGGTGGGAGGAAACCTGGCAGAGCCTGGGGAAACCCATGAGCATCCCCAGGTTGCTGACAGACCTTCCCACATACGGCCGGACTTCCCTGCCAATAGAATTGCTAACAAACAGCACTGTAGTACCCTAACAAGCAGGGTATTTTAACCTTTGTAGCATATTTTAAACAAGAGTTCCAGCATTTCCAGCTGCATTTTCTCTAGACTGACACAGTTATCAAGAAGTCCACTGGGCACAGTGAGGAGTGATTGTGTCACTTGAAAATTCTTGATCGCTGTTTCCATGGATTGACACCAGAATTCGATCACATCATCTTTCATGATACATCATCTTGTGAATCCTACTCCCATCAGAAGGGTATCGTAAAATTATTGGATTATTTCAGTGAAAACCGATGTTCTTTCAATTCTGTACTATGAATCATAAATAGCCCTAATAATGACAAAACGATTCCAAGCTGTTGTGAATGCTTTGATCTTGGTTTTATTAACTTTGTTGGGGCCTTTGAGCCAGCTTGGTGCAATGACCCAAGAACCTCTCACCGATGAGGTAACTGTGAGTCCATCTTATGTTGGCATCCACTCTGGCTGTATGTGGGAAGGTCTTCAGCAGCCTGTGGATGGTCATGGGTCACACATAGAAGAACCCAGTTCACACAGACAAAAACCCAGTTCACAGAGATGAGAACCCGGTTCACACGTAAGAATGTAAGAATCACATGTAAGTTCACACAAAAGTCTTACCCTCCATCTTGAATCGCATGTAGGAGGTTTTATTCTCCATCATGGCATCCACGGCTAACTTCTCATAGTACATGGCCGAGATGATGGCCACTGTGGGCTGCTGATTGGCAGCAATTGTGGGCATCTGTTTAACCATTTGCACCTCTGAGGAGAAACACAAATGTTAGATACATATAAAGTAAGGTCAAGTAAAAGAACGCTTTTCTGGAAATCTCTACCTCACTTTTACTAAGTAACCCATCTGACAAATTATGTCAGTAAACATACAAATGTTGCTGCACTTCACCCTCATTACAACATTGTTACAACAACAGTCGTATTGTAAGGGGTGCATTTTTCAAAATAACTAGTTCACTCAAAACATTAATTTGTATGCATAATTTAAGCATAGTAATTATGATCAGGTCTGAATCTGAATAATCAATATGTTCAAATCCAGTTCAGTTCTTCATCTCTTAATCCAATTGACAGAAATGTAGTTGGCAGTTTTATCATTTGTTCAGACACTTGGCCTTGCTCTGGTGGCTACTCTGCAATTTAATTCCCACTAAAATTCTATAAACTTTTCTGGACTCCATGTTTTCTCAAAAGAATCTGTCATGCAAGGCACAGTCATTAACACTGTTACCTGTTTGCTCATCAAGTACGTGTCTGACGAAGCCGCCATTTTCCATTTCTTGAACAAGCTGTGCATCCTGTAACTCTCGCAGTAGTTGATACACCAAGGCCTCTGGAGCGTTAATGATTCTGAAAACATGGTGAACAACAACTGAACAATCTGACCACATTGCATACATGTTCTTCCTCCACTGAAATGGATCAATGTACAAAACATTCAATCTACACGAGCAATAAAAGCATCAGATTATTTGTAAATACTAGAATAGTATCTCCAATAACATGCTTATTTGGGAACAAAATTCCCTTATTCATTTGTCAGAAAATCTCCTTAAAATCGACCCTTGCTAATTGTGGAGAGAGATGTTCTCCACATCACACAAGCTTCTGCCTAATGAGGTATAACAGAAAGTTAAAATCAAGGCTTGTCCACACTTTCTCTTCGAGGAGATTTGTTTTACTTGGGATAAAGATATCCATGTGTCTTTGTGCCAGGTTGTACACAAATCAAACAAATGGAACAAACAACTTGCAATCAAAGATTACAGAATGGCTACGTCACACAGTTACAGTCATTTACCTTTAATATTAAATCCTTAATGAGATGTGCACTTTGAATTCTGTCTGTAACTCAACTGTGAACCCTCACTGATATACAAGTGTATGAGGTTTGAATTCTATCGGTTTGTGGTTGACTTCAATATTTAAATCTTCACTGAGATGCATAATTCGATTTCTGTCATTTGGTTATTGTGAATTGCTTACTTCTTTCTATCCTCACACATATGTAGTGTGAATTTTGTCAGTTATGGGTACTTAATTAAATCTTCAATTATACCTACCATTTGAATTCTGTCAGTGGGTCACAGTGACTTACATAATTAAATTCTAACTGAGATGATCAGTTTGAATTCTGTCAGTTGGTTAAGGTAACTAACCTAAGTATATCCTCACCAAGATGCATCATTTCAATTCTGTCAGTTGGTTATGGTAATTAACCTAAGTATATCCTCACCAAGATGCATCATTTCAATTCTGTCAGTTGGTTAAGGTAACTAACCTAAGTATATCCTCACCAAGATGCATCATTTCAATTCTGTCAGTTGGTTATGGTAATTAACCTAAGTATATCCTCACCAAGATGCATCATTTCAATTCTGTCAGTTCAATATGGTCACTTACCTAAGTAAATCCTCACCAAGATGCATCATTTCAATTCTGTCAGTTGGTTATGGTAATTAACCTAAGTATATCCTCACCAAGATGCATCATTTCAATTCTGTAAGTTCAATATGGTCACTTACCTAAGTAAATCCTCACAAAGATACATCATTTCAATTCTGTCAGTTGGTTATGGTAATTAACCTAATTATATCCTCACCAAGATGCATCATTTCAATTCTGTCAGTTGGTTTTGGTAATTAACCTAAGTATATCCTCACCAAGATGCATCATTTCAATTCTGTCAGTTGGTTATGGTAATTAACCTAATTATATCCTCACCAAGATGCATCATTTCAATTCTGTCAGTTGGTTTTGGTAATTAACCTAAGTATATCCTCACCAAGATGCATCATTTCAATTCTGTTAGTTGGTTATGGTAATTAACCTAAGTATATCCTCACAAAGATGCATCATTTCAATTCTGTCAGTTGGTTAAGGTAACTAACCTAAGTATATCCTCACCAAGATGCATCATTTCAATTCTGTCAGTTCAATATGGTCACTTACCTAAGTAAATCCTCACCAAGATGCATCATTTCAATTCTGTCAGTTGGTTATGGTAATTAACCTAAGTATATCCTCACCAAGATGCATCATTTCAATTCTGTAAGTTCAATATGGTCACTTACCTAAGTAAATCCTCACAAAGATGCATCATTTCAATTCTGTCAGTTGGTTATGGTAATTAACCTAATTATATCCTCACCAAGATGCATCATTTCAATTCTGTCAGTTGGTTATGGTAATTAACCTAAGTATATCCTCACCAAGATGCATCATTTCAATTCTGTCAGTTGGTTAAGGTAACTAACCTAAGTATATCCTCACCAAGATGCATCATTTCAATTCTGTCAGTTGGTTATGGTAATTAACCTAATTATATCCTCACCAAGATGCATCATTTCAATTCGGTCAATTGGTTATGGTAATTAACCTAAGTATATCCTCACCAAGATGCATCATTTCAATTCTGTCAGTTGGTTTTGGTAATTAACCTAAGTAAATCCTCACCAAGATGCATCATTTCAATTCTGTCAGTTGGTTATGGTAATTAACCTAAGTATATCCTCACAAAGATGCATCATTTCAATTCTGTCAGTTGGTTAAGGTAACTAACCTAAGTAAATCCTCACAAAGAGGCATCATTTCAATTCTGTCAGTTGGTTATGGTAACTAACCTAATTATATCCTCACCAAGATGCATCATTTCAATTCTGTCAGTTGGTTAAGGTAACTAACCTAAGTATATCCTCACCAAGATGCATCATTTCAATTCTGTCAGTTGGTTATGGTAACTCACCTAAGTATATCCTCACCAAGATGCATCATTTCAATTCTGTCAGTTCAATATGGTCACTTACCTAATTATATCCTCAACGACCAGGATATTGGGATACGCAGATTCCAGAACCTGGAGGATCTTTTCACGAACAATTTCTTCCTGAGACCTTGTATCCTCTTTATTAAAGCCTGGGATGCAAAATAAACACAAGTCAGTAACCATTTGATACAAACAGAAAAACAAAGATCTCAAAGTATGAAAAAAAAATACCCCACAGGCAATGTATGTGTAAAATGTGTTCATACAATTTCACAGAAAAAAAAGTTAACTGTCCACAGCAGCACCGTAGGCATTGTAAAAATTTAATGTGCTTCACATAAGTTTACTTTAGTATAGGTTATTATATATCATCTTAAAATCTCTGTTCTAACATAATACTAGAAATAACAATACAAAGCAACAATCAAACCAAGTGGTTTGGCAGTGCGTGTGCATTAAAGAGAGGTATTGAGGATGTTCACTGTTATAAATCATTCCCCTATTCTACAACTCAGATACAAATAAACACAAGTGAGTGACCACAGAATATAAAACTTAAAAACCATTCACCTCTGTCTGTTAATAGAATCGAAGGATGCAAGGAATAGTAAATTATGCTTTCTGCCAGAGTTTGAAAGTTTTGTCTACAAGTGTGGCATTAATTAATTCTTTACTGCAATCCATTACAATTACGTATGCTATTTTGAGAGCACACCTAATGTATGATTGAATGAGTCAGGGAAAACAATCAACGACAGGGAAGAAAATATATCCAGTCAGGTTTATGTAAATAATGACTGACACTGTCTGATGGTTCACAAACAGTCTGAAATTATTATTTGTGTTGACAGGGGAAATAACCAGAAGAAACTAACCCAAACAATTTCAAAAGAAATACATCCATTCCAAGTGGTGTTGTAGATAATAGGTGACACCAGGTTATCCTAGATACTAGGATAAACAGAGCATAATGGTGAGCAAACATGAGTGACCAGTGATAAGATGGAGTATGTAAGAGAACCCAGTACTGGTAGTGCAGTGTGAACCTATTGGTGAGGAAGTGGGAAGGTGGGGGGGGGGGGGGGATGTAGAGAGATAAGGTAAACACTCATCCTGTTTCTGCTACTGACGGATAACTGTTTACAATGTGATTACTCAGCAGGAAATACATTTACAGTCAACTACAAGCCAAAGTGGCCATCATAACTTGACCTACATTTTCCTTTATGACATTTTAGGACTAGATGTACTGTACTAGACTGATGTACTTCAACCACTAAAGCACTTTTTTCAGTAGAATTTATGCATACAATTATTATGAAAATCACAATAAAAATGATTAAAAAAGATACAAGCTTCATAAACCTGTTTCTCTATGTCCCATAGTTCTCTAAAAATGTTTCAAAATATTGGTTGCTAAAGTGAAAGTAAATGGCTGAAGAATTAGGGAATTCAAACACTTCCTAGACAAAATCTGCAACTACTACATGTACACGGTACTTGTTCAACCTTTTACTGAAAAGCTAAACTATACTGTGAAAGTGTACTATACCAATCATCTGTAATCTGCTAAAGAACAGTTTAATTTAACTGGTTTAACAGCTGTTTTCAGCAGGTATTGTCCGGTACTAGACAGACCTCCTAGGATAAAATTGCCAGTAAATGAGTATGAAATTTAAGGTTTTCAGTGTCACCCTTCAGCTTACATAGATTATCAAATTTAGCCCATATATGTGCATGTCCAAAATTGTGTTCCTAAAATCTACAATTTCTGTAAACCTGAATTTAACTATGACACATGCATACAGCAACAGTGTTCATTCAGTACATATAAATCACAACTTTTCATGACAAATTTCTCATGCAAACAATATGTGCAAGGGTAAATATCAGAACATGTCAAGACAGGTGTGGTGTATCACCTTGTACAGTCTCTGTTTCACCCACCTTTAACATGCCCAAGACAAGAAAATTTACTATGTAATCTATTGTTTTATTCAGAATGACCCACCTGAACCCTTTACTTGATTGCACTAAAAGGTAGGTAACAATTAAGTCAAACTATGAATTTTTAGGTACTAGCTATATTTATAAGTCTGCTATGTAAATTCCTCATTTGCATAAGTATGTACATGTATCATACCGACATGAATAACCTTTCCACTGCATGACAAATATTAAATTTACTCATAAATCAATGAGAAGCACAAACACAATAGAAACACCAATGAAACCCAGGGTAGTAAAACATGGGAAAACAAACAATGAAAAAGACCAAGAGATCAACCAAAAATCAGACATTTTTCACCACAATACATTGGTTCATGCAGCCCCAGAATGTGAGGGTGCCAAGGAGTGGGGGAAACGATGTGATCAACACACTGAAACATCAACCAATGCGCTCCTCACTTACCATAATAATCCGCCTCTAACCCTTCAGAAGGCAGTAACAAACACAGGTTAGTGTTAAAATACTACAAGGTAATTGCTTACAGCATAAATCTTAACAAAGCTCCTCTGATAATCTCGCAATAAACACAAGCAACTGCAAATTTTAACGCAAAGAACACTTGAGCCATATTTATGAAATGAATGATAACTTTCTCGCTTCACTCAAGCCTTTAAAATTGTATTTTACCTGGCAACAAAGCTGTTCAACTTCAACTGGAGTTTATAGAACAATAGAAATCATGGCAGATGATATGTATCCAAGACATAAATGTTTGGATAAACAAAAACAACAAAATTTCCCATAAACAAATTCTTTTCTTCCAGTATTTTTAACAAGAGTGATCCTGCCATTATTCCTTTAATTATAAACTGAAACTGAACAGATCAGGTAATTAAAGCAACATCCAACATACCTAGTTCAATAACAATTTTGCCACCTAAAATTACAAGTTATGGTCTAAGTATATGAATTTCTGCTTTTTTAAGGAAAACACAACTAATGCTAAAAATATGACCTATAACACTTAGTCAAATAAGTAATGTGACTATAATATGTGATATTCAAGATGCCAAAAGCAGTCTTTGCAATTGAATATCCCTGCACTACAGCATGGAGGGACACATTAGTTTAATATGCCTCTACGTTCTAGATGGCATTCCACTATTGCATATAATTACCACAATGTAACTATAGCATCATGCATATATACTGGACTATATTCACACAGATTTGACCAATTGTGTTGTACATCAATGATGCTACCTGAGTTAAAAGCCATGTACCATACTGTAAACCAAAAATAATGTTGTATCCCACAAAATGATGACAAAGGAGAGAACTAAAGCTGTGGCTGTAAATGTCTGCACAACTTACTCATATAATGCCTCAAATTTCTCAAGAATGACAAATATTCAACTGAAGTCCCTATCTGTCACAAGAAAAAGTCAAAGCAACCGAGAATACTTAAAGAATCTCACCTGGACTCAACGGTGCCTCCTCATCAGACAGCTGTTCCAATTCCACATCTACCTTCCTGGCATGGTGATATTTCTCATCCTGCATCTGTTTCATACATTTCTTGATAAATCCTACATAGTCTGAAAATTAAACAACCAAAACATAGCAGGCTACTTCCATAATCATTTATTATTAATTACTATTATCAAATTATTTATCTGACTGCTCAAGAATATTTCACGTTTATGATCAAGCACAAGTAGAGACGAAGAGAAACTCAGCACTGTTCACCAGATATCTGATTAACCACTGCTGTGAACTGAACATTAAAACACAAGACATTCGTGGTCATATTGTCCCTCAAAGTGTTAAAAGTTATCTAGAAAAGCTACAACACTTCCATCATAAACCTTACGCAAGTATCAGAATTTAGAAACAAAAAATCCACAGAAATTTTGTATTTTTCAGAATCAGCTGTATGATTCCCACAAAGCTCTAGATGTAATCATAATGTTGCTAAACATTTAGTGATCAGTTAAGTAGAATCCAAAAAGTAAGTTTTTTACCTCTAGGAAAATTCTCGGGTTTGACCAGTTCTTTGAAGAACTCGTAAGCTGTGGTTACTTGGTCTAGATATTCTGTGTCATCCCTGTACCAGAATTTGAGCTTCCGACTTTCCTGAAAGGAAAATAATGTCACCTCAGTACTTTTCTTCTGGAAATACAGTCACAGAATTCAAATCTATACAACTATCTCCTGTTCTGAAAATTTCCCGTTATTGAAAATATGGTGCACAGCATATATGATTTAATTGGAGCCTTAAAGAGTTCCACCTACATGTAATTGTTGAAAACAAGTCCTTATCAACACCATCCTTATTTAACTCAATTTATTTTTTTTCATACATGAATAATTGTGCAAATCAAAGGTCAAAAGAAAGTAAACACAAAACATAATGATGCTGTTTTCCCCATACAGATATGAATTTGAACATAAACATTCCACACATTTATTTATCTGACTGGTGTTTTACGTTGTACTCAAGAATATTGCACTTGTGCGACGGTGGCCAGCATTATGGTGGGAAGAAACCATGGAGAGGCTGGGGGAAACTGTGGAGAGGCTAGGGGAAACGGTGGAGAGGCTGGGGGAAACCCACGACCATCCGCAGGTTGCTGGAAACTTTCCCACCTAGGGCGGAGTACATTACACATAAGTACATATAACTGGTATATGTGCTTCAGTAATGACCTCAAGCCAAATTCTACAAGTGCGTGTATCTCTTAGCAAGCTTGAAACAGCATTTATACAGATGTCATCTGTTTTGCATGAAACAATCCAACACACTCTAGATGTACATACATAACATGCGTATTGTGTTGTGTAATATCATAATATACAAGAGTAACATTTGTAACAGTTTAACATACCCTGACTCATGAAGCAATTGTGCACAATCTGCTAACACATACACTTTCTTATAATCTGACAATGTCACAAATACCAGGGCTGGGTTACACCCCGCCTACTACAGGCCAGTATTAAACAGAAAGTGTGTTTAGACATCTTACCACAGCATGTCCGCCTGTTTTCTGATCCACAAGGAAGCAAATAAATCCCAGCTGTAGTTGAGGTTTCTCCAATGTAGGATCATCTTCTGCAAATCACCAGGAGACAAACGGTCAAGTATTATATTGCTGTTTTAATGAAGTATAGGACGGTGATATTCACTTAGGCAATAACAACTGTTAGAGGTACTTATTGCTTTGAACAACGCTACACGCAGGGTATTCAAAAGAACAATAACAGTGCCTTTATGCTTGAGAACTACTGTAACACACAAACTGTGAAAAGACAGCAATGTTTGTCAAAAATATCAGAAACATGTACAATGAACAATAAAAAGAAACTTCAAATTTGGAGATGGAGGCTTAAAAAAGAATCCAATCCTTATCCTTGTAAATTTTTCAGTAAAAACCATGTACACAATGAATTTGCTCAACCAACATGGACTCAGTATAAACAAGTGTAAGTAATGGTCATTTCTCAAGCCTTATGCACCAGAGCTTTCTCTAGAGCTTTGGATGTATATGTATGTACGGCTTGAGGACGTATGTAACGATTTTTCAGTTATATGAAAATGAGGAATCATAAGTTGTATGTACATATATTGTGTCTACTTGTGGCACGGTGAGTCCATGCAGCCGAAGTGCTGCCACCACTGAAGCATCATGCCAAAGGCACCAGACATGACACCCCACCCACTCACATACTGACACGGGGCTAACCAGTCCAGTCTCTTTGCTCTAACCTCTCACTGACAAGGGCCAAGCGAGGCAACATCAAGTCTATTTTAAAGTTTTGGGATGGCCCGACCCGGATTTGATCCTGAGGTCTTCCGACTTCGAGGCCGATGCTATAACCATTTCTAGAGCTTTGTCTCACTATACTATTACAAGATTATGTAGCCACTCCTAAATACATCTTCATCAACGTCTTTATTTTCTCTTCACTATTTGATCATGAGTTATGGATCTGTTATCCACATATTCATCGCACAATCAATGCATACTGTCCAGACCGGCATGATATACGAGTCTGATAACATCAGGCAGTTTTTCAGAACATCTCTGTCTGGATGCCAAATTGTTTCCCGTCTTGATAAGCAAAACAAAGCTTTGATGGAAACAATATGAATGCAATCTGCCTCTGAGGTATTGAATTGGCAAACTGCCTTATGTAACAAATCCCCAAATACTCAGTCATTTGTAATTAGCAAGTGCATGGGTATATGTATGTTTTATTGCAGTAAAGCTTGATACACATGCCTTTCCACCCACACAGCTTTAACACGTTTCTCTTTCTAAGACTGCAAATGTGTAGTGTTTGTAAAGGCTGAGACTGCACGAAACAATGACCAGGTCAAAATGACTCTTAACTCTCAAGATAATCAATAAGCTGAGAGGAAAACCAATCAGCCAGGCTGGGCAGACAGTCATCCGCTTGAAGCCTCCACTTCCAGCCACTGTTTGGCATGTTTGGCTGAGGGGTGGTTCAGTGAACCAAAGCTCTGGGGGCTCACTGTCAGTAGTTACAGCCCATCTTCAATTCATCCCTGGGTATTCCTGTACTGAATGCACCACACAAAGGGGAAGCCTATATCTAGATATGTACATTAACAACCCTTGTAGCCTACTATTCACTTATGCATGTACATATATAAAGGGCAAACCCTCTGGTCTGTAATTTATACAACTGAAATTTGTTTTGCGACTTAAAACCTGCTATCTAAGCTGACCCACTTTACAAGTTATTTTACATGTAAGTCTAGACAGGAAACAAACATTTTCATACACGGACTATGCTCATAAGGAGTAAAAATGCCCTAATGTATTAAATTAAAGTGCTGTATACCATTTGTCCTTAAGTCTGGTATGTAAAATTGCACTTCCAGATGCACTAAAAGGCTTTAAAATGATACCTTTGATGGCAACACTTGAGTTTTTTCTGATAAGAAAGAAATCAAACCTTCCCATAAACTCTTATGTGGACATACAACGTGGGTGAATCAATCAGAATCACTTAAAAGGTGTCACTTGAAAAATGCTACATGAAGATGTAAATACAGTAGCGAAGTGTGTATCTGGATGGATTCATTCATGCAATGTAAGGTAAAACATCATGAACTACCCATTCCATGTACATACAGAAGGCAATGTTACACGTACCTTTATACCGTATCAAGTATTATGTACAAGGAATGCATGCTTATGGCTTAATGCCAAGTCTGCTGCTATATTCCAGCTCTATTGTGGTGAGACATGGCCAAGGAAGAAGGCCAAAAAGCTGGATGCTTACTCTTTGTTTACAGGAAAAGACCTCAAAAAATCGAAGTAGGCATCACTAAAAAGAGCACTTCAAACTAGGCATAAATATGCTTTCATGTATTTTTTCAGACTTTTGTGCAAAGAGTTAAAGGCGCTCAAACATTTGAATTCTAAGGTGGGCTTTATGGACCGTAGTATTAGAGTTTAGAAACTCTGATGCCACAGGAAGTTCTTTCAACTCTAATCGCAACTCTGAATGTTGGAATAACTATTTTACCCTCTTTTTAAAAGATTACTGAAATACTGTTCCCAAAAATTCCTTCCTTCTGGAAAACATCAGGAAAAAAGGTGATGTAACGTCAGAGTTTATAGATACCGTCAGTGCGACTCATAAAGCCCACTACAGTATCCAAATATTTGAATGGCTTTCAGCATTCTAAAAAAAAGTCTGAAAAAGTAAATTAAAGTATTTTTACACACAGTTTTCAGTTGTCTGTATGACGAACCTTACTTCATATTTTAACTTTCTTTTACCTTAAGTTTTGGAAGTACCAGCTAAATAACTGATCTAACCCATAAAATGAACACCCCACAGAGTGACCTAAATGCATAACACCCACAGAGAACACACTAAGAGAAGTAACCTAGATAAAGGCATCCCATAAAGAATACGCCTAAAAAGTTACCTCGATAAAAAAAACCTCAAGAGGAGTGGCCCAGATAAAGAACACCCCGAGGGAAGTGGCCTAGATAAAGAAAACCCCAAGGGAAGTGTCCGACATAAAGAAAACCCAAAGGGAAATGGCCCAGATAGAGAAAACCCCAAGAGAAGCGGCCTAGATTCAGAAAAGCCCAAGAGAAGTGACCTAGATAAATCGTGCCTTGAGAGAAGTGGCCTAGATAAAGCATACCTTGAGTGAAATGATCTAGGGAAAGACCACTACAACATATTAAGCCCTCCTGACATACTGAAATAGTCAATGTAGACAAAGAACACCATTTACATGTAGCAGTCTGCCTGAATGAGGAAACCCCAAACAAAAGATCCTGAAGACTGGGATTTTATCATGTTACATGGGGAAGAAAAAAAAAAATAATACAGCTATCTTCAGAAAGGATAACTTTTTTAAAAAATTTTTAAAACCTGGTAAAATGTTTAGTTACACATACATGTAATGGACACCAGAGTGTTATATGTAACATTACAATGAAGAGAGTAACAGATGTGTAGATGTTTGAGGGGATATGTAAGGTGTTTGAGGGGATGGGTAAGGCATTTGAGGGGATATATAAGGTGTTTGAGGGGATGGGTAAGGGGTTTGACCGGATATTTAAGGTGTTTGAGGGGATGGGTAAGGTGTTTAAGGGGATGGGTAAGGTGTTTGAGGGGATGGGTAAGGTGTTTGAGGGGATGGGTAAGGTGTTCGGTGGGATGGGTAAGGTGTTTGAGGGGATATGTAAGGTGCCTGAGGGGATATGTAAGGTGTTTGAGGGGATATGTAAGGTGTATGGATGGGTGAATGGTTAATGAGAAACCAGGACAAGTGGAGAACAACATTGACATTAAGATAAAAACTAACCTTATTCCACAATCACAAACACCACTGCTTCAATGCATAATAAGCCAAATTGACTTAAAGCGCTACTCATACTTTCTTTCACACACACAACTGGGACAAAAAAACTCATGTTTCCCAGAAGAAAATTAACAAATGTTAAACAAAAATGACCAACTCCTAATGCCAGGAGCTGTAACATGTAATTGGTCACTATAACAATGTCTGATCTAAGCTACAGACATCTACAGTACTTCAACAGTTAAACTGCATACTTCTGGGTATGATAAGAAGTGAATCGAGGTAGATGTAAGCACTTACCATGCGCTTCCTTGTTGATCACCAGTCCCTTGTGCTGTCCCCCAGCCACATGGGCCACTTTATCCAGGTTTAATTTCTTCACCCTCTCTATCTTAATATGTGTTGCTTTCCCCTTCTTGGATGGGGTCATCACAACTTCTGTAAGTAGGAGCAAAATTAAAGGATGTAAAATGTTATACTCAGATAATCCACTACTGGTATCTCTTGTACAAACATGTACATTTATTTGAGCAAAATATCATCTTAAATGGCTGTTTTAAAGTTAAACATTCTTCTGCATATGGATTTGTTGTCCAAACAGTGTAGAGTTGTCCGCTCTCGCACTTACCAGTACTGTACATGTGTTTTTCCTGTTGATAATTTTTTCCCCAGTTGATTTCTGTTAAATGTTTGGAATACAAACACACTGTACAGTATATTTCTGCATGTTTCTTCACTGGAGTTACTCTCCTTTTTTCACAATTTGTCAGTAATGTCAGAAAACAATTCGAAGCTAAAATATGGACCAGCCTGACAAAGACAACATGCTCAAGACACCATTCCTTGGGACAGCAAAGCTGTCTTTTATTATAGTATAAATTTGCTGCTAAGCTTTTCTTTGCAAATGCTTACTATAAAGGTAAAATTCTGACACAATTCAATTTTTTATCATATCCTGCTGGTACATGTAGGTCTATCGTGTTTCCGTTAAACTACACACAAATTGGAAAAAAACAGATTTGTAAGGGCCAGGTATGAGATAACTCGGTGTGAGCTGATGCATCTGCCTGCATTAACCACAATACATATCCCACCTTAGTCATTAATAACATATATACATATATGTCCTTGTTCATTCCATTGTCTGCAAAAAGTACATGTACATACTTGTGCATCAAACTATTAAAGCTATTTCATGAATTTCCTGTTAACGCTCATTATTTGTCGAGTGTAATTCCAAATGAGTGTTGGTGCCGAGATAGTGTAACGGAAGTAACATATATCCTAATGTTGGAAAACTTAACGTGTTCAAAATCCCCAATGCCATGTTTCACAGTCATAATAACTGAAGTACACACACTGAACTAGTAAATCATAAATACAATTTTCCAACTTATACAAGTAGGTGTGCAGAAACTGGCTTTTCACGTTTCTGATAAATAAAGTTTTCAGAATTCCTAAAGATACATCATGTGTTGTCTTTCATGAAAGCTGCTGGAGATCATTTACATGTACAGTTGCCAGTGCCTTCTGCAAATATGACAGATGTGGCAAAGTTTGGCAGTTACTTGCCAAGGGTTGATGGTTTACTCTGGCTTCCTCCCCTCCTAAAACTGACATGCGCATATGTGAACAGTTTTTAAGTACAGGGTTAAGCAACAGGCTTTTCACAGATAGTGAGGTAGTAATTAAGTATCAAAAAGGTTTAAACCGGTAAATTCATGTATATAATTAGCATCTCAAAAAATTACAATTTGGTACCCTCTTTACACTAGCTAGTTACATGAATATCAAACTGATTCCACAACATCAAGTCGTACATGTGACAGGAAAACCTTGAAAT
Organism: Liolophura sinensis; assembly: GCF_032854445.1. NCBI lineage: Eukaryota > Metazoa > Mollusca > Polyplacophora > Chitonida > Chitonidae > Liolophura > Liolophura sinensis. Next base: position 83,714,781 of record NC_088295.1, read on the forward strand.
TAGACACAAGCTACTTAGATGACAGTTAGGAAACATACTGCGATCAATTCTTTCATCAATTCCCTTGATACACTAAACATCAAGTTGGTAATCTCAAGTCAATTTGTTTGACATATTAAACTTGGTTATGCACGATCATGATGCAACAGTATTTCTCAACCTATGTAAATAAATGAGGCAGAACTGTAAAAGTAATCAAAGATGGACACATAAATCAGAGACATGACGACATGGATGTCCTCATCCAAAATTCTCGTCCCGACAGCAACCGTGTTGATATATATGCATATGTCAGAAAAGCTGATAAACACAGCAATATGACTGTCCTTCATCTGATAGCCAGTGTAATTGAGCAGAATTTCTGTCGATTTGAATGAGTAATGATTGCATGTTGTCCTAATTACATGTACATCAGGAAATGCTATCAATAACACTCTTTATTACACCAGATAAATTGACTGAGGTTCCTTGCTGAACCATAATGAGTTATCTACCCAAGGGCTTCAGAGCTCTTTGATGCTAGAGATAAACTAAGTGGTCAGTTGTTGATTACCCAGAAGCCATTTGCATATGCCTCCAAAAACTATATTTACACCTAGATTCTTCATGAAACCAACACAGGGTGCAGACAAGGGTCAATCAAAGCATTGTCTGTGAATGAGGTACAGATCTAAGCAGAATCTATTTTCTCATTACAATCCGTTTCTTGATTCCGTAAGCGCTGCCACCACCATCAAAACAAAGCCTGCATGGTCATTATATAATCAACTTGAGTCCGATCACCTTGGCAACATTGATTGGTTGCACAGATCTCACTGTATGGGTCAGACAGGTCTGTTCTAACTTGTCAGTTGCATTGGCACGGCCACTCTACAGTATGAATAAACCACACTCTGCAAATGGTCTGCCAAACTATCATTAGCAACTGAAGGCCTTATCAAAGCACATTTAGAGCACTGATATTATCTCCGGACCCAAATGATTCCAAACAGGTGTTTATTCCTCCATGTGAATGCATGAATATAGAGAATGTCATTATGCATTCCCCTGAAGTGATTACACCTTAAATTTACTTCATCATATCTTTAATTCTAATCATCATGTTAACATTTTAAACATATCCAGATGCTGAAATACTCGCATGCACTCTTCCTAATTACTATAACAGTGAACTGTCTGACAAAATACGAACTTCATGACGGTGATCTTTTACTTACAATTTTACAGATTCCTAAAAGTACAAGAGTGATAGTACATGAATGTATTGTTTTATTCATGTACTATTCGTGTATGATATGTAGCTTATGTGTGCCAGTCATACATAGCCCATAGGAGAAACCACTGCATCTTAAAAGGTGAAAGACCTCCTTACCTAAATGCTTCATTCCATCCAGCCAGAATTAGATTAAATGCTCAAGGACCACTGGTCTTCTGAGAGACACCTTAGTCCACTGAGCCAATGGGAATCCCTTTTATTTTTATGTTACTGTGTATTACAAGTAATGCTATTTCAAGTGTCAGTGGCCAGGTTTATGGGTGTAGCAAATCAGGCTCTGATTTATAGTGCCAGACATATACAAAACACTACCAATACATGTGAAAAATGAAAGGGTCAAGACTAAGTGTTCTAACAGTTAGGTTTATGCCAACAAATACATGAGCCTGGTCACATTGCTGCCACAATGAGCGACAGGCTCTGAACCTGGAGAGGCTTCACAACGCATAACAGATGTGTGCACAACATACAGCCGTAAGTACTGACATCACAATGCTGTGATGTGAAAGTAAAAATGTCCGTGTCTGTCATTGTCATATGATAGCAATGGGTGAATATGACTGCACTGACGCAGTGGATGACTGATGTTGATGTACACTTTATCTGTGCAAGTGGGTCAAAGAATTTATGCTGTGACTGCATGTCACCGCACATTATCACACACCAGTTTTAAATCTGAACTGAAATGGGTGTCATCTTGAATAGTCTCCTTACCCAGGAAGTATCATAGGAAATTTAAATTGTGCACTAATGCTTGCACAATGGTCTTACACGACAACTTCACAAACCTTCTTCAAAACCTTTAGCACATCCGGGGAAATATATATTTATTTATTTATTACATTTGGAGTTTTATGCTGCACTCGAGTATATCTGACGTAAACGGCAGCCAGATTTATGGCGAAGGGGCGAAACCCACGACCCTCTGCAGGTTGCTGGAAGGTATGGCAGACCTACGTTGGTACAATCAGAGAGGAAGCCACCATGAGCTGGACTTGAACTCATAGCAACTGCATTGGTAAGAGGCTTCTAAGCCACTGTGCTGCGCTAAAACGACAACCCAAAGGCGACGGATCTCCCCAAACCCCACAATAAATTAATATATCTAAACATTTATGTAAGAGAGCTATATGTTTACATGAAGATGAAAGTTCATCAAGGACAGCAGTTGTCTGTAACTTGTAGTACCTGAACATCAGACGTGTTTGTACCTTGATGACACACTTAATCATGACCATAAACATGTGGATATACCAGAGATAGCTGGGACATTAAAGTGTTTTCACCAACACTAAACTGCATTTTGCCTTTCATATAGTACATTCAAACCACTTTATACAATGTCCGTCTCTGTTCCTATCCACAGGGGTATCCTACAGAGCAGCAGGTGACTACAGCCTGCTTTACTATTTCCCTACCTCCTTCCAGCACTTCCTTTGAAGTGCACTAAGCACACACTAAGTGACTCCATGAATAGTATCAACCTCATCAAAACATCACTGACTATACAATGTACGTCGCACAATTTTCAAATTCAACTCACACTCATGCAATATATCTTACAGATTGAATTTCTCTCCTCGAATATGTATTTGAATATTTTTAAACTCTGCAATAAAGAAATTAGTATTATTCATATAATGCATCAATCTTCCTTCCACCATAATGCTGGCCAACCTCTTGTAAGAGAAATACCCCTGAGTAAGTAAATTGAATAAAAAACGAAACACAATCAATCTTGTAATGTAAAATCATGTGGTAGAAAGATTGGTATATTATAAACTGTAAACTTACTGCATTTTTGTGAATGTGGACAGATCAGACAGTGCTATTTCAGCAATCAGTACTTGCTTTGTATGTGTAAATTACAAGCCTAAATTTTATATTTCATGAAAAATATAACAGGAATGTGAATAAAACAAATACCTACATGTATTCAAGCCAGAAAATGATTTTAATTAAAAGAATACATGTAGATGTAATAAAGCAAACACAAATGTTTTAACAAAGAGCTATGTACAGGTATTCCCCACAACAATGTATGTATGCAAACATGAGTACACACTTAACCTACATTATGCTCCTTGTGTTCCATACAATATGTACAGAATGTATGTACATGTATGTAGTGCTTGGGTTACACTGAACTTAAAGTTTGTATATTGTTGAAAGCCTACATAGGAGACCACTTCAGAGCCTGCAATGAATTTATACTCTACAACATTCCCATCTATTAGTAGGTACTAGATCATAAGGTATACAAGTATGTCCAGTACATGCATAAATCTCTGCTGATATCATAGGAGCATGAGTAAGTCAGTAAAACCCTACACAGCATAAACACTATCCCATCTCTCAACAAACTCTATCCAGATCTGATACCCGACATGGCCTTTATGACAGCATAATTGATGCTGTTACCAACCACATATAGGATGATTGTCATGGCGATTGCTAGTTCATGCAGCTCAGAGGCTGAGAATTACATGGCAGAGGAATGCTTGCGGACCCTGGTAAACGCTGTCATTACTAAACCAGAGGAAATAGATGTAATCTACACACCAGCCACAAAGTGCTCTGACACAGTCCTGACAGGCCACTTTTTCATCTGTATTGTTTTTTGGTTTTTTTTTTAGTCACGTCTGTCTTTAACCCTAATGCAGTGCCGCCTAATTTTGGCTGATGTATTAATACATTATGACCTAAATGTACACAGGGTGTATAAATAATAAACTACACAAATATACACATACATGCTCTCATTCCACAGTTACACCTAACATTTAAACAAAGTGTTAATCAGCCTGAATTGTTTTGACCCCTGACCCCTGTGCCTTTTAAGTTCAACCAGTGTTATGATGCTGCGCCATCTGTTGTAACCTTCAGTGTGTGATAGATGGCAACAAAAATGGGTACAGTTCATGTATGTGTCAGCAACTGTGTTGCATACAAAGTAAGTGGTACCTGTAAATAACACAGTGATTCTTAAAAATAATCTAGTCAGCCACACCTTGAAAAGTTATTTACAGGCCAGGTGTACATATCTATAGGTCATGTTCGTGGAAGGCAAATGATCCCCAACATCTGAACTTTGTGTAAGGCCACAACAACAGCCTTTCCAGCCCTGCTGACCACCTATTGACACAAAAGCAGATCAGGGCTGAGTGGTTAAGATGCTTGTCTGTCAATCATTACTACATACAAGGTGGAGGTTCAATCCCGGCCATGGATGAGATGTTTGTAGTTCAATCTCTCCCACTGTTCCTGGGGCCTTGGCATCAACTCAAGTGGTCCACAATGCTTGTATGGCCATTTCTGCAGTCTAACTAAAATTCACTTGTCTTCCACCATTATTAATACTGTTCAACACCAATGTATCATAAGTAAAAAATTTTTATATGACTCCAGCTCATGCTGGCTTCCTCTCCAGAAGTACGTGGCAAGGTCTGGCTGAAACCTGTGGATGGTCGTGAGTTTCCCTCGGGCTCTGCCCGGTTTCCTCCCACCATAATGCTGGTCGCTGTCGTATGAGTGGAATATTTTTGATTACGGTGTAAAAACACCAATCAAATAAATAAATCAAATTTTTATATGAGATTAAACAACAATCAGATAAATAAACTCTATCTGAAGATAGAGTTGAACCAGCAGCTGTTGTGTATTAGCAACAGATGAACACCTGGCAAGCATCTTAACATATTGCAGACAAACAGCCCACATACATGTGTACACGTACTGTAGGTAATATATAGGCTTACTGTAAATCTTCAAGCTTTCAACCTCTAAGAAATTTTTTGCAGTGGAATTCATGCATACCATTATTATGAAAATGATACCAAAATTGATTTGCAAGCTTCTGAAAACTGTGCAAATTATTTCTCTACACCCCATTGTTCAATCAGCATATTTCAAAATATGGGTTCCAAGAATAGATGAAAGGTTTGAGGGTACGTGTGTGTTGTGTTACTAGCTAAAAATGACCAAAAGCAGTTAGAGCTGGGCATGGACACTTGCATATATGTAGATGTTCTTATTGATACTAAATGTACTACTAATAATACTAAAAAAACTACAGGAGTAAGACTAATACAATAATATGTATACATTGTATCATGTTTTTACAATATAACCTTTAAACATCTCAAACTAGCACCCATTTTACTCAATTTATGTTACATGTATTTCCCTTCCTAAACAATTGCAGTTAAAATACATTTGGTGCAATAACCACACTAAACTCATTAACTCAACAAAACTAGCCACTTGATTTTTAGCACATGGCAGTTAGAGAAGATAGAGAAAACATTCCTCATAGACAAATATAAATGGGGACTGCCATGTAGACCTTTCTCATTATCAAGAACACATACAGTATACAAGGGCAGGTAATTCCATCGCCTCAGGCATGTTTTGGGCACATATGGAACATGTCGACGAAGGTTTCTTTTTTTTTTTTTTTTTTTTTTTTTTTAATTGACAAATAATGTCTGAAATAGACTTGACAAGTGGTAATGAAAAATGCACATCTGTTGGAAATATTCCTGCCGGGAAGAAGATGGGGTTGTGAGAAAAAAAGGGAGGTGGGGTGTCAGGGGTGGGGGAGATAAAACATTAAATCAGCCATACCTTCCTTCTCTGCCATTGTCTTCCCTGTTCCTACACCTCTTCAAATGTTAATCCTGAAACACAGAACATTTCAGCTGATAAATAAACATTCAATAAATCACATTATACATGCTATTGATAGTGTAGTATATAGGGTAGTGTAACTCCGAAAAAAAGAAAGCTTCAGTTATTCATTTGACTCAATATTTCAGCATTTTATTACGCCATCATCAAGAGTAATATAAAATGGACAGCAACAACATATACAGGGCTAGGAAGTGTAGGCTTAACATATCTACATGTACATGGAAATACACACTTATCAGAAAAATCACAATGTAGTTGCAGTGCAGAGGGTACATAAGATCATAGAAGCATGAACAACATACAATGGCCTAGACAGGGTATCAAAATCCATCATGACAGATACATGTAGGAACAAAACAAAACAAGGCAGTTAAACTGACTTGGTACACACTAAGATAATAAAAGATATGTTACGTGATACGGCATATGCATGTGGCAAAATAAAATGCTGAAATATTGAGTCAAAATGAAGCTTTCATTTTCTGGAGAATTTGTACTTGTATTGAGTAATGAGTACATGTGTATTATGTGAAACTTATCAGCGGATCTAATAGATGTTGTTGATAATGTATGAACAGTTTAATGGGTGCAATGACTAAGATACAAATGAAAATCTGGTACATAACCCAGCAATTCTTTCTATCAATTCACACACAGTTCTGGTCCCAGCAGACAAACAGAGAAATTCAGACAAGCAGGATATGACTTCCTCACATAAACATATCTAATACCACTGGACTGGCTGCTGGTTCCTGCAGATCTTATTGAGAGAATATATTACTACATAATTCTCAGAAAAGTTTCCAGGTTGAATCCATCCCCCACTGAACAGGATATGAGATGTGTATTATCCTAAAGGTCAACACGTTAAATATGTAAAATGTAAACCACTTCCACTCTGGTTGTACTCTGCGCCACCAACACTGTAAACACATCTTCTGTAGATTAAATGTATTACTTTTTTGTAATGCCATACTTTAAAATTTTGTTTGTTTTCATGACTGCAGATTAGTCAGAATGGTGATGAAGGAAGGGCAGTTTACACTTTGTGCAGCAAATTTCGGGTGGTATTCCCCCCCATGGTGAGAAGTACGTGTGAGGTAAATCACTGATGTCTATGTTTACTGTTAGCCTCACACTGCTGGATTTCTGTATGCAGAGGATGTTTTTATAGACATACATTTCTCACCATCTTAAATACCTGTGCAGCATAGAGGTCACTGTAACCCCTTTATATAATATTCTACACTGACTACAGGTAAAACATCTGTTCAGGTAGCTTAGATGTATTTCAGTAACAGACTCTGTTATTTCATTGTTGCTAATTTTGGCAATCTACTATACACCATATACATGTACATACTGGGAATTTATACATTGACGAATTATCATAGTACATCATGAAAAGTCTATCATATCTTTTTCAGTTGCCATGATTATATTTCACCACTCGAGATATTGAATATTTTATTGAAGTCTACTAGGACAAAAGTTTTGCTTGACTTGGAGCTTACAGTAGATTCCTCTATTCCTAAAATGAAAATGGGACCAGTTATGTCTACTTATGTGTTTGTTGGATGGATTTGTCTGATCAATAAAGAATTCCAAGAAATGGACATTACAATGCATTCTGTTTTCCTTGAGTCTGGGCTTAGCTATTACATGTACATATACACAGCTTTTGATATGCGGTGAAGCGTGACTTGTCAGCTGAAGTGATATTCACATATCTGACCCTGTGACTGGCTGTATTGACCAGGCAGCTCTGTGGCGGCGTCAGCGGCATTACAGTGATGCAGTGTTAGAGAATGGGCCCAGCCAAACTGAAGGGCCGGAGTCTGTACAGAACTGATAACTGTACACAATGCTATGATGGAGAACACCAAATCATGCCAAAATAATGTCACTTGTTCTTCTTGACCAAACTACTTCTTTTCATTTATTCTTATCAATATCGAGTTGATCAGCAATATAAAAAGCCACTTTAGTTTTGTACTGGGAAAAATATAAACGGCATATTAAATGGATACGAGAGTAGAAATCAAAGGACTGGAATCAAATTGTGAATACACCAAACATATACATCAACATGCATATACAGACTACAATATGCAACAACCTACATGTAGTACCAAGTCCATAAAGGAGAACCCATTACGAACATGTATTATCATAAGCATGTTTCAGCAGGTTATTACCCCTGTAAGTCATAACTTTAACTACCTGTACTGTATGTCACATACTAGAGTCCAAACCCCATTTACTAACCTTCAATACAAAGTAGTAAAGGTGTTTGTGATTGACGACACCATAAAGCTCAACCCAAAGGTTTCAACTCCTGCATGGCCTTGACTTTCAGACCAATCTTTGTCGAACGTCATTCAGTTCACAACCTTAGTGTAGAGAAGCTTATATTTCACGAAATTTTAAATAATGGTTTGCTCAAAATATTGGTACTAATGCATTTAGCACATTCGCAGCGTAATGACCCAGGAGTCTCTCACCAATGCGGTCGCTGTGAGTTCAAGTCCAGCTCATGCTGGCTTCCTCTCCGGCCGTAAGTGGGAAGGTCTGCCAGCAACCTGTGGATGGTCGTGGTTTTCCCCTGGGCTGTGCCCGGTTTCCACCCACCATAATGCTGGCCGCCGTTGTATAAGTGAAATATTCTTGAGTACGGCGTAAAACACCAATCAAATAAATAAATAAATAAATAAACCTTTCAGTGACCAGGACCTTTGACATCAGTATGTACTACTGAGATTCACTTTCAATTTACACTGAACTGATGACAAGTACATTGGCCTGCACATGCACCATGCCTTCATTTATTTACTGTACTTCGGGAGAAATACAGTAAATTAACATTTCTCCTGGACTGAAACTAATGTCAAGATGGGATAAAAGCACACCTGGATTTCACAATTAGTTACTGTATTAGTTACCTATTATCAACATACAATACTATTAACATAATTGTATGATACTCTACATGTATATATGTGTAACAAATACGTTAAACCTACTGCCCATACGCACATTAAAATTTTTAATTAGATAATATTACAAATCTCATTTAATACATGTATATTTCTTACGCGACATCCTTACATCTAGCTGCACACAAGATGAACAAGCCGAATCCATGTATACACTGGAGCTACAAAATCTGCATGTAACAAGACACATGTAAATAGCTTTATGAATATTCATTCCTGAAGGCTGCATGCACACACACTGCCACACAATGCTGTATAGAACATAGGATATGATATATATCACAGTGTATCCCCGATACAACTCCCACAACATGACACGTCATAGGGACACACATAAAACATCAGAGTAGAACAGTGTTACATGCTGTGCTATACTCTACACGTGGTGTCTGGTGCAGCTGTCCCCATCTTTATGTAGCCTAATGCATTAAATGTAATTTATTTGAATCAAAAGGCACATCAGTTACAAAACACCAAATCAGCCAATGGCTCAGGTCAGGTAACCGCATACTTGGGTTCTATACTCAGTTCTTGTTCCCAAGTCGTAAATCTACAGGTGTCTAGACATGAGCTGAATTCTTTGACAAACAAATCGTTACACTTAACGTTTACAGCCCACTGCCCAGTATTAACACAGCCTTAAATCTCTCCCCAGTATTCCCTCCGCGTGACTCAATTCATGAAAACTGGTTCCCAGGTATGAGCCCTGCACAGGTAGGACCCTTAGGTGAAAGTTGTCACCTGAACGCCTCTCCCAATGCTGTGCAGTGCAGTGCAGAGCACAATTTATCAATAAGAAATGATTGTGCAAAAGACTATGATGCACATGAAGTTGGGGTCGATGGGTAACAATGCCTGCAATCAGGTGTAACTAACAGGCTAAGGTGCTGAGGGTGACTCATGGCCATAAGCTGACACACTGGACACACTCCACCCACTCAATACTCGCGCTGACCCAGTCTGAGCAGTCAGCATGAAGAAGCCCCTCTCAAAAAGAAACCAGCTCACTAAAATCAATCTGTGTGCCCGTCTACAAAACTTTTTATCATGTCTAATTCACCCACATTCACTTTTAAGCCCACTGACAAAATTTATGACAAGGTGTGAAATTAAATAAGACACAAATAGTACAGACATTAACATGTCCACATAACCTTAAAACTAGACTGATGATCGCATAATGATTTCTATACAGTACATGTACCACTAGTATGCTAGTTTTAGTTCACTGTAGTCTTTGGTCTGTTTTGCCAATATGATGTTAACAGCCTTGTATACGCACACAGTCTACAAATCTGCTGAGTGGGTACAACCTGCCTGCAGGCCACTTTACACACGTGGAGGCCGTGGAGGCGGTGTGAGGCCACACCGCATCGTGTCAGAGTTACATAGTAACATGCCCATATAAGGAAAGTTCAGTCAATCATTAAAGGTTCAGCTGGGTACAGGCAGAGTTTACACAGCCTACGTCCCTGACAGGGCTTAGTTATGTCACATCCCACACAGGAATACTTGAGCCATAGATCTGAACACCACCAATGATTATCACTATGTGTGCCTGATGAACACCTTCATCGCATAACATGTACACATGGATTGATTAAATTGATCGACAGTTCATCTGAGCCTGTCTGAGACAAACAAGATGCCAGATGCCACATGGACACAACTGCCTAATAAACATTACAACCAGTCAACCAGAGCCTGTCCAACATCATACATGCAGATAAAGACCTTCACTCCACAACATGTAAATATTTACAACTTGACTATCACAGCCTGTACTGGATCAAAATCTTCATCATATCAACATGTATGCAGATCTTGCCAAACACAAAATAGTTCATCACAGCTTATCCAACACATAGATGAAAATCTTCATCACATAACATGCACTGACGGCTTGTCAAATGTAACACAGTTCATTGCAGCCAGTCCTAGATGTAGATGAATACCTTCATCACAAAACTTCCATGCACAACTTGGAAAACATAGAAGAGTTCATCAAAACAAGTTCTAGCTGTAGATGAACAACATTACATAACATGCATGCACGGCTTGGCTAACATAAAACAGTTCATCACAGCCAGTCCTGGATGTACACGAACACCTTCATCACAAAACATGCACGCACAACTTGGCTAACATAAAACAGTTCATCACGAACACCTTCATCACAAAACATGCACGCACAACTTGGCTAACATAAAACAGTTCATCACGAACACCTACATCACAAAACATGCCCGCAGGGCATGGCTAACATAAAACACTTCATCACAGCCAGTCCTGGATGTACACGAACACCTTCATCACAAAACATGCGCGCACAGCTTGGCTAACATAAAACAGTTCATCACGAACACCTACATCACAAAACATGCCCGCAGGGCTTGGCTAACATAAAACAGTTCATCACAGCCAGTCCTGGATGTACACAAACACCTTCATCACAAAACATGCACGCACACCTTGGCTAACATAAAACAGTTCATCACGAACACCTACATCACAAAACATGCCTGCACAGCTTGGCTAACATAAAACACTTCATCACAGCCAGTCCTGGATGTACACGAACACCTTCATCACAAAACATGCACGCACAACTTGGCTAACATAAAACAGTTCATCACGAACACCTTCATCACAAAACATGCCCGCAGGGCTTGGCTAACATAAAACACTTCATCACAGCCAGTCCTGGATGTACACGAACACCTTCATCACAAAACATGCACGCACAACTTGGCTAACATAAAACAGTTCATCACGAACACCTACATCACAAAACATGCCCGCAGGGCTTGGCTAACATAAAACACTTCATCACAGCCAGTCCTGGATGTACACAAACACCTTCATCACAAAACATGCCTGCAGGGCTTGGCTAACATAAAACAGTTCACCACAGCCAGTCCTGGATGTACACAAACACCTTCATCGCAGCACATGCAAGCACAGCTTGGCTAACATAAAACAGTTCATCACAGCCAGTCCTGGATGTACACAAACACCTACATCACAAAACATGCCCGCAGGGCTTGGCTAACATAAAACACTTCATCACAGCCAGTCCTGGATGTACACAAACACCTACATCACAAAACATGCCTGCAGGGCTTGGCTAACATAAAACAGTTCACCACAGCCAGTCCTGGATGTACACAAACACCTTCATCGCAGCACATGCAAGCACAGCTTGGCTAACATAAAACAGTTCATCACAGCCAGTCCTGAATGTACCCGAACACGTACATCACAAAACATTCCCGCACAGCTGGGCTTACATAAAACAGTTCACCACAGCCAGCCCTGGATGTACACAAACACCTTCATCGCAGCACATGCAAGCACAGCTTGGCTAACATAAAACAGTTCATCACAGCCAGTCCTTGATGTACACGAACACCTTCATGACACAAAATGTATGCAAAACTTGGCAAATGCAGATCACAGCCTGTCCTGGATGAACATCTTCATCACACACTATGGCACATGTAAACATTGTCAGAGGTGGACCTGTACTCAGGATTGAAATCTGGTCTTCAGCTTGTGAGGTTGATACTCCCTAACCTCTCCACAAATGCTGACCTATCTGAATTAGGCTAAATTAATACCTGTACTCCAGATCTGATACTGATTCACATAAAAGTTTTAATAGCTTTTGCGGCAGAAGATGAAGAATAAACCAATGAATGTAGTTTGGGGTTTTATGTCGCACTTAACAATTTATCCGTCATATGAGAAGGAGGAGTCATTAGGTGTGTGTATGTACACTCTGTCTTTTTGTGGCAGGCCAGTCCATGCCGCCGAAGTGCTGCCGCCACTGAAGTATCATGTCGAAAACACCAGACACGACACTCCAACCCAGTCACATTATACTGACACCAGGCCAACCAGTCCTGTTTCCTTGCTCTAACCTGTCAGTGCTAAGCACCGGCAGCAACAAGTACCATTTTTTAAGTTTTAAATTAAAAAAAATAAACGCTCCCATCATGCCCAACCCAAAAAAAACCACCAAATTCACAATAGTGCCTAAATATGATGTTTTACAACAAAATGTCAGAATGCCAACCATGATGTTATGTTTTCATCATCATGCTTGTTTTCTTTCATATTCTTATGACTTAGGAGCTCTGTTATCAATCAAAGGAACTCTTGAAACAAAAAAAAGAGTGACAAGCCTGGGGGTAAAACAGAAAATTTGATGGGCAAGTTTGTTTGTTTTGGTATGCAGTCTGATAACAGTATGTTTACACATCAAGTCAAAGAAAACTAAAAATACAAATCAGTAGAAACACCAGAGATTTTTTCTGGCTAACAAATGCAGTTACCAATAAATGTTGAAATTTTATAATGGGCTTTATAGATCACATTCATAATGTAAGCTGCCAGTGATGAAAATCTAAGCATTTCTACCTAAATTATTATCTTCGGCAGAAATTCTTTGTCAACTGAAAGAGTGAGTGAGTGTTTAGGGCTCAATGTTACACTTAAACAATTTTCAGTTATATGACAAGGAGTCAACTGGAAGGGAAATCATAACAAATAAAGGTACATGTAGTTTTGGATAGTTGTCAATGGTCTTGTTCTTTGTTATGTTTACATTTTCTGTTTCCTTTTCATTTTAATTTTTAAAACTACAGATTTGTATGGGCTGGCTTCCCACAGTAGGGTTTGGTGCAGGGATGCATGTCTATATGAAGGTAGATCTCATCTGCATGTACTGATATATAACACAACGGTGTTCATCTCAGTGAGCAGCTATACAAGCATGCTCCTACCAATCATCAATATACATCAACATTCTTGCCTCACAGCAATGACAAAACCATAATCAGCGGTATTTTCTGCATCATTCAGCCGAAACCCCCGCACTAATCACACCCATGGATGAGTTAATTAGGTAATATTCTGCTATGGCCTGGGGCGTCAAAACAGGGCGATCTGGTGTACAGCACGGTTTGACCTACTCACTTTAACAAGATTGATTTAGCGCTCTGGTATAGAGGTGCCCTCAATGATAACAAAATCATCCATCTGTCAACCATATCACAGGAACCGGACAGAAAAAATTAACTCTAGGCATGTGAAAGCCACAGCCTACAGCCATCCAATAACCAATCTGCTTGAGTTAACATGTACATGTAACAGTAGACTGAAAAACGGATACAAATACATATGCATTATTGACAGGTGTAATTCACATGTCCCTAATACAATTAAATATGCATGTAATTCTTTATTACATTTGATTACTAAATGCCAATGACCACATTATTGATGTAGTGCCAATTCATAATCATTCATTCACTCATTAATAATCAGTCTATTTGATTGTTATCAAAAGTACACCTGATGAACAAGTACGTTCAGTTCATTACCTGTATGAACACGCAACCACCAAGTCTTTCAGTTTCATCTCACCACTGAATTCAATATTTCTCACACAGTGAATTGCCAACATATCTTCTGATCAAGTCTGACTGCTATGATTCCCCAAAAACCCCTATCAACAAAATCACTTCACCAAAAATTTGATATAGCCCAGTGAGAGTACTGGCAGCAGATATGAGGGGTAATGCATGTTAAGTAAGCCCCCGCATGTTTTCATGGGCTTGGTCATTTTATGAGAATTTATGTTGAAGAACAGAGGGTAAGATAATGCTCTATTGCGGTCAATGACCTGAAATTTGGCCACTGAATATGTTACACATTTCGTCTGATTGTGACAGTATGTATGCTTGGGGTTTACTGTCGTACATAGGTGTGCGCACATATACTGCATCCTCTTGTGGCAGGGTGAGTGTCAAGCTGAAGACACCAAATATGACACCTCATCCAGTCAAATTATACTGACACTGGGCCAACCAGTCGTGTTTCCTTGCTGTAACCTCTCAATGCTGAGCGCCAGACAACACAGCAGCAAGTACCATTTATAAAGTCTTTGGTATGACCTGACTGACCTGAGGTCTCTTGACCTTGCAGCGGATGCTCGAACAATTTTGCCAACAAAGAGGTCTGATTGTGAGGGTTGAATGGTTCTGTGTTGGAATGGTGCTTTGAGGCCTGATTGGATCTCAGAATGATAACCTACAGGATAAATGTAAGTTTCAGCACCAAAAGTAATATTTTATGTTCTATTATCTTCTCTATATACATATGAAATCTCAGGAGTTTCTTGACTTGTTTACGAGCACAGTACAACTGTAACAGTAACCTTCACGGGGTAATGCTGCAGAAACTACTGCTAACACATGTGCAACCAGCTGGTTGGTTTACAGCCAGAATAACAGTTTTGTTAGCGCACCACTTTGCGCGCAAGCTGCTGCAGGTAATTCTAGCCAGGCCACGTGCAGCCCCCATGAGAGAACAGACTTGAGCCATTATCATAACTGGCATGCCAACAGATAGCAACCCTAAACAGTATCCATTTGGGAGTTCTTTAACCCTCACATCACACTAACACAGGAATGCTAATGGTACATGGAGACAAATGTACAATAGGCACTCCAACACAAACAAGCATTTACATGTAGACCAGAAGTGAAGATTCCACAACTGGTATCAGTATGATAAATAATGGTAACCATTTTCTACTTGATCCTATATGTTACTGATGATGGACTTTCAGAACCATAAAATTCACTTAGATCTAGATGAAGACACTGATGGACTAATTTGTGCTGAAGACTAAACACTGAGACTATGTAAACATCTACAATTTGTGGATTTCTCCCTTCAGATTTCATTTTATTATTATTTCACTCAGAGATTTATCACACTCAGTATATTCTTCATTATAATTTAATGCATGTATCTCTCTATATAAACAAATTTTAGTTCATTTATTTATTTCATTAGTATTTCATGATCTACTGAAGAATATTTCAATTAATATGATGACAGCCAGCATTATGGTGGGGGAAACCAGGCAGAGAATAAAAAGTTACTTGCACCTGACAGTAATATTAGACTCTTCAAATTTTAGCCTTAGTAGGCTTTCTAAAAATTCAGATCAAATCTGTAGATGATGTACCTGTGAATTAACCCGTAAATTTAAGCTAAATTACTACATGTACATGCATCTCAAATCCAAACGCCAAGTTAGGAGTTTTTCCGTCATAAATGAACGGTAGAATTTTCTCGCTATTTTAATTGAGGAACACAATTTAAACTTCTTACATTAGTAAGTATATATCAAACAATATATGTACTAACACTATTAACTCCTCTGTTCTTGATATTTTAGATACATGTACACATATAACATTCTTAATGCCACAAAAATCGTAAATTTAAAAACTGACCAATGCAATGTAAGCGCAAGGTGTTGTGTATTACCCTAAATTCAGGCTATTCAGGAAACACACATTCATTATTGCGATACAAAGACTAGAGATCACATTTAATTAACTCCTGGGTCCAGAAACTTTCACTTATCTATGTACATACATGTGAATAGATTATATATAGTAAATTCAGTATGGATATGACACATTGCTATTATAATCAGGAAGCTAGTTGCTACACCACATAGATGTTGTGGATATTTGTAGCTTGGTCGAGGGATAGGATGTAGAGGGATTGGCTGCACAGGAACACCCATATAACCATAGGTTAATAGGATATGACTATAACATGGGAGTAGTTGGCTGATATTATACATGTATGACAATGACATAGTAACTGGCTGAGTCTCACATGATCATTTATTTAGGCACATTCATGTGTGTTCTTTAGTAAATAGTATTCAGAATGGTATTACTACATGTGTTTAATTACAACTCCTTTCCTCTGGGCTCTGCCTCCCAACATAATGCTGGGTGTCGTCGTATAAGTGAAATATTCTTCAGTATAGCATAAAACACCAATCAAATATATATATAAAGTAATTACAGTTCCCTTATAAAAGGTTAAAGGGTATGGCAATCAAGAGCATGCTAGTTCACTGTGCGTTTGAAGTACCGGTATATATAGGTACATGTAATTTATGAACAGATGCATTGCGTACATACATATGAAGATCAATTCCCCCAGTATTGAGTGAACTTTATAGAGGTTCAATGAAAAAATTTCTCATTCCACTGTTTTTTGCATGCTCTTAGCTCTTGCCACCTTGAAAAGCCATACGTTCTCTTCTTAGCCTGCCAGAAACAGCTTGGAATCACAATGGAGCCTGATCAAGACACTAGTCCCAGTCCCCACAATCCTGATTAATGCCCAGCTCTAGATGGAAAACAGGCACACACGCTGACCAATCCTGGCATGCAAGGTTTTAACCATTTGGTGCTGGTCAGTTGAACAAATGAATCCCATGTTTGGCCTTCAGCACTTTCTGTGTACTGGTCAGGCTTGAATCTCCCAGAATTTCTTCTTTAATTGTCTGTTTGTGGAGTGACTAAAAACCTCACCCATGTGTGTATCTGCTTGGAATGTCTTTGACAGTTTTCTTCACTCCATTAACAATCCTGTATACTGTCCGTCTGGTGTGTATATTATACTGTATATACAACCACCGGAGCAGTCATGTTTATGATTTGGTACATAAAACCTACGATCGATGATCTCCACTTCAGTAATGTCTGACTTGAGTTTGAAATGTACTCTGTACATGTACATGCCATGAGTGATTTTGTGTGTGTGTGTGTGTGTGGGTGGGGGGGTGTACATTTCATTCACCTGTGAAAGGAACACTTGTACCATTTAAACCACCGCTCTTCAGGTCAGTCAAATGTAGGCAGTTACTAAATTACCCGGTACATCAGCTTTCAAAACGAGATTCAAACGACTGCACTGCTTAGGCTGGTTTAAATCTGCCAACCAGTAACCGCCTAACATCGGCGAAGCTGGTGATGCTACTGATGAAGTCATGGTGTTTATGTTGCCAAGGAAATCTAGATTACAGAAGATACAAAATCCCAGCCACACAATCCCACTGTCACACACAAGCTGCATCGCTAGGCCCCATGCATATGGCTACCACTGCATGCTCAGCACAAAAATGAGTATATTAATGAGTCTAGTTTTCATCAAACAGGCGTGTGCGCTATAACATGCCGTTGATGTTGAAATTCGATACTTACCGAGGTACCTGAGTAACTGCTGAATAACCGGCTGGTTGTAAATCCACGTTTTCGGTGTGAGTAAATATTGTTGGCTCTGAAACAATTGACTTGAACGTCTTAAGATCCTCTAGGATCCTGTCTGCTTACAGGAAACGAGACTTGAAACGTAGCGTGACCTAGACTATGAGTATTTCACTGTTGCTCGACGCCCAAGGCAATGCCATGACGGTTTCGATACGCTCTGATTTCCTCCACGCACGCGCGCACCTGTTTTCCTAAAATCAATTTGAGGGTCAAGAGGGTAGTAACCACATTACGAAACGGGCACTTCTAGAATGTTTGCCACAACATGCCGTGCGTCTTAAACATGAGCTTAATGTTCATGGTTTTATGCGCTCTCACATCGTTGCTTAACAAATTATTAAATAATATATTATGACCTAGTGTACCTGTACAACATGAATACTGGGTTCTGCTGCCGATAGTCAAGCGAGAGTTAGGGCCCTTGGAAAAAAGATGCATCGAAACGAAAAATGCTCTCAGTGCATTCTGCACACCTGACACTATCACAGCATTTATAAATGAATCAACGGGATAGTTTCAGCCGGGCAAACAAGTGTTTTGCTGAAGACTAAACGCATGTCTTTTAATATGCATTGTTGGTAACGCTGTGCACCCAAAATGTACCGGGACATGGGAAGCTTGATTCATAATTTATAACGTGGGCCGTATGTTATAGCGTAGCAACGTTATTTACGGAAATAAACTGACGGCCAAAAGAAACTTTACGACTCTGTGAGTTAAATTTAACCACCCTTTTCAGCAAATTAATACCAAATTATTGTAGGAAAACATTGTACGAAGCATATTCCCGTGTGCAACAAGCGTCATATACGTCCACACGAATTTGTTTTGAGACAACGAAGAAAGTTGAAAAATCAGGTGACCCATGGATGGTCGCAACTGCACATGTAATAAGTGTATAAAACAGCTACACACAGTGTGATGACTAAAAAACACCAAAGTAATGCCTCGATTGACTCCAGAACAACGCGAGAGGGCCCTGGGTATGGTATCCATGGAAGCCACCCATGCCCACATTGCAAGGACCTTCGGCTGCTCTCGTGTAATTGTGTCAAACTTGATGCAACGTTACAGACAGACAGGGCAGACATCGGACAGGCCAAGAACCTGCGCACCTTACACCTGAGGAACCGCTTTCTGACAGTGACGGCATCGTCAGTCAATGCTGTAGGTCACCGGGTCAGTCGGCAGACCGTGTCCAGGAGACTCATGCCTTACGGAATTAGGGCCTATCGACCATTCAGAGGGCAGTTGTTGACAGCCGAACATCGTCGCCAGCGGTTGCCATGGGCTCGAATTGTACGCCGTTGACACCGACGTGATTGGCAACGTGTTGTTTTCACGGATGAAAGCCGCTTCTGCCTGCTCCGAGCCGATGGCAGACAGCGAGTTTACCGTCAAAGAGGCGAACGAACGGCTGCGTCCAGGAGGTGGTACCATTTGGTGGCGGCCGCGGGATGGTGTGGGATGGGATTTGTGGAGAGGAACGGACACCACTGGTCATCATCTACAGGAACCTAACATCTCAACGTTACGTGGATGAAATTCTACGTCCTGTTGTCCTGCAATTCCTTCAGCAGCAGCCACGTGGTGTCCTGTACCAGCATGACATCGCCAGACCCTATACAGCTTGAGTTGTGCAGGACAACCGACAAGAACTGGCGTTCGCTCTCCAAGATGAATGGCAACGAATCCCACGTCATCTCATCTGGCGACTGACTTTTTCTATTTCTTTTTCTGTCGGCGAGTGTTCGCATGCATTGAAGCCAGGGGTGGCCACGCGATATTGATTGGATTTTGATATTGACTGATTTTAAAAATTATCAACTTTTTGTATGCTCTGCCCATTGTTATTTATTCTATTATGGCTTAACTGGCCGTACTCAAAAATACTGTTATATATTATTGCTCACATTCAGTTTTATTACATTTGATTGATGTTTTACTCAAGAACATATCACGTATAGGCCTACAACGGCGCCGGGCTGCCAGCATTATGGTGGGAGGAAACCAGACAGAGCCCGGGGGAGATTTCTTACTGGACTGAGGAACCAATTGGAGTGCTTCGACTATAAATGCCACCGACTTTTGTAAAGTAACTGACTTCTATCACTGGGTAGGCCTATATCGACTGACTGATTGATGTGGAGCTCAGAATTCTTCATTTGTACGATGATAGTCAGTATAATGCGTGGAGGACCTTACAACTTAAATTTTGCACACCATATACTATGTGGAATATACATGTGGTCGCGTTGGAAGCAATTGAAAGTGCTACGGCCATCGGTCGTATATCCCAGCTCAAAAGGCGAGGGCCCAGGGGCCGCTTAGGCCCCGGAAACTGAGATGACAGACAGCTGGTGCCCTGAAATTGTTCTACGTGGTTTTTATTCTTCACACTGGCCCATTGCAGTTTTTATGTGCTTAAAAGTCTACAGTGCACATATGTGTAAGTGCTGATGGTACATGTTATTTGGATCTATATCTGTACAAACACGAACAAGGTCTCCTTTCACGCCGCCTTTACGACAAAAGTGATAATTTCAATTTTGATATTGTAAATTGTCCTTGTTTAGATAGCAATATACCAATGGGTCCTGCATATGGTGTATACATATCTTGCCTTGTATCATTTGTCAGATCTTGCGTAAATTGTGATGACTTTAATCTGCGTCACAAGCTGTTAGTTCAAAATACTCCATCAAACGCCTTTCTCAAATTTTACGAGTATAACACTCTCGTTGGCAGGTATGGACAGAGCGTTCAGAATCTCTGGCCTTCTGCGTTGCGATCAAGCACATAGACGGCGCTGTTATCCCTATGTACATATCTATCGCGTACAAGGTATTTAACAGCATAGATGGCGCTGGTTGCCGAGTGTAACCGTCTATCTTATAGACAGCTTTTATACTGACCAGCATGTCATGTGTAAGATCTTTGATGGCGCCTCTTGTAGTAGGAGATCCTTACATATTAACGGGAAAGTCTGTTCGGTAGTTCTGTAACGCTAGTCATTTTCGAACTGTATCTAATACCGCTTAACCTGGGGCTAGGGGCCGTAAAGGCAGCCATGCTCATTGCATCTGCATGATGCCTTTATGAACAGTTGCAATCAGCACGACTGAGATACCTTGTTTGTTACTTGACCTGGAACTCATTCATGGACTATGAATGTGAACTTTGATATGGAATTCATGCCTGGAATATTCACTGTCTGGCTGGCATCATTGAAAATTGATGACCGCTTCTCTCTCGTCTTAATTTCCAATTTTACAATTTCTTGCATACCTTTGTCTTTGGGAGCTAGTGTTAAATGTTGTTTTAGAAATGGATCTTGCGATTATCGACTTGGAATGCCCTTTAGGGACTACGAATGGTATACCAATATTGGACATTACACTTATATTCATTCTGTTGATCGCCATTAAATTGTGTGGACTTCACTTATTTTAGTTTTTCACGTCAGACAATAGACTGTGCAAATGGTATCAAGAGCACTGTCCACCGCAAATTTGGCCATAAAGGCTGCCTTTGAACCGTATGCTTCGTGGTTATGCGGAGCCATGCAATATATAAGGCAAGTCTAGAAACTTCATGCCAGACCACTTTAACAACCTTGTCAGCTATGCTCAAGTCCACGTTTAACGTTCTAGTCAACTGTTCATATTTACTGCCACGTCGAGCTATAAGTACATATATGTACACAATAAGCTCCAGGATATTCTAACGTGTAGCTTAACTTAGGTCAGCGTTATTTCCGTTTGGGAATGAACCCGGTGATGCTGATAATGAATACCATCTTCACGTCAAGACAGCAACAGCCTTCACTTCAGTGGTGTCAAAACACGTATTTATCTGGCGTGTGTACGAAGTTTGGACACCTTAATATTAACGAGATATTAAATCCATTCCACATTGGCCAGAAAAATGAAGACCAAAACATCTTTCTTCATTTAATATTCATCGGTACATGCCACATAAATATTTGACGAACTTAAATCAGGACTGCTCACATTTGTTTTGACCAGGTTTTAAGACAAATCGAAAGAATTGTTCACATCCCCAGGCACGTCCGCTTCGTAGGCTGAGAAAACTGGAGTAAATAGGCCTTTGCCAAGTCACTGACTGGCTTTTCCACAGTCCGTCACTTTCACATTTGACATGGTCATAATGTGAGTAGAACATTCAGCTAGTACATAGCGCATGTTAATGCTTTTGTTAACCGGCAATTACTGCATTCAACAGAAACCACTTCCGTAACAGAACATTGTTAAAATTTCACTTCTGTAAGTGCAAGTGTCAGTCTAGAACATACACCACTTGCATTGGTGTCTTGGAGTGCACAGCAGATTTTCACTCAATTCCAAGTTAAACCAATCAAATCACTCTGAAGAAAAGCAACTAGAAATGCCAAAGTCATTTTACTTAGAAATTTATTCGTAGCAGAATATCGCTAGGGGGAAGCTGGATCTCCAACAATTAATTTCATGGACCGGGACAGTCCATCCCATTACAGCCTGCAGCAGCGAAGAATTTCGAATGGACACCATGGTGTTCAGGTCTGGTGCTGGCAAAGCATGGACTGCCTGCAACCATCACACATGCCGCACTCCGACAGCCGCCTTCAGAACTGGCTTCCCATGTGAATCCTATGGTAACCACCATGCTGTGAATTTTGGTGTTTGTGGCCGACTCCAGCAGAATCTGGTCCAAAATGTGGTGCAACCCCCACCATCCTCATTTCTTCTGACCCGTTTGACAGATCATATGCCTCTCTGATCGCATTGCAGCTCACAACCTGTTATTTCAGAAAATGTAACTGAAACCATTTGATCACAAAAAAATGTCTACCATGAAGTGTTGCATCCACTGTTCTAAAGCACTAACGTCCAAATATTTATACTTCAGAAAGCCAAATATAACTTCACCAGAAAAAGTGGATCAAAGCTCTGCAAACACGTCTGAGGTCTTCAAAATATACTTGTATGACCACAGCAACTAAAAAAATCAATCCTGAGTATGCAACTCGTTTTATCAGCAATGACAACTTGTAAAGATCCACGTAGAACGCATACTGTTGTAACTTTAGTTGCTATTTCTGGAAATCAATTCATCCAATAACATCACCTCTGTCTTAAAAAATGGCAAACGAAAGTTCCTCACTCATCAGACACCAAAATGGAACTGCCATCTGGCACATATCTGTGAGCAAGAAACATACCTTCAGTTAGGTCAGGTGGACAAAGAAAAGTGATTTTCCTTTCCTACACCATGTTGGGTACATCTGGGTTATCCTGAAAAGAAAAGACCCAGCATAAGACCACACGCAATGAGCTTTCGGTCCAGGACCACATATCCCCCTTCAGCTTTACTATTAAGCATCCCTATCTGGCTGACCTAATTCTCTAATACTGACTGATCTTCAAAGCTGCATTAATTCTAGCCAGAATTACAACCTAAAATTAAATTAACGTTAAAGGTTTTTCCACATTTATTGTGTAGCAGTACTCTAGTGAAACTGTCATAATAGAGTTGACTTACCTTCCCTTAACTTATTACATCAAGATCTGGCCTAAATGTGCTGTTCACTAGGCTCCAAACTCCTTTCCTTCTAACCGGTTTAACTTCTAGGTTGATAACCCTGCACTGTTCTGCTGGCTACATTGCTGGGTAAAGTCTGCTCTCACTGACTAGCTGCTCACACCTATTAGGTACCTACCTCATTGGCACATCAATACCATACACTCAACTGAATAATATTTATCAACCTCACAACCAATCACAACATGATGCCAAGATACTTTACATTTAACTATGTAGAGTTTCAAGGACAGTCAAATCTTTGTGGGGCTCATTTTATGCACACTGCTTTTCAAATTCTCCAGAAGCCCATGTGAGGCAAATATTTGATTGCACTTCTACTTTTAGTGACGTAGCTCAGTGGCTTAAAATGAACTCCTGGTAAGGATAATTCTAGGGCTTTGTGAACCCTTAAAAAAAAAGGGTGCAAGAATGGGCAAAGAAAACTTCAATTGTCTTTTTTTTTTTTTTTATCATACATAAAACTTATTTATTGTACATGATACAGGATGAATGACATTTGATTTTACTCTATAGCACACATTTCAATCACAAGTTTACAACATGATAAAAAGTAAAACCATTTAAAATGACACGAACATCAGGCATTGCCTATGTTCAAAATGAATGAGTACAGGTCTCCACAAGGTTTAGAAGTTGTTGATAAAATGTCTCAAGAGCTGCCATTTAATAATGGTCTGCAGTTCACAACAGCTACATCCCTGGCACTAGTCAGTGCAATATCTCTCAGTATGCTGGTGTAATGCCTCACTGTCACTATACACACTTCCGCTGTCCTGGCTTAGCTTCAGCTAGGTCCAACCAGGTTCCTAGCTAACCTAAGTTAAGCTGCTGTCCTGGCTAACCTTGGAGTATGGCTGGTGGTTGGTTGGTATGGAAACGATTTTATCTAGTTTCCTGTCCTATTAAGCCCTGGCATCTTCTCTACCATAACCTCAACTTTTAAACTGCCTACACAAAAAACAAATCAAGGATTATAACAAGGGACAACACTGCATTTAATTCACTGTTCAGTCATAGTTGTGCTACTTCTACAATTCTCTCAGTTTGACTTTTAACTTTCACTGTCTGACAAGAATTTTGTTATCTTCATGGATTGTAAGAATCTTCTTGAATGGACTTACCTGTGAAGATCTGACTGGGGTTCAGCGTCTGTAACCACCCCCTCCACCTCCATAACCACCTTGGTTCCCATAACCTCCCTGGTTTCCATAGCCGCCTGCAACAGCAAACCAAACATCGTCAAATACTCGCTCTCAGCAAGCAATCCACATCAGTGACTGAATTGTTCTTACTACACATTGTTTTGATAGTGTACTTGCTCTTGCAGCATTACAGGAAAAGGCAAGCTTCAATGCAATGAGTGAATGAATACGCAAATAAGGAATTCTCCAACATGAAACCTGATGTACACTACACAAAAACATCAACAAAGTGCCCATGAACCTCCAAAGGTTAAATGGCATTTGTGAGACGCACTACTGGACTGCACCTACAGCCGGTCTACAAGCTCTAATCTACTCTTTCTCAAGCTGTTTTGTCTCCGATGATCAAAATTTAACAAGGGCATTACAACAAAGTGCCAAAATAAAAATGGGGGGGCATCGTATCCATGTCAAGCACCTGATGACTGGTGGATTGTTAAATGAGGGATAATGTAGCAAAGCAACAGGCGATGAAATACTAGAACAAATTTTAGCAATCGTTTCAAGAGACAAGATAGCTTTACGAGACCCTCACCACCGTATGGACCTGATCCACGTTGTGAGTATCCTCCTTGACCACCTTTCATTGGTCCACCTCCGTAGCTGTCTCCATAGTTGGCTCCAAAGTTTTGGTTTCCTCCTGATCCCCAGCTTCCACCACCTGATATAAGAGGTTAGTAATTGAAATGCTTTTACACATTTTAAAGTAAATAGTCATGACTCAAGCAGTATAATCCAAGTAGTTGCAGAGAAAATATCCCTTAGTGGGGAGATGCTCAATAACTAATAGGTGGTCTGCCAATACGATCAAATAATATGGAAATAACAGTAATTTATTCTGACATCACCTAAACATCGAGTCAAAATCATACTAGTTTTGCATTTAAGGTCATTCAAGAGTATCTTTTTCTTACCCTGGTTTCCATAGCCGCCACCGTAACCACCATCACTGTAGCCACCTTGACTTCCCCAGCTCCCACCTCCTTGACCACCATAGCCTCCGCCACCAAAGCCGCTGCTGCCGCCGCCTTGGTTGCCATAACTGTTGTAGCCACCTGTAAACATCAGGTGCCCATTAGTGACCCAAAAGAACTTTGAAATATGCATTTGTAGAAAGCAAAATAAAAGCAAACACTTTAAACTTTATACTATTAAGTTTGAAGACTAACAAAAAAAATTTATCAAAAACTAAAATCTTTCAGATTAAGTCCTTTGTTTTACCAAAATGTATGCCTTACCTCCCCTAAAGCTGCCGCCTCCGCCACCACCACCTCCCCCATAGCCCCCAGAGCTGTAATTTCCACCACCTCCGTAGCCTCCTGAAATGAAAAGATTTTTTTTTTTTTTTTTTTTTAAAACATGGCCATTTAAACCATTCACAAGTCTTTGTTAAGTGTGAAACTAAGGATAATGTTGGAACAAGCAGCATAGTTGCAGACACAAAGAGCAGAACTGATTTCCCTGTACTTTCGCAGCCTCTAATTTTCCAAGTAAATGAGGTCTACTTAACGACATAAACTTACCTCCCCCACCACCTCTGTTAAAACGCCCTCCACCTGTAACAAACACAACCCATTCAGAAAGGATACGTCATGTTTCGAATGCTACTTGTCAAGACAACTTGATCACAGCAGTTCTACTAGGCCATTATTGCACAATTTCTGATCAACCACTCATAATTGTGGGCATTTTGTATGCTAAATTTACCAACACATGATGTATACAATACATACCTTGTCTGCCTCCTCGTCCACTACCATCTGTATTCATTTCCTGTTTGGATAGAGCTTTCTTCACTTCCACTCTTCTGCCATTGATGTCTACCCTTTTCTTCACTAGAACAAAAGGAGTATGAATAGTTAAATAGCATTCGACCAATAATTCCATTTCAATGTTGCTTAAAGAAAGGGATTACATTAAGCTAGATCAATACTTAAAGCTTTAGAATGAAGACAATACTTACAATACATTTTGTCCACAGTGTCATAGTCTGCAAATGTCACAAAGCAGAATCCTCTCATTTTCCCAGTGTTCTTGTCCGTGATCATCTCTATCTGTTCAACTTTGCCATTTGCTTCACAAGCTTCCCGCACATCCTCCTCTGTTGTGTCATCCTTCAGACCTCCCAAAAACATTTTCTTCACTGTAGCCTGGGCCTCATTTTTGTTAGCATCCTAAAGTAAGCAATCAATCATTATTTAAAATCTGATGAAAACACTTAATGGTTCCACCCATTTCTTTGTTTTTCACAAATTTATGGATGTGGTTATAAATACGATCAGATTTCCAGTAGATTCCCATGTGCTCTGACTTGATTTTGACAAGATCATAACCTCAATCTAGGTGACAAAATGGCACGTTGCAGTTTTCGTCATCATACAGAACAGCCAATGCTCTTATGAAACTATTAAAAGCCAGAACTTTTGTACCATAGAGACATTCAAATTGAAACTAGTTTAACGTGTATATGGACAGTATGCTCACTTCTCTTGGCATGGCCCTCTTTGATTCCACTTCCCTGCCATCTATAATGTGTGGTCGGTTATCTTGTGCTTCATCTATCATGGAAGCCATCTTGTAGGTTACAAACCCAAACCCTCGTGACCTAATAAAAGACAATTTAATTTATAACCAAGATATAAATGCTGCCAAGCACACTTAATTTTGATGCACTTACATAATTCTAAGCAAACAAAAAAAAAAGGCATACAAAAGTTGCAGATATTATTCACTGCTTGACTAGAAACAACCATGTTAATCAGACTTCGATTAAGGCTGAAAACAATGGATTTCGAGCCTACTGAAAGAAAAGACGTCTTACTTTTGTGTGTCGCTGTCCTTCATTACCACACAGTCCACCACTTCTCCCCACTGCTCAAAATGAGCTTTGAGTCCCTCTTCAGACGTTTCATAGCTCAGGCCTCCAATAAAAAGTTTGCGAAACTGCTCCGCTTCAGGGTCGATAACTTCATCGTCCCGCCTCCTTCTTTTGAACTGAAAATTTTTCAAATGCAAAGAAATAACATTTCTATTTTTCCTGAAGACGATCATGTGACCCAATGGGTAGATAAGCTGGATCTGGCCAGACAAAGGAACACTAATCTGCGAAAGGCATTTAGATTCACTAAATTATTTTCTCACAGACCAGTCCCTGCTTTTGTTTAAAATAAAAGATGGCGGACAAATCAAGGGACAGCATGGTGCTCATAAATGATCCATTCTACAAACTTACCCCACCATCGCGATCTCCGTTATAGCCACCGCCGCCACCTCCAAAACCACCGCCGCCGCCGCCGTATCCACCTCCTCCTCCACCACCGCCATAACCTCCGCCACTGCCACCACCATAACGTCCTCCGTAAGGCATTTTTCAAAATTTGTGTCGAACCGTTCTGCAAAAGGCACGCACGCTACTTGCTTTCTTCTTCCTTGTCCAGTGACGCATTTATACCCAAAAGATGCAATGCATTCTGGGTAAACCAACATCAGCATTATAAAACAACTAATTTTCTCATAACATTAATATATGCTTGCGTTTATGACATTAAGTTATTTTTGTTATTGCAAACAAACTTTTCATCTCTATGTAGGTAGAGTAACTTGAAAATAAAATGAAACAATACTCACGTGGTCTACACCGGAAGTAGTGGTCAGGGCACCTGATCACCGGCGTTGTTAAAATCTGAAAATGGTGTGTGGATCAATTTAGGGATATACAAAGATTTATCCGAAAATTACAGCATATATTTGTGGGGACGATAGCTTCATTATCGTGCATGCTCATGTATTTTCAGATAAATATTCTCTGTGAAGACATTAAATTTAGGCATGATCATAAAACTTACACTCACAGTACTGAAGGCTGAAGTATGGGTAACATTCTTCAGCTGTCTCATTAACAAAGACAAGCACTTTTTGTTATGAAAAGATCTTACTGAACTGAGGACATAATTTGACGACATAGTTGTGTTGTTTAATGAAGGCACCTGACCTGATCATTTGAATTTTGCTCCACATTTATTTAATCAGTCTAGGAACCGCTAGCGATACGCAATCGAATGCTCGGTTAAAGAAAGGTGTGTTTTGAATAAAAAAAGGTGAAAAATTATCACGATCGGAGGTCATAGAAAAAAATCCAGTGACGTCTTGTGACTGACAAGATGAAAAATAAAAAAGCAAGCAGAACATCAGACTTTATACAGTTTATATAAAGTGACTATGAAAGCAGCTACCTGGATTCAGGCTGTATCTCAGATTTTTGCCATGAAGTCTATCAGTTGAAATTAATCCAGTCGAATTATTGCTATAATATTAGAACAGCGCAAATAATTACCTTTCAGAAAATATCAGCCTCGTTACTGCTCCTAAAATGTATAAAGTAGGTACCGATAACATTATAACTTTTTCAAATGTCAGAATTATTTTAACACTAGCTAGTACAGGTATTGGTCTGATATTCACAGAAACACAATAATTTTAGCTGTTGCTAAATACAGAAAATTTCATTTGATTGGCGAATTACCAAGTATTAGTAAACAAATATGTACACTGCTCAGGGATATACAAATATGTGCTTATATACAAATACCTGGCATGGTGTGAAGCTGTACTTCTGTGATGAGATGCGTGTGCCACTTGTGTTATTGTGCTACTAAATTGGGTTATTCTGTGATGTAAGTACCATGAATGTAGAGAGACAGTAATCAATCTCGGAGTGGGTGGGGGATGGGGGGGGGGGGGGGGATGAGGGGGTCCATGGCTGAGGTGGTTAGGCACAATAACCCACCAGGCTCTCACCAATGCAGACGCAGTGAGTTTAAGTCCACTTCATGCTTGCTTCCTCTCCATCTGTATGTGGGAAGGTTTGCCTGCATCCTGTGGATGGTCGTGGCTCTGCTTGGTTTCTCCCACTATAATGCTGATCTCCATCATGTAAGTGAATTATTCTTGAGTATGGCGAAAATACCAGTCAGATAAACAATAAATAATCTATTTCTTTCTTACAGGCAGCATCTTCTGAGACCATACTATCAACAGCAAAGCACTTTGTACAGTTCATCAATAAGTCACCATCGCCTTTCCACGGTAGGCTTCAGATACTTTAGACTGTTTAATACCTTAAGAAAGTTGGTGAGGTACATCTGTGGGGAGTTCTGTAGTGTATTACCTATATGTTCTTTTCTCACATATCTAGGTTAGCCAAAGCTAATTCCATTTTTTAATTCCTTATAATTATAGCCATCACATCGGCATTATAAATGAAATGCATTGTCACAGCGTCTTCATATGACTGAAAAATTGTGAAATTTTTCTGAAAAAGTTCGACGTTAACACCCAAAAACTCACTCACTCACTCACCCACTCATTGTCACAGCTTGTTAGCTTACTTGCTGTAGCTTAACATATGCCATATGAGTGTGGCAATAAAATAAAAAACAAACTAGTCCATACATCTCCCCCTGGGCACTGTTTGGTCCCCCCCCCCCCCCAATGCTGGCCGCCATCGTATAAGTGAAGTATTCTTAAGTACGGTATAAAACACCAATCGTATATACATCAGTCCAATTACATTCCTGCTGTAGAGGTATCTTTAACAAGGCTTTATACCATTGCATTGATTGCACCTCATGAATTTGTGTTGTACATAGCCATGGTTTGATTTCTCTGTGTTACTGTTTATGTGGAACTACATGTGATTATGGACACAGCACTTTGGATAATGGATTCTTGAGTGAGTGAGTACTTGGGGTTTAACCTAGTACTTAACAATGTTTCAGCCATTTGGCGACGAAAGAGTCCTTAAAGTGCATGTAATGTGCCTCCTTGTTGCAGGACAGATTTCCAATGCTCTTTTATCTAGTGCTGTTTCACTGAGACGACTTACCGAAGGCAAGTAAGCCGTCCCGTCCGAGCCATTGTACTGATGCGGGTCAACCAGACATTGCACCATTCCCTCAATGCTGAATGCCAAGCGACGAAGTTACAACTTCCTCTTTTAAAGTCTTTGGTGTGAGGATTGACCCTGGATCTACTGCTCCCGAAGTAAATGCTCTATTAAAATGAGCTATGGGGTCCGGTTAAATTCATGAGAGACAGTCACTTTCCTTTTAGTCCCTTGTTAATAATGCATACCATACTCTCCAAAAATTCTTGAGGGACATATTTAGTGGCGTTTCACTGTCAATTTGCAAAGCTCACATACTTATTCTGAACTACATCTCCTGACTAGGGGCCTCTGTGGCTCAGTTGGTTAGTGCACTAGCACAGCGTAATGACGCAGAAGCCTCTCACCAATGAGGTCGCTGTGAGTTCAAGTCCAGCTCATGCTGGCTTCCCCTCCGGCGGTAAGTGGGAAGGTCTGGCAGCAACCTGCGGATGGCCGTTGGTATCTTCAGGGCTGTGCCCGGTTTCCTTCCACCATATTCTGGTCGCCATCATACAAGTGAAATATTTTTGAGTATGGCTTAAAACACCAATCAAATAAATAAATAAATAAACATCTCCTAACTGTTTTGCACAACTTTGAGTGTTTTGCACAGCATCTATTCACTGCACTGCATCTCCTTAATTGTTTGTACAGTATCTCCTCATTGGTTTGCATTACAACTCATCAGTGGTTTGTACTACATGTCCTTACTGATTGGCACTACATCTCCTGACTGGTTTGCATGACATCTTTTCTTTGGTTTCAACTACATCGCCTCAGCGGTTGGCACTAAACATCTTCTGTGGTTTGCACTATATCACCTCCGTGATTTGCACTACATTTTATCTCTGGTTTGCACTACATCTCATCACTAGTTTGCATTACATATCCATTTACATGACCGCCCCCAAACCCTGCTCTCCCCTCCTGACAGCGCTGTTCAAAAAAATAAAAAATGTTATAGGCCTGCTGCATGGAGATGCTTCAGAATAAATTACTAGTATCTATCAATGTCAGTCTACCTTTCTCCTTTTTTTCTGTAGTTCCTGAAGCATCATTTTTTCACAGAATAATACCCATCTCTGCACGATTTGTCATATTAAATGGTAATAAAAATGGTGAAATTATGATCTCAAAAGACAGTTCCAATTTCGTATGAGCTATGGACAGCGATGTGCATATATATCACTAGTACCATCAACACCACCCAAGTGACTGGAGCTGTCAGTTACCCTTCACGGGCTGGTTCAAAAAGTGTGTCAGGTATCAGCTGGGATTGATGTGTCAACGTGAGAACAATATATATATGTGTGATTGTGAAAGAAGAAAACATTCCTGTTATGTAGGCCTAAACACTTTTTAGCGAAAAAGTGTAGTAGGCCTAGCCTACATAATAAATAATAACATCTTGGGTGATGGAAATTCATTTCATGAAACTATATTTCTTTGTCTGAAGCCCAAATTCTCTTGCATAGGCCTAGTAGCTTTAAATTGGGAAAATTATTTCTTGTGAAATGGTAAAAATCCCCCTGCAGGAGAAGATTAGTCTCAGTCTCCCATCCACTGTGCGATAGACGTCTCGCAAGACATCTCAGCATCCCCCCGCACCCCCGTCCAAGCAGAGGTGCCTCTGGATCTGCCTCTGTTCTGAGTGGTTTGTATTGCATTTCCCCACCAGTTTCCATTACATCTCCTCTCTGGTTTACATTACATCTCCTCTCGAGTTTACATTACATCTCCTCAGTTGTTTGCATGGCATATAGTCACTGGTTTGTATTATATTTCTGTTTGCATGACATCTTAGTCATTTACACAACATCTTAGTGGTTTGCACGATTTCTGCAAACAATCACATTACTGAGAGGCTTTTGAGTCATTGTTAGAATTAATGCAGATTAGGCCAGATTTATGTTTTTCATTGTCAGCACAGTGTGACCCAAAATCTGGTGAGCATATTTAGAAACGACTTTATCAATAATATCGTCCATGAAGTACGATAGGTTTGTCATGTTTTGCAGCTGTGAATGAAGTAAAGAAGCGACTAGTTGCCGCTGGTTTCAAGGAGTTGCGTGAAATTGATCACTGGACAGTACAACCACAGGACAAGGTTTGTGTTTTGAGAAAAGTGATATGTTTTTCTTTTTAGTTTTATTTTGGCGAGCTTGTTAAACATTTTGTCATTTTAGGTGGTTAATTGTTGGTCGCTTTACAACTACAGCAATTTGGGTAGTAATGCTGAAAACCTTAGTACCACATTTTCAGGTAAAAACAAATTTTACTGGCAATGTTATGTTGAAATTGTTATTTAATAAAACTAGTAAATAGAATGATGGTGTCATGTCAAGAAGATGTGTTGAATGGCATGGTTGATGAAGATGATAGTGAAGCACATTTAATGTTTTGAGTGACCTTGTTGTAATTTAGGTCATTTGTATTTTCACAGTGTTTTGTCACCCGCAACCAGTCCACAATTATAGCCTTTGCTGTGGGAGGCCGCTACAAACCAGGCAATGGTTTCAGTATTGTGGGAGCCCACACTGACAGTCCCTGCTTGAAGGTAGTTTTTTTTTTAAATGTTGGGACAAACGAATCACAGTATAATTTGTGTAGTTTAATGCTGAATATCTTGATTTTTCATCCGAATGTGTTGAGCTCTCAGGTGCCACTGTGAGAAAGAATCTATAGTTTGGAAACCTTAATTAGCTTTAATATTACTCTAGGGATACAGGTATATTTGTATGGTGTCATGTCTGGTGTCATGTCTGGTGTCTTTGGCATGAACTTTGGTCCCATGGACTCTCCTTGCCACAAGAAGACACAATATATACATAAACATAAACACCAAATCACCCCTGATCGTATGACTGGAAAAAAACTCAAGTATACATAAATATATATTGGTTTGCTGACATGTTGCTGGAGACAGGTACACATAACTATTTTGTTGTAGTTGTCGCACAGTGCATTTGTCTTTCAGGTAAAACCAAACTCTAACAAGGTTCGCCATGGATATGTGCAGCTCGGGGTGGAGTGTTATGGGGGTGGGATCTGGAGGACCTGGATGGACAGAGATCTGACTGTGGCTGGTAGAGTTCTTGTCAGGGTAGGTAACTCTTTATATTACATCAGATGGACCTTGTGTATTTGAGTGCAACAGAAATATCTGTGTTATTGTGTAAGTCCTCACACTGTTATGAATAACTTAGGTAGTTTTGGTCAGCATATCTTTCATAGTTTTCTCCACGATGTGGTCGAAATACTGCCAATGTGGTGTTGAACAACAATCGTTAATTCATTCAAGTTTTAAGCTACGATATTCTGGTCTTGAGTTTTTCTGAGGTTTTACATTGAAAGAGGAAAAGACTCTTTGTTTCACATCAAATGCAATAGATCCATCTTCATGTTTATGTGTCTCAAAATTGCTGAAACATGTACTTTATATATATGACATCTGTAGACCAGAAAGTAATATTTTCAAAGCATGTGATCAAACAAAATCTAACAACTCATGACGTTAGACTAGATTTTCATTCTGTAGATGCTCTGTCCCATCAGAGTGGTGAGAAGATAGACCATCGTCTGGTTCACATTGAGAGACCTCTCTTGAGGATACCAAACCTGGCCATCCACCTGGATCGAAACACCAATGAGAACTTTGGGCCTAATAAAGAAGATCACTTGTAAGTCATTTTCCAGCTTAGATTGTCTGTCTTTGTCCGCAGAAGATCACTTGTAAGCCATGAGCCCTGCCTAGATTGGTTGCCTGTGTCTTTAAAAGATCACCTGTAATTCATTAACCCAGCTTAGATTGGCTGTCTTTGTTTGCAAAAAGTCACCTGTACACCATTATGCCAGTTTAGATTGTCTGTCTTTGTCTGCAGAAGATCACCTATAAGTCATTAGCCCAGCTTACATTGGCTGTCTTTGTCTGTAGAAGATCACCTGCAAATCATTAGCCTTGTTTAGATTGGCTGACTTTTCCTGCAGAAGATCACCTGTGAGCCATTATCACAGCTTTGATTATCTGTCTTTGTCTGCAGAAGATCACATGTAAGCCATTATCCTAGCTTAGATTGACTGGCTTTGCCCACTGAAGATCACCTGTAAGCCATTATCCCAGTTTAGATTGACTGACTTTGCCTGCTGAAGATCACCTGTAAGACATTATCCCAGCTTAGATTGACTCACTTTGTGGTGTATAAAATTCCTTGGATTGTGTTTATGCTCTGAAAATGTTGGTGATAATCCCTGTACATGTAGCTTGTAACTGTTTCAGACTACCAGTTTTAGCCACAGCTGTAAAGGCAGGGCTACAGGGAAACACACATTCTGCTGAGAAAACACCACAATTACAGGTGAGTTACCCGCTACTGAGTAAACGCCACAGTCACAGGACAGTCACCGGACAGTCCCCTGCTTCTGAGAAAACACTACAGCCACAGGGGAGACACCATTCGCTAACAAACAAAGCAAGCAAGCAGCCCCTCCCGAGCCATTATACTGATACGGGTCGTCGAGTTGTTGCACTATCACTTCATGCCGAACGCTAAGCGAGGAAGTTACAACTTCCTCTTTTCAGGTCTTAGCTGAGACCTCACACAGGATTGACCCTGGATCTGCTGCCCCAGAAATGGACACTGTACCAAGTGAACTACTGGGACAGCTCAGTTAGAAGATCTGAAGTAAAGAATAAGTCAGATGTGAGTAAAGTGCATAAAACCACATGATTAGAAGATTCAAGTCTACTTTTAAAACTGTGTACAGATTTTCTCATTATATCAGGAAAGGGTTGTATACTTTATAATACCATTAATGGGAATTCTAACATACCTCCAAAAACTTTAACACTGAAAGTAGTGGTGAGCGAAGTGTGCTCAAATTGACAATCTGTACACAGTTGCTGTCATCATCATGGATGCTGGGACGGTTCCATTTTGCTAATAAAATAAGGGGGCTGGGCTGTGCTGTCAGTGCGTCTGTTTTCTTCAAAATTTAACTACTCAATTTTTCTGAGGACAAAGACAAAATGAATTTACTTATAATTGGTCAGGTTTAAAGGTGAGTTATTTACCCTTCCAACATCATGTGGCCAATAGGCACTTTTCCCTTGTATGAGATATACAGAGGTGGCATCAAACAAGCATCTAGGTACTATATATCTGGATAAGCACAACATGGGCAATGATGCGTTTTTGCAAGAGCCTCTTACTTGTAACCCCTCCCAAGGCAGCGGATTGCTGGTGTTACAAGCAAGCGATGGGAGTGAACAGCTTGTGCTCAATGATGGCAGACATCTCGTGTGATGCAGAACTGAGTTGTTGGTACACAAACCATGGTCTCTGCACCACGGCAGCCACTGTTAACCATGCAGGTGTTGGAATACAGGGGATAATGTCTGTAACTGGCCACTGGAACTGGAGTCCAGTCTGAGGAGCTACAGACAGCTAGAGGCGTCGAAAGAACAATGCCATTCTTTGAGCAGTGTTTTACACTCGACCGAAACTGTATCCACCCAGTCGGCAGATGCCTCTGGTTGTGTCAGTGCGCCAGGCTGCATGGAGTGTCACTTGAGTTGAAAAAGCCGTACACAGAAATTGGCTCCAATTGGTCATCAAATTCTCGACAGTGCTACCATCATGGGAAGCACCTTCCAATTTAACTTCATTTATATGTACAAGTTTCTCCACGAAATAAATCATTCACTTCTGATAGTTTTTTTTAATTATTTTGACTTAAAATTATCATCCTCTGTCGTCGCAAAACTGTTATGTTCAAAACTGTCATGGAGACATGCTGGCGGAGAATGTGCATTTATTGGCCAATAACTGTCTCGTGCCTGGCTCTGATCAGATGATTTATTCCCCACCCATTCCACTGGCATGGACTAGCCCGAAATCGTAACAAAACAACCTAAACCATTACATATTAACAAAAAGGAGAGGGTGGTTGTTTTCGGTGTTACTTTTTTTCCTCCTAATGGCTGCATTTTTTCATAGTGGTATGTTAGAATAGAAATAAAGCATAGTTTACATGCTCAAATCACCAAGATAATGCACAGAAGACGGGAGTTGTCCACTGTTTGAGAACGAGGCGCCACAGGCTTCCAGAGTTCTCAAACAGTGGACAACTCCCGTCTCTTGAGCATTATCTTGGTGATTTGAACATGGCAAACTACGTTTTATTTCTTAAATATAGTATTAGGGCTGCAGCTATATCTGTAATGGAAAAGTCCTTCAAAAAATATTAATTATTTTCTTGATATGTTGCTAAGGTAATTCATACTAAATTGATTTCTTATTTTTTCTTTTTTCAATAATTGATCTTTTCAATTTCAGGCAGATAAACACCCATCTCCATTGATTAAAATTCTTTGTGATGAACTGAAGATTGAGCCACAGCAGGTTTTGGATTTTGAACTCTGCTTAGCTGATACACAACCTGCGGTGAGAAGCATCTTATTCTTTATGGTCTGTCATTTCTGTATTTTCCTTTCAAGGTGTAAGCTGTAAGTTCTAGGCTGAAAATACAAGCAGTGAAAATACTCTATGTGGTTTGATCATTTTGTATGCATGAAACAGCTTCTGGGGCCTCCGTGGCTCAGTCGGTTAGCGCGCTAGCGCATCGTAATGACCCAGGAGTCTCTCACCAATACGGTCGCTGTGAGTTCAAGTCCAGCTGATGCTGGCTTCCTTTCCGGCCGTACGTGGGAAGGTCTGTCAGCAACCTGCGGATGGCCGTGGGTTTCCCCTGGGCTCTGCCCGGTTTCCTCCCACCATAATGCTGGCCGCCGTCCTATAAGTGAAATATTCTTGAGTGTGGCGTAAAACACCAATCAAATCAAATCAAATCAAATGAAACAGCTTGTAACACCATTTATTAAATATCAGCGTTTTCATTTGACATAGTTTATGAATTTTCTTCTGCTTTTCAGTGCAATGATATTTATGGCTGTAATGTAGGACAAATATGTAAGATTACAGTATTTGTTAAATTTGATTGGAACATATGTGTAACTTTACCCACATTTTATCCTTCACAGACTATTGGTGGAGTTTACAATGAGTTTGTGTTCTCACCCAGACTGGACAATCTGCTGAATGCGTACACGGCTTGTGAGGTAAAACCATACCCTTCAAATAATTTATTCTGGTTGAGAACAAATAGATGAAATACTTGTCAAACATTTTATTGTATATAAATACAAGATATTTCATGCTATGAGTTGTAATCAAGATTGCAGTTGTTAAAAAATGAACGTCATTAACATAGCTACAAGTAGGCTGTACATAAAATACACAGCTACAGTGACTTCACAGAATCAGAAGTTAAATTTATTTCGGTCAGTTGAAACTAGCATTTTTGCTGTCATTTTTTTCCTACATACCGATAATGTTAAAATATGGTGGCTGCTTTGTATTAATGGTCACAGTCAGCTTTGTGCAAGCAGCAGGGCTACAATTTTACCTTACGATGCATGATTGCATGAAGTGAATCCAGAACCTGTGCATGTTTTTCTTGTCAGTTTGATGCAGATCCTGTGTGTGTGGCCTGTGGTATTGGTGTTGATGTCAGCTAATCCAGAACCTGTGTGTGTGGCCTGTGGTATTGGTGTTGATGTCAATTAATCCAGAACCTGTGTGTGTTGCCTGTGGTATTGGTGTTGGTATTGGTGTTGATGTCAGTTAATTCAGAACCTGTGTGTGTTGCCTGTGGTATTGATGTTGATGTCAATTAATCCAGAACCTGTGTGTGTTGCCTTTGGTATTGGTGTTGATGTCAGTTAATTCAGAACCTGTGTGTGTTGCCTGTGGTATTGGTGTTGGTATTGGTGTTGATGTCAGTTAATTCAGAACCTGTGTGTGTTGCCTGTGGTATTGGTGTTGATGTCAATTAATCCAGAACCTGTGTGTGTTGCCTGTGGTATTGGTGTTGATATCAGTTAATTCAGAACATGTGTGTGTTGCCTGTGGTATTGGTGTTGATGTCAATTAATCCAGAACCTATGTGTATTGCCTGTGGTATTGATGTCAGTTAATCCAGAACCTTTGTGTGTTGCCTGTGGTATTGGTGTTGATGTCAGTTAATCCAGAGCTTGTGTGTGTTGCCTGTGGTATTGGTGTTGATGTCAGTTAATCCAGAACCTGTGTGTGTTGCCTGTGGTATTGGTGTTGATGTCAGTTAATCCAGAACCTGTGTGTGTTGCCTGTGGTATTGGTGTTGATATCAGTTAATCCAGAACCTGTGTGTGTTGCCTGTGGTATTGGTGTTGATGTCAGTTAATCCAGAACCTTTGTGTGTTGCCTGTGGTATTGGTGTTGATGTCAGTTAATCCAGAGCTTGTGTGTGTTGCCTTTGGAATTGGTGTTGATGTCAATTAATCCAGAACCTGTGTGTGTTGCCTGTGGTATTGGTGTTGATGTCAGTTAATCCAGAACCTGTGCGTGTTGCCTGTGGTATTGGTGTTGATGTCAGTTAATCCAGAGCCTGTGTGTGTTGCCTGCGGTATTGGTGTTGATTAGTTAATCCAGAACCTGTGTGTGTTGCCTTTGGTATTGGTGTTGATGTCAGTTAATCCAGAACCTGCGTGTGTGGCCCCTGTTATTATAGCCACAGTCAGTTTTGTGCAAGCAGCAGGGCTACAATTTTACCTTATGATGCATGATTGCATGAAGTGAATCTGGAACCTGTGCGTGTTTTTCTTGTCAGTTTAATGCAGATCCTGTGTGTGTGGCCTGTGGTATTGGTGTTGATGTCAGTTAATCCAGAACCTGTGTGTGTTGCCTGTGGTATTGGTGTTGATGTAAGTTAATCCAGAACCTTTGTGTGTTGCCTGTGGTATTGGTGTTGATGTCAGTTAATCCAAATCTAAGCCTGCAAGGAAGAGATTTGCATTACCATTAGCTTCTTTCCAGAAGCTTTGTGTGTTGCCTGTGGTATTGGGGTTGATGTCAGTTAATCCAGAGCTTGTGTGTGTTGCCTGTGGTATTGGTGTTGATGTCAGTTAATCCAGAACCTTTGTGTGTTGCCTGTGGTATTGGTGTTGATGTCAGTTAATCCAGAACCTGTGTGGGTTGCCTGTGGTATTGGTGTTGATGTCAGTTAATCCAGAACCTTTGTGTGTTGCCTGTGGTATTGGTGTTGATGTCAGTTAATCCAGAACCTGTGTGTGTGGCCCCTGGTATTATAGCCACAGTCAGCTTTGTGCAAGCAGCAGGGCTACAATTTTACCTTACGATGCATTATTGCATGAAGTGAATCTGGAACCTGTGCGTGTTTTTCTTGTCAGTTTGATGCAGATCCTGGGTGTGTGGCCTGTGGTATTGGTGTTGATGTCAGTTAATCCAGAACCTGTGTGTGTTGCCTGTGGTATTGGTGTTGATGTCCGTTGATCCAGAACCTTTGTGTGTTGCCTGTGGTATTGGTGTTGATGTCAGTTAATCCAGAGCTTGTGTGTGTTGCCTGTGGTATTGGTGTTGATGTCAGTTAATGCAGAACCTGTGTGTGTTGCCTTTGGTATTGGTGTTGATGTCAGTTAATCCAGAACCTTTGTGTGTTGCCTGTGGTATTGGTGTTGATGTCAGTTAATGCAGAACCTGTGTGTGTTGCCTTTGGTATTGGTATCTAGAGCTGGTGTTTGTTTTTCTTGTGTCAGTTAATCCATAACTTGGGTATGTTTTTTTTGTCGGTTAATCCATAGTTTGTGTGTGTTTGTATTGGTGTCAATTAAGCCAGAGCTGGTGTGTAGTTTTCTTGTGTCAGTTAATCCATAATTTGGGTCTGTTTTTCTCATCAATTAATCCAGAACTTGGTTGTGTGTTTCTTGTCAGTTAATCCAGAGCTGGTGTGTGTGTGTGTTTTTTTTTGCATTAGTTAACCCAGAACTTGAGTGTGTTTTTGTTGCATCAGTTAATCGAAATCTTGTGTGTGTTATACAGGCCCTCGTGGAATCCTGTGAAGATGACAGTCTGGCAAGTGACCCTAATATTAGACTGATTTCTCTGTTCGACAATGAAGAGGTAAGCATGATTCATGTAGTCTCTTTTAGTAATGAATCCGATATAACATGCTTGTTGTAGGAGAAAAGCCTATGTTTATGCTGCAGGCGTAGCTTTAATACAGTCTGTACAGTATATGAGAACACACAACCCAGAAGGCTCAACAAATGCTTCAGGTGAAGCAGGACACATTTGGTTCTTTGGTCTTGTGGCTTTTGCTGGATGCCACCACACACCTAGCATTGAAACCAATGAAGAATCCATAGCTCCGTAATACCCAGGCTGTAAATGCATTAAACATTCTACCACCCTCTTCCGTGCTCAGTATGAATGTGTTGGGATCTTCTACACTGTATCTGTGTTGCCCAGGTGGGGTCTCTGTCTGCCCAAGGCGCCCAGTCCACGCTACAGGAGCTGGTGTTGCGTCGTCTCAGTGCAGGGGGCATGGCTACAGCCTTTGAGGAAGCCATCCCTAAGTCTTACATGATCAGTGCTGACCAGGCCCATGCCTTACACCCCAACTACAGGTATGTTTGGGTGTGTGTGCGACCTGCTTCTGGAAAGGAGCTAATGGTAATGCAAATCTCTTCCTTGCAGGCTTAGATTTGCACCATAGTTACACCATATTTGTCTGTGCAAAGAAAGGCTAAAATAACATTTTAGCCAGATTATAATTTTTGAAATGAGAGAGTGATCTAAAAACTTTTGTACTTGCAAAGTTTTTGAAGATTTGAAGCGGCAATTCAAGTGATTAAATTGACTGCTTAGTATGGGTGTCAGGTAGATGTACCTGCACAAGCTGATTTCGCTGAAGTTGAAGTATGCTTTGACCATAATACATGATGTTTTAAGCATGATGATTGAGTTACCTGGTGAGAATTTCATTTTATGTGAAAATATGAAGATATGCGGCAATGTACGAGTGTCAGGTGACTGCTACGGTGGCTTATTGCTTTAGAGTGGTTGTAAGGTGATTTGACTTACTGGTATGACTGGTATGTTAGGCAGGATGACTAAGTTAGTAAGATACTTTCATCAGTAAGTATCTTATACATTGGGTGCCTTGGGTACTAAAGTTATTGAGGCATAGCTCCCATGGCAGAAGACGACGAAAGTTTGCCAACACCTAGAGGCACTAGGGCTGTAGCAGCAAGTCAGGTGCATGTAAATGTGTCTGGCAACTGGTCATGTTTTTCCTGCAGGCTTTACCTGTCTACCTGGATCTGGAAGTGAAATAAAGCCCTGTTTAAAATAAATCAATAGTATGTGTTGCATTGGGATGAATTATTGGTTGCAGGTAAAAGGTATACCTGTACTGCAGAGTATTCTCTTCTTGGAGTAAATGCATCATGTTCTGTTATTAGACGACAGTTTTTAATGAATTTTTTTTTATTGTAAATAAATGTCATGATGGATACTGATAAGTTGTTCACTCCAAACCTAACAATGAAGCTTTTCTGAACAGAAACAGTTGGTGTTTAATATTATGTTTAAACTTTCCACCCTTGTCTCTATTTGGTGTACAGTGAGAAGCACGAGTCAAACCATAAGCCTTCATTTCACAAGGTGAGTCGCTCCTGCCATCACTAATGTCGAGATTTGACATATTTGTTTACCAACTTTTGACCAGTGACATTTTTGTGTTAAACAACAAGGAATAATTTTTTTCAATGTTCTAATGGAAACATTAAGTTACATTAACTTATAACATATCCCCTACTGTAATTAAAAGGCTTCATACAAAGTGTTGACAAAATAAACATGGCATGATATTATGTGTGTTGTGGCAAGTAAGTTAACTGTATATGTACAAATACCCCTAGAGTATTTCTGTGGTTATTTTATTCTTTTTAACCCTCTTGAAAAGATTAGGAGAATACAGAGGGATTGCTGTTTTAGGGAGTTAAGGCTTCTGTAGTTTTCTCATATGCTACCTTGAAAATCACAGGTTAGATTGAGAAATACTTGTGGTTTGTGCAAGTTTCAAATTGTTGTCCATCTTGTTGTCTGCTGGTCAGGTTTTCCATAATTTGCTCACGTCTTCAATTTTTTAAAAATTACCAAGAGGAAATCGTGAATCAGGAAAAGTAATTATAGGTAACTACAAGGCCCTTGGTGCTCAGGTTTCCTCCACCCCTAAACCTGACTGACATCATGTAAGTCACA
Organism: Liolophura sinensis; assembly: GCF_032854445.1. Lineage (NCBI taxonomy): Eukaryota > Metazoa > Mollusca > Polyplacophora > Chitonida > Chitonidae > Liolophura > Liolophura sinensis. Next base: position 83,757,793 of record NC_088295.1, read on the forward strand.
TCAACACCCATCAAATAAATACATAAATAAATAAATAAATAAATTAAAAATATGCATACATGTTTCAGGGAGTTGTGATCAAGTTCAACACAAACCAGCGTTATGCTACAACTGCCATCACTGCAACAATCCTGCGTCTCATTGCTGAGAAAGGAGGCGTACCATTACAGGTAATCTGTACATACATGTAATATGGTATAAGGAGGAACTGTCAGTCAAATAAGACAGACACATTGGTCATTCACATCTGTTTTTCTCCCATATAGTTGAGAATCGATATCAGAATGTTGAAATTTAATCTTAAAGTTAAAACAAGCAGAAACTGGACATCTTTATTTCCTCCAAATGAGAACATTCAGTGGATTCTTGAAGTCAAATTGAACTCAGACAGTATCTCATAATGTGAAATATATGACATTTTACTTGCAATTGTGTCACATTTAGTCAAGTGTGTGAGTGAAAAGTGAAAGTAATAAATAGTAAGTGCAATTTTGCTGCAACATCCTGCAAAAGACTTGCTTTCAGATAATTCTTTAAGTGAGTGGCCATATTAACAGATAGGACGTCAGAAATATGACCTCCTCACAGTGTCACCAACTTTCCATTTTGTGATGTTGTTGTGATTTTAGGAAGTTGTGGTGAGGAATGACTCACCTTGTGGCTCCACCATTGGCCCGATCATGTCTGCCAAGCTAGGGATCCCAACCATTGATGTTGGCGCCCCACAGTGGAGCATGCATTCCATCAGGGAGACAGGGGACACAACCACTGTGTACCAGTCCATGCAACTCTTCACGGTAAGTAATCAACACAGCTTTCTGCTGCTCTCAGCACGTATCGCATTTGTTTCCATCACCATGTGCAGACAACTGTACATGTATAGATTGTACATGTGCTTCATCATGCAAAGATGCTATACTGATGAAACCTCAGTATGCGTGCAATCTAATAGATAAAAATGCATGATTAATTTGATGCTACAGTTACTTGATACAAAAAACACAATTGATTAACTTGTATTTTTATATGCATTTGCATTACTGGAAGGAATGAAATGAAAAACATGTTTTTGAACATCGAAGTATTGGAATCGGTCTTTGTAATGATGTTGTTATGACAAAACAGATATTGCTTTGGTGATGCAGATTTTGTCTTCACTGTTGAACAACAAAAGACAGAAAAGCATAAGATGTGTGGTTATTTTGATTTGATGATTTGGTCGCCGTCATATTCACTAATCAAATAAATAAATAAATAAATTTATTGATTTGACAATCACTAATTTAACGACTTTACTTACCATGTTTCAGTTGTTCTTCCAACATTACCCGGCTGTGTTCCAGACCTTGAACTTCTAATGCACCTAATGGTAGTCCTGAAAATACTTATAAAAATTGTGATATTGTGTAAGTTTCTTTGTCTAAAATTGTACAAGAGCAAATCTTATTTTCACAAAGTTATAGTGGTGTATTGTGACTATTATTTTACAGTGATTGTTACCATTTCTATCAATTTGTATCCACCAAAGATTATCCCACAGATGTGTATACTATACATTTAATAAACAGACTTAATGTCATCAAGCATTCCATGTGGATGTTGTTATCCCTGCATTTGGATTTTGTTCTATGACTGCATTATTGATGGAAAATATGGTGTAAACACACACAAGTCTGTGACGGATAATCATCTTGTATTGGGTTTAATTCTTAAGTAAATAAATTCAGGAAACATCAGATAATGCAGTTATGTTGGAGATTTACTTGAATGCCAAACAAATTCATTTGCTGACACTCAGCTGCAAATTTAAGAGGTGAGGTTTACAAGGTGCCTGGTGTAGTTGGGTGCTTTCCCGGCTTTCTTCCCAACTTGGTCTGGTTTACTCTTTCCATAAGGCAAACTAGTGTCAATAGAAATGAAATATTCCGATGCACATTAAATCATCAATCAAATAAACTAACAGTCTGCCAACAATATTCACAAGCAGGGTAAAGGCTCTCAGTGCCGTGCCTCTAGTTTACCACGAGAAAGCTTTTAGCTTTCCATTGCTCACCCACTATAGCCTTGATCTGAGAAGGGTGATGAAGTACATGAAGTGATCATTCTATGTCGTGACTGGCACACTTGTTATTCCATAAATTATTTCCCGGCCATTCTGCTGGGTCACTACTAGAAAACTACTGGCTAACTATTAGCAAACCACTGGAATGCCCGTGTCTGCATATCTTACACTGTATAAAAAGGTCAGTGATACTGGCAAATCGGTTCAAGACTCTTGAATGAAAAATCAGCCAACTTGATGCCATGTCTGCATGAAGCCCGATCAGATCTACATTGTTCAATCTAGACTGGAAAGCTGCATCAAACGCATTATTCTGGATCCATCAAGTACTGGTTTGATTGCATCTGTACGTCATGAAGTGGGCGTGACATCTGGCTGTGGTTTCCACCAAGCTGCCCATTCTCCTCCTCTGTCATGGTGCAAATGAAATAATTCTGTGATGTTGCAAACCCCATTCACATAAATAAGAAACTGGCTCTTGGCAGCCGATTGGCCCCTAACCACAGAGGTCATAGGCTACAGTTTGTAGTTAAAATGCTGATCATTTGAAGTTTGTTGTTTAGTATAGGCACGATTGTTTTCGCACCCATAAACTTGACTGCTGTAGGAAAAGTGAGAAAGTCTTGAGTTTGACATAAAATCTCCAAAAATCAAAAAATTCATAAAAATTTCCCTTCATGAACCAAAAATGTTGGGTAGAGACAGTGCCATTAGTTTAAGTAACTTGGAGGTTGACAGCTACCTCTTCCCCTCACAAGTACAAATTCATGAAAGCCCCACACAATTAAGTCAATGTCTTCCACTTCGGTCAGTGCGGTGCAATGACCCTGGAGCCTCTCACCAATGCTGTTGCTGTGATCAAGCCCAGCTCTTACTGGTTTCAGGTATCATGTGAGAAAGTCTGTCAGCAACCTGGGGATGGTCATGACTCTGCTCGGTTTCCTCCCACCATAATGGCCACTGTAGTGTGAGTGAAATACTCTTGAGTACGGCCAAGAACGACCGACCAAACAAATAAATAAAGCCTGAAGATGCTTGTGGATAATTATGAGCCTTAGTCTTGTTTTAGTTCTTTCTTAAGTGTTTTAAGGCAATTTTGGGTGATTTTTCGAGAACACATACGTTCAGAAAAGTAATAACAGTAGAGGGTAAAATGTTTAACTGCATCTAGTGCGCTCTGTGAAAAAAATTTCCTCACGGCACATCAATAGTTTTGACAAACTTTGCATTCAAAATTTTTTGTTACTATTCACTTAAGAACAATCTTTAGCAGTTACCATACCACTGAAATTGCTTTTAATCACACTTTTCGATAATCACTCGAGGCTAGGTCGAGCCAGTTCATTTTGGCGCAAGTTTATCATGTTTTCTGGAGCCGGTTGAATGTCACCCTCGGGAGCCATCTTTACTCTAGGCGCGCGATAAATACAAGCGCGCCACAGATGCCACCCGGTCAAAATGGCGCTGAAATCGAGTGGAAACAGAAAATGGAATACTTTAAAGTTTAATTTGCTGTGTCCTTGGTCATTGTTTTTAAAGCCATTCTTGGCTCCTTCGGCTTTTGTAATTATGATGGGCTTCGTTTCAGTTTCGTGTTTTATATCTGGCGCCGGGAACACAGGGATGGAGAACACTTTTAAATCAACAACAGCAACAACAACAGCCACAACAACATCATTAACCAAATTACACGAGAGCCCAAGAGACGCCCAATTTACCGACTGTGTAAATGGTCCAAAATACACTTGTGAGTATAGCTTACAGTTTAGACGACCACTTTTACTGACGTTTTGTTTTAAATCTCTATTCCATAGTTTAACAAATCAAAATGTCAAAACATCTTTGGGAAGTTGTATTAAAGGTTGATGAATTTCTTGGTTTAAAGTGAAATTGTTTCATTCTTAAAAAACAGATTTGGCAGTGCATTGGCCCTCTGTAGTGACACCAACTCACCTGCTGCACACCCCTCCTGCTTCCGTAGACAGGTAGTTCAGTGAAACATTAAGGTCTATTTTCAACAATGTCTGATCTTTACCTGCCTCAGCATTTAATTGTAGAATTGAAAAAATCTTGTAAATCAATTCCACAATTCACTTTGCGAAACAAAGTGGGCCTTTACATTCACTTTAGAACAGCTGCACAGGCAAATTTCTGCTGTGCATTAAAGACAATGTGACCTTTATCACCACTACTGCGAGTATAAATCCGTACCCGAGTCGAAATGTTGTCTAAACCCACACAAATATTTCCTTTTCACTCGTCGAAATAACTTTGTGCTGTCATGGTGAGTCCGGTGTGCTTAAATCTCTGAATTGTGCACCAAAAGATATGGAAATTAACCTAGACAAGATCAAGCAACCAGTCTTAAATGATATCGGTAGCAATGCTTTCATCAGTCAACATGGATGTTGAGTGAAAAAAAAGGGTTCCAGTCAAGGCTTGCAGCTATCAATTGCGCATCTGCTTTGTCGTCCATGTTTTCTGACCATGGACTCGGGTACAATCTGTATTTTGGATGCACCAGATGTGTCGCACATGCACACCACGATGTTGAAGACTGAAAAATCAACACTTTATCGGGTTTTCTGCACATAGCTAGTCTGAAATTGATTGAAACTTGTAGGAGTGATCGAAAAGATCCATCTTAACTCAGTTCACGCCAGTATTGGAGTGAATTTAATGGCCAACTTCATTCCGCATAGTGCCTTATGGGATGGACCTGCCCAGATTTTGAATTTAATGTCTAGGTAGGTAAATATCAGAAATTGTTGAAAATAGAACTTAACGTTTAATTTAATTGAACTACTCTGCCTGGCAGGTAAAAATCCTGCCCACGTATTCTTTGCCTTCATAACTAATTTCTTATGTCACAGCTTTTTAGCTAGGTGAAAACGCTCAACATCTAGTTCATTTAGACCAGCGATACTGCCAAAGCCCTGCGTTAAGTTTCGGCTACTTTGTGTAGGATGGTAGCATTATGAGAAAATCATTTCTTTGTTTTTTAATCCATGTGGAACTAAGCTCCATGTGTTGCTGCAGCTAAGATTTTGCACTGACATTTGTCCAGTCTACAAGCCAGACGAAGTGTCCACCACATAGGACTTTTAGCTCATGTGCATAGTGAAGAATAGCACTGGGGAGTCCCCAAAACAGCACTCATTTCCATTTTATAGACTTTTCAAGAAACGTGCCAAACCACTTATCACGGAAAGAGGAGATGCAGCAAAGCTTAAAGGGATACAGAATTGTTTTTAATTGGCTATGGTTAGAGGCCAGCAAGTCTAGGCTATACCAAACCTCAGCTGAATTTTTGGTTAGGCAGATTTTTTCAAACATTACGAAAGCTGCGCAGTTTAACCCAGGCAAACCTATCTCCACTCTCAGCCAACCAGCATAAATTCTGTATCCTTTTAATTCAAATGTATGGTAAAATAATGAACATTTCAAATGAACTATGACCCATGTGGTAAGTGCCCCCTTTCACACATCGAGCCCATCATTTTTAGCTCGCCTGTATAAAGTTGGCATATATACAGGGATATTCCATCATTGATTCAGTGTGTACATATTAAGTACTTACCTGTAAATTACTGAATTCCTGACTTAGTGTCTTTTGTATAAGAATCAGTGTTAAACAAAGTGTTAGGGATGGTGTCTCAAAAAGTACTGCATGTATTGAGTTCAGGGTTAGCCCATATGCAGAGCACATTAGCATAAGGGGGATATTCCATTGTTGATTCCATCATTGATTCGGTGTCTACATATTAAATACTGATATGTAAATTACTGAATTCCTGACTTAGTGTCTTGTGTATAAGAGTAACTGTTAAACAAAGTGTTAGAGGTGGTGTCTCAAAAAATACGGAATTTATTAAAATCAGGATTTGGACACAGGTCGAGCAGAATAGAATTCCATCGTTGACTGGGTGTGTACATATTAAATACTATAAATTACTGCATTTACGACTTAGTGTATTATGCATTAGAATCACTGTGAAACAAAATGTTTGGGTTGGTATCTAAAAATTATTGCCACTTGCTTCATGAGGTCCCTGTCTTCATGATTGACCTTGTCATCTGAAAATATTTCAAAACCTTATCAGAGTATGTAAAGGTAATCAATAGCTCAAAATGCAAAGGTGGATAACAATGTTTTGAAAGATTTATACTGTGGAGTGAAGTTTAAGTATGAAATGGTAGACGCTCTTAAGAAGACAACAAATTAATGCTTCAACAGTGAATTGATGTCCTATGACTCCAAAGTTCAAACAGTGTATGCATGTGTGCTGTGGGTGAATATAAGCCATCCTGCAATGTCGGATCACACGCCTCATCAAAACAATGCGAGCGCGTTGTCAAAATGTGATACAATCTCGTGGCGGCTACACACGATATTGATAATTACTGGTCATCGAGTGAAAATGATCAAAAATTCTGTGATAAAGTAAAGCATTGCCGTCGAAAAATCTGGTTGACTCCTTATATGAAATTTTTAAAATCGACCGATTTTCAGTTATCGCTTGCCCATTAGTGCACAACTGCACCTGCACGTTAATCCTTGATATAACACGTCCGCCGGATTACTGGGATAGTGTGTGCAGAATTTCACTGCAATATATATATCAAACAATGTTTTTGGGGGGAACTTTTGTTTCACTCTATATATACTGCCCCTCAGGCAATATGTCTGACATTGAGTGCAGTCTTAACAGCTTTATGGATTACATTCTGTTCATTAATTCCCAAAAATCTAAATACATGATACTGGACAACGGCTGCAGTTAATCAAACACGTTCCTTTTGCTGTTATACTTGTTAGACGTAAACTCGAACCAATTAGTAATGCTAAACTGCTTGGTATTTATATTGATGAACATCTTTTCTGGAGCACACAAATTGAAAATGTGTGTAAAAAGATTTCTAAATTGTTAGTGATTCTAGGAAAGGAGAGTACTCTTCTAACATGTCACTTTAGTGATATTTTATGTATTTTATATATTTTTTAAGTCTTATGTTCTTTGTCACTTTGATTGTGCTGTTTAGCATGGGGAAACTGTTCAATTAAAAACTGAGAAAGGATAGTCAAGTTACAGGAGAGAGCTATTTGTTTAGTTCTACAAGGAAGCATAAACACATCTGAAAAAAACTTTACCTGCAAGACTAAAATGGATGCTATTTAATAAAAGGGTAAACTACAAAATTCTTTGTATCATCTATAAAGCTTTACATAATCTCTGCCCAAACTATATTAAACAACTTTTCCCTCCAAACAAACAGCTGCACAATATTATTCTTAGATCAACACAGCATAAAATATATCTCCCTAAAGCAAGGACAAATTAGGCCATAGAAAGCTTTACACATATAGGCATCAAACTATGGAACTGCCTCTGTATCCATGTAAAAGAAGTCCCTTCCCTATCAAGCCCCTTCCCTATCACTTAAAATAAGTTAAATGTGCATCTTCAGACGACCACTGAAATGTACATGTATGTAAGTGTGATATGTTCAAACCTAAAATGTACTTTTTTTTATTTATTATTTTTAATTTTTTTTTATTTATTTATTTACTTTTAATTTTTTTTATTTATACTTAGATGTATTATTATTATTATTATTGAAAACCTTTTTGTAAGGCTAGGTGCATTGTTCAAACCAAACGGGGTTGGTAATGGGCCATCTCCTGCTACTCTACTTCTCCTGCTGGTTGGGACAGTTGCAGGGACAGCACTGTTGGTTGTATTGTTGTTTTTGGATGTATGAATGTATATAGCCTCACTTTTAAACTACATGATGCTTTATTTTCTTTTATATATATTGATGTATTTTTTGGTTGGACTGAAGTACATGTTTCCTGTATATTGTTTTTTCTGTGAAGGCCTTGAGGAAGATTCATTGTAAATTGACCGGGCTACACTCTATAAATGAAGATATTATTATAATTATTATTACATGTACTTTTCTATTAATATACTGACATTTATATGATATGAATGTCAGAAGGGCTGAAAATGATTTCAAAATTCGCTCATTCATAACTCTTTATGTATCTTTGGGTACGGACAGTGTTGAAATGTGCTGTTAGCTAGAGTCGAAAATAGACAAGGTGTTACAAGTGACCTTTGATACCCCACACCACATTTGACATCGTTCCTAAATTCTATCTTGTTATGAAGTGTTTTTGTTTTTGACAGGTGTCATACTCAGACAAGGCTTGGCTGTTTCTGAAATCTTCACACCAGAGAGAGGAGAGGTCCATGTTTATTGCTACCGAGGAGAAATTAAAAAGCCATGGAAGTTATGGAAAAAGCCTCAGGTTGGAGTTTAGAATTATGTCATAAATTAATGTGCACATTTGATGTCATTTTGATTGTGATTGCTTATATGAAATCCAGTATAAACCAAAATAAAATATTTTGGGGTAGAGAAGCAGTAAAAATGAATAATTTTGGTTATGTCCAAAACTACATAGATTCAAATATAGGCGAGATTTTCTAAAATTGTCAGATAAATGGTGGTATTTGGAAGATTATATAAACTTTACGGCATTATGTGAACTATCTGTGTCCTTTTCTTTGGTTTCCAAAATCGATTTGAAATGTGCTGAATTTTTGTTGAGATTTACAACTTTTCGTCTCATTCTGTAAGATTTAAGCTGTATCAGATTGTTAATTTAGTCTGAAAAGTTACGCAGGGTTAAAATGATCGTAATTTCCATGTTCTGATGATAACGGTTTTAGGTGAAGGTAAATTTTGGTTTGGAGGCGAGCTACAAGGTGTACTGGGGCAAAAATGCATCAGACATCTACAGCCAGTATAGTACTGACTATATGGCCCATCTGACAATGATCTACCGCCCAGAGACTCTTACATTGGATCCATTCAATGCCAGCTGTATTGGTGTGTCCTCAACTTACGGTTATCATCTTCAGTTCTCCGTCAAATGTAAGTCTGACAACATTTCCAATGGCCATTTGTGTTTCATCTATCTTTTTAGAGGCATAATTAAGTCTTTTCTTGCTGTTGTAATGACGTACTTTCAAAGAGGACAGGGAGGAAAAAATATTTTAAAATGTAAAACAGATGTAAAATAATAAGATAAGTAATACTGTTAACATTAATTTATCTATGTGTGTAAACTTTTGTTTTCAGCAATAGAGCTTTGGTATCCATTTTTGCAGTTCCTGGGAATATTCTTTTTCTTCTATGCCAAGAAGTTAAGCAAGTAAGTGTTCTCTGCCATGAGTTATAAAGGTTTCAGATCTAGTGATTATTTACATAACGCTTAAGCACATGGTGAGGTTTTTACACGCAGACTTTGTGTCAGGATTGGTAAATGTTTGTCATGTATTTGGTGAACTACATGTATAGTAATGGGGAACTGGTTAAACTCTTTCCCACGGGGCCCAGAGCTGTGTCATTTGGTCTTCCTTCTTTATGTCACGATTATCAGTGTACGTGTGCTCAAAAAACATATGAAGTGCTCAAGCGCTGCAAGGTCACAGAAGAAAACGATGTGTTCTACTGTCTGTATAGCTCGTCCTCGAGTCTCCCATTTACTTCAAGTAATTTACATAAGTTTGTATGCATATTTACCTTAAATAAATACAACAGGATTTGTGTGTGATTTTAGAAATGCAGCTTTTCACTATGGGACTGGTGTCAGTGTTGGGGTTGTGGCTTCCATACTCATTGTGGCCTACATCCTGGGCAAATACATTCCAAGAGTAAGTACTTTTCTTTCTCTACAAACATCTTTGGTTAGACATAGTGAGTATAATATGTGCCTGGCTGCTGTATATATATATATAGTCTGAATCAACCCAGCATCTATAAATATTTTTTGTATGAATAGTGAATATTTTTCGTGAGGTTACTACAACATTTACAACAAATTGGTCTTGTGTAAATTGATTTGAATGATATTTTAATCACCAAGAAAACTTAAAAATATTTATTTTAGAAATTCAGTGATATTATCGAACTAGGCTTTCATAATTGATTACTAACTGGAATAATAACTCACAAATATCTTCTTCAGTTTGTCTTTCTCTGTACCTGGTAATCAGGAAATAATCCAGGATTTTAGAGTATGAATGCGCTGCTGTCTTACTATCCGTGTACAAATTTGTGTGTGCCACAGAGAGCGGGCTTCATCACATTCTTTCTGGGAGGTTGGTCCATCATGGCCTATGTGATGTACTATATCTGGTACCAGCTACGCTCCATCATGGAGGACTACTATCAGTTTGTGGTTGGCTACCTGCTGGTGGTTGGACTCATCAGTTTTGGCTTCTGCTACAAGTATGGCCCTGTCAGTGATGCCCGGAGCCTGAACCTTATCCAGTGGGCCATTCAGCTTCTAGGCCTCATCCTCATTTACTTCATGTGTCAGATCCCAGAGATCTCTGCAGCTGTTATTGTCATCATCATCTGTATCTATAACTTCCCACGCAGCATTCTCAATCTGGGCAGGCGATTCAGGTATGTGTCTTGTTGATGTTGTCTTACATGAATTTCATGAGAAAGTTTCACATTTTGCCTGATTCTGATCGTTATAATAATCTTAGAAAGGTTTTTTGAGGCTTGCTTGGAAGGAAGGATGCTACCCTATTGGAAAAGTGCAGGCTTAAGCATCAAACTTAAGATTTGTTTGCCATAAAAATGCACATTGTTGGATGAGATATCAGGTCATTTATCATACTTAATTTTGTAAATGTACCCAAGAGTTTAAAAATTTAAATTTTAACCATCATAAATTATTGACAGGAGACAATTTTACATTCTGTAATAAAAATTAAGAATCAAATTTCTGTGATTAAAGAGATTCAAATAATTCAGCTGAAGAGCATGTATTATTAGGATTGCATTTCTTGTCATGTACAGAGAAACTGTGAGCCTGCCAGCTATGGGGTAATTATGGCTTAATGCCAGCAAATTTGTCAAGTTCTTTGTGAGATAGCAGTCTTTAATAGAGGTTTTTTGATGTCTTTCAACACAGTCTGCTTTCAGCTATTTATGTCATGCATGCTGACATTGTTGAGTGATGGTGCAGGCCTTTAGGCATTTTGAAAGCTTATGTTTATTTATTTGATTGGTGTTTTACGCCGTACTCAAGAATATCTCACTTATATGACAGTGGCCAGCATTATGGTGGGTAGAAACCGGGCAGAGCCCAGGGGAAACCCACGACCATCCGGAGAGGAAGCCAGCATGAGCTGGACTTGAACTCACAAGCGACCGCATTGGTGAGCGGTTCCTGGGTCATTACGCTGCACTAGCGCACTAAACAACTGAGCCACGGAGGCCCCTGAAGGCTTATAAGAGATGAAAGAATGGAATAACATTTTATTTGGATTGCATGTAATTACAAGAGACGAGAGATCTTCTTCGGAAAATCAAGAGGTTTTAAAACAAAGGGACTGTGCTGTCCAATAGGGGAGTTTCGAGCTGGAACACTTTTTGTCATCAAAAGTAAAAACAGTTCTGCTGTGTCATGTGAATGTTAAAAAATGTTTGGCCACCTTCGTTTACATTAACTTTCTGATTTCTGGTGGTCTCCAGAGTCACAAATGACACCTGTTTCCTTCAGGAGCTTCTGAAGTTCACAAACATTCAGATTCCCAACTTTGTCTATCATTCCACCACTCTAAATGACATTTTATGGCACTTTTCAGACATCTGTATTATTGCGAATGTGATCAAATATAGTTGCCTAACATTTTTGACAGATTTTTATACCTTCAACGATAAAAGAGTTTGAACTCGATACTCCCCTATTGGCACCAGTCAAATATTGGCAGCATTTCTTTTCCAAGTCATCAAGATGACGTCAATAGAAATAATAGAAAATCAGTAAAGCATGTATATACTATGAAACCCTTCTGCACATCTTGAGATCCAGTGCCAATCTGGCTTTTGTTTCATATGAAGTTCTGTTTTTCAATTTCAGGTTCCGATTTTTCCCTCCTCAGAGACGTTTGCTGACAGAGGAGGAGTTTATCCGTCAGGGGGATGAGGAGACAAGGAAGGCTTTGGAGGACCTGAGGCAGTTTTGTCGTAGTCCTGAGTGTAATGCCTGGAAGACTATAGGAAATCTGAAAACACCCAAAAGGTAATCAAAAAAGCAGGAAGTTGTGCAAGACATTCTGCTCAAATAATTGGTATCAGTCCAGTAGCAGTGTTAAATAGAATGGAAAAAATTTGAATGTGAGATATCTGTATTGTTTGCTGGTTTGCTTGTAACAAAGAGCACTACAGAGCAAACATCATTTTCAGAAAGAGTTTTGTATTGAAGATCAAAAGTGTCTACTTCAACTGATCCACCTGGTCTTTCAGAAAGTGTATGCTGGTTTATCATGCTTTCCACATCTGTACAGCTGCTTTTTGGGTTTGCTGAAGATGTGGATATGAACAATAGTTATCTATAATTTCTTGCTTTTGTTTTACCAATTACAGTATCTCACCAAAAGTTTGGAACGTAAAAATGCACTTTCTGTAGCACATAAAGGCATTAAAATAATAGCTTTGATGCCAACGTAATACCACATTAATCAAGCTTTACAGAAGACTATTAAGGTGGTCCTAACATTAATGAATAAATAAGAATCAAGCAAAATGTGTCACTTGAAAAATGCTAAACTTTAGGTGAAATACAGTATGTGATATTTTATGCAGTTGGCCGTTGTTCACACGTAACTTCTCGTGCTGTTTCATTATTAAACCTATCATCCTCAAGAAACACAGTTTGTACAACAGGGCAAGTGGTTTATGAAAAATTCCATAGATTTATAGGTGATTTGAGTACATGTGTACTGTACTTGAATACACATAGAAGTAAATATGTGGACATGTCATCAGATATTGAACTTCATGCATGCATTTTTTAGGTTCGCAAGTTTCATAGAAGGGGATTCTCACTTGACAGACCAGGAGCTGATAGATTACGACTCCGATCCAGAGCCTGTGTTACCACAAGATGATGATGATGATGAGGATGACAGCAATGATGAGGAGAACCATCGTCCTAACCTCGGCTACAACCGGCACAGGTGGCGCCCCCCTAACTCGTTCAGATAACACAGCGCTGCGCTATTTCCAGTTTGTACAATGTCCAACTTGGCTGGGAAAATGTGATAATGACTGATTTTACCACTCCATCTATGTAACCGTCCACAATATTTTTATTTCTAAATAGATGAACATTTGTGTTGTATCTTGTGTAAAACTAGTGTAGGTTGTGGAAGCTTTCAAGTGCTGTACTGTATGTATGAGGAGAATTGCCATGTTTCCAAGTAAGATAGCTCTCAAGTCTTCATGTAGTTTTTGAGAATCATATGGTACCATCTGTAGGATGCATGCAAGAATGGATTCAGAACTGTTTAAGTGATTATGATGGTTTAAGATTTAAAAATCTTCAACAAAGTGGTTTTGTCTTTTGTCTTCCATAATGTATTTAGCTGTTGCATGTCATCTGAGGGTAATTTTGATGTCAGTAGATCAGAATTTCCCAAAATATGTATCATGCAGAGTAGTCTGCTGTACTGTATGTACATGTATATATATATTTTTTTTAATTTTGATGTATTTTGTTTGAAGCCCTAATATTTATTGCCAGTACGAAAGTGTATGTTTTTGCGGTTTATGTGTGTGTACAGTAAAACTTGAACAGATTGGACCACACATTGTGACACACATAGTGTTTGTTTTGGCATATCCGAAGAATGTTACCTGGTCTGAACAGGTTATTTTACAGTTTCTGGTACGTTCACATGTGCCACTACCTAAATAATGTATTTTACTCTTTAAAATCTAGTGCATTTCCTTATTCCATATGTTTTCACCATGACGTGGAAATATTGCCAAGGTGGCATTAAGTCCTTCATTCATTCAAAATGTAATGAATTTTATTTTTAAAGTACATCTAAAGTTATACTTTACTGGTCGAATTTGTTGAGGATTTAAGGTACCATAAACAGACTGAAGTGTATGTATGTGCATCATGTTAATAGTGGCAGTCCTGACCTGTTGATAGTGTACACTTCTGCAGTCCATGAAAAGTGATCTCAATTTATTTGAAATAAAAAAAAAAAAAACAAGAGATTCACATAGATATATTTTATGTGACATGCGGAGCTCTCCGCACACAAGAACGTTTGATTTTGCTTCTACATGTACATAGGCTATGTTGCTCTTTCTGTGTAAAACTTTTTTTAACCGTTTTGATGAGTACTATGATGCTTTCAGGCCAACTCGTCACTGTATGTGTGCAATAGTCTAGCAAAGTTGGAACTGAACTGAGGAAGTATCAAGTATGCTGCACTGGTTGGCTTTATTACTGGCAAATAAACACTCTTCTACATAAGCTTTCATTTAGGCGAAAAAAGACAGCTGTTCAGTCTGCTCACTGCTTTTAGCAGTGTACACTGTTAATCACAGTTAATCATTTTGGAGCATTCTGGTCAGCTGTTGGTGGTATGTTTTTACTCAAGAAGACTTTTGTCTTATAAGTATATTTCCGCCGCCACATTCAAGGTAGACAACTCTGTACATAGTAGACGTTGATTGCCTAAGAACTTTCAATGCCTTGTCTTGTAAAATCGCCAAAGTTTGCACTCTTAAGATGTGATTAGGTACAATGTGTCATCAGATTTTCCGAAGTGGTGATGCGTACAAGATGTTTAATATGCCTTGTAATATGTATATGGTGCCAAAGATCATTAAACTTTTTTGTTTATTTTTACATCTATACACGTGGTTATGTTTGCTTGACGGTATAAGGATATCATCTGAGTGTAGATGTACTCTGGCTCTCAGACAATTTTTGCACATAGAAATTGTGAGACTACAGTTACACAAATATGATCAGAAATGTTCAGGGAAAGAAATGTTTCATGTGAGTTTTGTTCACATCACCAATTATATTCTTGTCCACAATATAGTTCCAAAATGTTTGTCTATTTTTAAAGGAAATTTTTTTCAAGCAGGCATACATAGTGATGTATTTTTCATCACGTGTAGTTTCATCACATCTCTAGTGGAATGAAATGACAGCCATGGATGTAGACCAGTTACTTTCCTTCCACAAGTGAACAGCAGGGAAGTGTAGAGACTGCACACTGTGTCCACACACCTCCCAAATAAACAGGGCATTACCAAAGTGACTACTTGTATTCGGCAGAAAAGAAAGGCTGTCACTTGTGTGATATGACTGCAGTTAAGCAAAGGGATCAGTACATTCAACCTTCACAACCTTTTTCTCTCATTTGCAGGTTTATATGTAGACACACAAATTTCTCATGTATGTTCTATTTATTAGGATTCCAAGCATCAGTTGTTCTCGCTGCAAATTATTTCTCTTCATCTCTAACAACTGTTTTTTTTTTTTGTTTTGCGAGAAAACTGTTTCACAGCTGTTAACTTTCTATGAATGTTCATTGCCAAATGGCTTGGGCTCCCTGCTGGAGTATAAAACTTTACCTAACAGTGACCCACTTTTTGGCCATATTGGAGAAGTATGACTACTGGGGGTATCAGGATTGAATATTTTGTGCAAATCGGTCAAGAAATGTGGAAGCTCACTATATGTCATTTTAGTCATGTGATGACCTATGGTTGAATTTTGAAAAAAAAGATAACAATTAAATGTAGTTTGATTTGCTGAAGACAATGGTGGTATTAAATTTCTTTAAATTGCATTTAAAGCTCATTTTAGAGTAAGTTTTTCACATAGCTATAACACTGTAATAGCTATAAAACTGAAAATTGGTCGGGAGATAGATCTTTATTTTTGACTGGTAGGACCGTGGGGCTAAGAGTTATATCCATAGTCAGCTCGTAAAATTGCAATATCCCAAAACCGGTAAAGGCAGAAAAACAAACCTGGCCTTCTCAGTAACAAACATATGAAGCAGCTTTTGACGTTTTGTGCTATTTGGCCAGTCACATGATTTAGCAGCCATTTTAGAGTTTATTGACAAGCTGAAACCATCTTTTTCTGTAAAACGGTTAATGATCTTCAGATGAAATTTCACTTGCAAATTTTAGGTGGATCGTAGCACCTACATTGTAAAAGACCTTTTTGCTTGGTATGCAAGTTATACTGTAAGTGCCAATGAAATTAGCTAAAAAGTAGGTCAAGTCTCAAAATTGCTTAAAATTCTTAAATAAACACACTGTCTGGTACACCTCGACAACAGGATTACAAATCTGTAAGAATTATTTTTGTACTTGGTATAGTTTTCAGGCTGTAACCTCCAAAACATCAAAAATATGAAGTATGATGCAACCACCATACCCCTCCTCCTCCATACATACACACCAAACCTGACAAAACCACCCTTCACCTTCATGCTAGACGGCATGAAACGTGTTCACTGCAGGGTGCTGGCTACAGGACCTGTATTGTAATTCTGCCCAGTGACAGGAGCAGTAGATCAAAGGAACGATCTCTTTATACATGTGGCCCAGCACTGCTATTTGAGAGTGATATTTTTTTTTCTTTTTACTGTCTTTCACCATAGCCCCAATGAACATCACACCTAGCAGTCACCAGTTCAAATCCAGCTCATTCCTGCCAGTCTTTGTTCTTTTTTTCTTCCATTACCGTGAAATTCTTCGGCATTAGACAATCAGTCATCAGTACAGAGACTATGGTTCATTTGTGGGAGATCGTGATGCCGGGTATTGCTGAAATAGTTTTGTTTTCGTTGAAAATGAGATCTGGTTTCAACAAGGTAAATGTAGTTCACTTGTTCCGAGACTTTACTGTCTAATATGGATTACGTCTATTTTTTTGCTTGTATTAGACAAACCTGGAGTCATGTCAGAAGAACATAGAGCTGATGGACTTAAACGGTCTGTGGTGGAGAAAGTGGATGCTGAAGGCTGTGTGTACAGACTGCTTGAAAGCCGTCTAACTGCATGCAGTTCAAGTTAGAGGTTAACTGTGCTCAAGGATATTTCACCAGTATTATATTGGGTCAGTTTCAGGGGAGGAGGAAGACAAAGTGAATCACTTACCTATGCCAAATAAGTGATACGTGGGATAAAATGAATGTAATACTCTAATAGATCTTGTTAATGCATGGTGACTGTAACACAAGCCCAGGCATCACTGGGTATCCTGCCAAAATGAAAATTTTAACTGATTTCCTCAGAGAGAGACTAGACCTACAATCCAGCGTCTACTGAGAAAATTCTTACTTTAAAAATGCAAAGCCTGATGCGTAGAATGCCAAATAAATGAATTTCCCAAGCAAGATCAGTATGATCAAATTGCAAGTCTAGGACAGTCTGGTAAGCTGTCACTCTTTGTTGATGGATTAAATTCCTTGTTCTCTCATTTCAACAAGCTCCAGATATTCCAGTATAATCGAGTACATCAGAACAAACTCAAAAGTATAGACAAGTAGTCCGTTGTCTTCTTGAAAAAAGCTAAACTGTGCAAGTATGACAAGGCAGGGTACATTCACAGTGCAGATAAGAGTAAACAAAAGACCGTATTAGAATGATGTCATTTTTTTTTTTACTTCGGACTGAAAAATGGACGGAGTTTAATCTAACAATGAGTAACAAACAATATATAACCTGAAAATGACAAGTTACAAAAATATACACTGATAAACTTGGGACAGCCATGTACATATATTGCGCAAACTAAAAAAACTAATTATCAGCAACAAATGCTTAATTTTTTTTCTTACCTTCCCCCTGTTTGAAATCAATATTATGGCAATTATATACTAAAAAAAACAGGAAGCTTTAACTTAGTAAATTGTTGTATAAGCAGGCAAATAAATAAAAATCTACATAGTAGGTCACGGACATGGGTCTTAGCAACATCACTACAGTGTATATAAATAAAGTACGGTATGTCTTAATAAAAGATACGGCATTTTATGTTTTGGTAGTTTTAATAAATGATTGGTCTCACAACAGCATGATACAAGCACTGTCATGCATGACATCCTGAGTGTACAAACATAAGCACATAACACATCATGTTCAAACAAAATAAATTAGGGCTGATAAATAATTTTACAGTGTTAACAGGAGTTACCTGGTTTGGCAAAATAAGTGCAAATGAATAATGAGTGATCCTTTCTCAGATCTACTTTTCACAGTTTGCCATTTAAGCGTACACAACTGTTAATAATAATATAACAATGGCTAGAATACAGAGCTACAGGTACCAGTAATTTGACACAATGATCCAGTGATCCAAAAAATGACACAGGTAACTCCGGGTAAGTAGTTTATGCTAACTACAGACTAATGTTATTGACAATCTGACATGACACAGGCCAAAGCAGTCTCAGTACTGATTACACTGTCAGAAAAAGATCTTTGAACAGCAAAAACACATTTAAGGTAATAATATCAAATCTCTGCTTCATACACTTCAAATGAAAAAAGGATCTTTCACTGACAAAACCTTAGGAATTTTTACTTAACATTTAACCCGAATACTTCAAATTATATACAGCTTTGTAACAGACATATATATACGTAAATATATACACCATATAAAAGTTAACGAAAGGATTTAATCCTGAATATTGATCCTTAATATTAGCTTGTAAATAAAGCTCAGATTAAGGGAAGATTGTTATGATGGGTACAAATACTGGCTGTTCTTTTTACATGGAGTGGACATGATTCCTCTTCGAAAATCAGTATTAAGGCAAATGCAAGATCTCTCTTGATCAGATATGTTGGAACTTTCGGAGTAATCATAACATCACAAGCAAGGAACTTACTGGGAGGTGCTCACCATAGTATATTAGCCCCCTTCCCTCCTAGTAATACACATGCACAACAAGAGAAATTTGATATGTTACGTATATGAGAAAGAATAGAAATTACTAATACATCGACACTTTAAAAGAACAATGGATTTTTTTTCTTAACAAACACACCCCAGTATGAGCAGCCTTTGTGTGATTTCAGCAACAGTAGTGTGATTTTAGTGCCAATCATACCAGTTGTGTGGCCAAATTTCAGTTTTCCATCTGGTTGACTTGAGGTTTGCCAAGATTTCAAGTTATTTGCCGAAACATCAGATGTTATACTCCATCTGATCTTGGATAATTGCATAACCAGTGTATTACATGACACCAATGCAATGACCTTAACCTCATGAGTTTGTTTAAGGCCTCAAATACAGATTCAGTAATGTGTCAAATGCACCTAGTATCTGTTGGATCACTGAAATGATCTTTCCTTCACACAGAAGGAATTCTGGCCATTAATACAGATTCAGTAATGTGTCAAATGCACCTAGTATCTGCTGGATCATTGATCAGAAATGGTATTTTCCTTCATACAAAAGGAATACTGGACAAGCATCACACACACTGTAAAATGTAGCATAAGCAACACTCAAGACTTGCTGATACTACGTAACATTTTCTCTATTTTCTGGTCGTTGGAAATGATGTTACTCTTGACAGCAGCTATAAGATCCATCTGGTCAACGATAGCCTGGTCAATCTCTGATAGCTGAGCTTTAAGAGGTTCTATGGCCTTATCTGTTATGCTGAAACAACAAAGGCATGAAAAAATGAATACCACACATGGCAAAAGAAGAATAAATCATCTCGTCAACAAGATATGATGAGGACTGAATTTCTTTTACTTGCAACACATGATGGAACTATTTGAAATTCACAGTATTACAGAATCAAAAATCGTGAGCCATCATCATCTTAAAAACATGAATCAAAAACTGTGTACCTGATATACAAAATAATAGAGGTGCTCCATAATGACATATTCATAATAATAAGTGTACTACAGTGTATTATTTGTGGAAAATACATGAAACAGACAAACATGCTTACTAAGGTTTACATTATCTCAAATGTCAGAAAAATCACACAAACCAGTACCAGTATTCTTACCTCTGTTCTCGCTTCAGTGCTAAGCTCTGTTCTTTATTTTCTTTTTTCCACACGTCCAACTCTTTCTGCATAGCATCTAAATCTTCCTGCACATAGTCCATAATTTTCCCCAAGGATTTTAGAGTATGAATGCGCTGCTGTCTTACTATCCGTGTACAAATTTGTGTGTGCCACAGAGAGCGGGCTTCATCACATTCTTCCTGGGAGGTTGGTCCATCATGGCCTATGAGATGTACTATATCTGGTACCAGCTACGCTCCATCATGGAAGACTACTATCAGTTTGTGGTTGGCTACCTGCTGGTGGTTGGACTCATCAGTTTTGGCTTCTGCTACAAGTATGGCCCTGTCAGTGATGCCCGGAGCCTGAACCTTATCCAGTGGGCCATTCAGCTGCTAGGCCTCATCCTCATTTACTTCATGTGTCAGATCCCAGAGATCTCTGCAGCTGTTATTGTCATCCTCATCTGTATCTATAACTTCCCACGCAGCATTCTCAATCTGGGCAGGCGATTCAGGTATGTGTTTTGTTGATGTTGTCTTACATGAATTTCATGAGAAAGTTTCACATTTTGCCTGATTCTGATCGTTATAATAATCTTAGAAAGGTTTTTTGAGGCTTGCTTGGAAGGAAGGATGCTACCCTATTGGAAAAGTGTAGGCTTAAGCATCAAACTTAAGATTTGTTTGCCATAAAAATGCACATTGTTGGATGAGATATCAGGTCATTTATCATACTTAATTTTGTAAATGTACCCAAGAGTTTAAAAATTTAAATTTTAACCATCATATATTATTGACAGGAGACAATTTTACATTCTGTAATAAAAATGAAGAATCAAATTTCTGTGATTAAAGAGATTCAAATAATTCAGCTGAAGAGCATGTATTATTAGGATTGCATTTCTTGTCATGTACAGAGAAACTGTGAGCCTGCCAGCTATGGGGTAATTATGGCTTAATGCCAGCAAGTTTGTCAAGTTCTTTGTGAGATAGCAGTCTTTAATAGAGGTTTTTTCATGTCTTTCAACACAGTCCGCTTTCAGCTATTTATGTCATGCATGCTGACATTGTTGAGTGATGGTGCAGGCCTTTAGGCATTTTGAAGGCTTATATTTATTTATTTGATTGGTGTTTTACGCCGCACTCAAGAATATTTCACTTATATGACGGTGGCCAGCATTATGGTGGTGGCATAATGCTGGGGAAACCCACAGCCATTCGCAGGTTGCTGCCAGACCTTCCCACGTACGGCCGGAGAGGAAGCCAGCATGAGCTGGACTTGAACTCACAGCGACCGCATTGGTGAGCGGCTCCTGGGTCATTACGCTGCGCTAGCGCACTAAACAACTGAGCCACGGAGACCCCTGAAGGCTCATAAGAGATGAAAGAATGGAATAACATTTTATTTAGATTACATGTAATTACAAGAGAGGAGAGATCTTCTTCAGAAAATCAAGAGGTTTTAAAACAGAGGGACTGTGCTGTCCAACAGGGGAGTTTCGAGCTGGAACTCTTTTGTCATCAGAAGTAAAAATAGTTCTACTGTATCATGTGAATGTTAAAAAATGTTTGGCCACCTTCGTTTACATTAACTTTCTGATTTCTGGTGGTCTCCAGAGTCACAAATGACACCTGTTTCCTTCAGGAGCTTCTGAAGTTCACAAACATTCAGATTCCCAACTTTGTCTATCATTCCACCACTCTAAATGACATTTTATGGCACTTTTCAGACATCTGTATTATTGCGAATGTGATCAAATATAGTTGCCTAACATTTTTGACAGATCACATGATACAGTTGGACTTTTTATACCTTCAACGATAAAAGAGTTTGAACTCGATACTCCCCTATTGGCACCAGTCAAATGCATTTCTTTTCCAAGTCATCAAGATGACATCAGTAGAAATAATAGAAAATCAGTAAAGCATGTATATACTATGAAACCCTTCTGCACATCTTGAGATCCAGTGCCAATCTGGCTTTTGTTTCATATGAAGTTCTGTTTTTCAATTTCAGGTTCCGATTTTTCCCTCCTCAGAGACGTTTGCTGACAGAGGAGGAGTTTATCCGTCAGGGGGATGAGGAGACAAGGAAGGCTTTGGAGGACCTGAGGCAGTTTTGTCGTAGTCCTGAGTGTAATGCCTGGAAGACTATAGGAAATCTGAAAACACCCAAAAGGTAATCAAAAAAGCAGGAAGTTGTGCAAGACGTTCTGCTCAAATAATTGGTATCAGTCCAGTAGCAGTGTTAAATAGAATGGAAAAAATTTGAATGTGAGATATCTCTATTGTTTGCTGGTTTGCTTGTAACAAAGAGCACTACAGAGCAAACATCATTTTCAGAAAGGGTTTTGTATTGAAGATCAAAAGTGTCTACTTCAACTGATCCACCTGGTCTTTCAGAAAGTGTATGCTGGTTTATCATGCTTTCCACATCTGTACAGCTGCTTTTTGGCTCTGCTGAAGATGTGGATATGAACAATAGTTATCTATAATTTCTTGCTTTTGTTTTACCAATTACAGTATCTCACCAAAAGTTTGGAACGTAAAAATGCACTTTCTGTAGCAAATAAAGGCATTAAAATAATAGCTTTGATGCCAACGTAATACCACATTAATCAAGCTTTACAAAAGACTATTAAGGTGGTCCTAACATTAATGAATAAATAAGAATCGAGCAAAATGTGTCACTTGAAAAATGCTAAACTTTAGGTGAAATACAGTATGTGATATTTAATGCAGTTGGCCGTTGTTCACACGTAACTTCTCGTGCTGTTTCATGCGATTGGCCGTTGTTCACATGTAAATTCTTGTGCTGTTTTCTGCGATTGGCTGTTGTTCACACGTAACTTCTCGTGCTGTTTCATTATTAAACCTATCATCCTCAAGAAACACAGTTTGTACAACAGGGCAAGTGGTTTATGAAAAATTCCATAGATTTATAGGTGATTTGAGTACATGTGTACTGTACTTGAATACACATAGAAGTAAATATGTGGACATGTCATCAGATATTGAACTTCATGCATGCATTTTTTAGGTTCGCAAGTTTCATAGAAGGGGATTCTCACTTGACAGACCAGGAGCTGATAGATTACGACTCCGATCCAGAGCCTGTGTTACCACAAGATGATGATGATGATGAGGATGACAGCAATGATGAGGAGAACCATCGTCCTAACCTCGGCTACAACCGGCACAGGTGGCGCCCCCCTAACTCGTTCAGATAACACAGCGCTGCGCTATTTCCAGTTTGTACAATGTCCAACTTGGCTGGGAAAATGTGATAATGACTGATTTTACCACTCCATCTATGTAACCGTCCACAATATTTTTATTTCTTAATAGATTAACATTTTTGTTGTATTTTGTGTAAAACTAGTGTAGGTTGTGGAAGCTTTCAAGTGCTGTACTGTATGTATGAGGAGAATTGCCATGTTTCCAAGTAAGATAGCTCTCAAGCCTTCATGTAGTTTTTGAGAATCATATGTTACCATCTGTAGGATGCATGCAAGAATGGATTCAGAACTGTTTAAGTGATTATGATGGTTTAAGATTTAAAAATCAGCAACAAAGTGGTTTTGTCTTTTGTCTTCCATAATGTATTTAGCTGTTGCATGTCATCTGAGGGTAATTTTGATGTCAGTAGATCAGAATTTCCCAAAATATGTATCATGCAGAGTAGTCTGCTGTACTGTTGTACATGTATATATATATATTTTTTAATTTTGATGTATTTTGTTTGAAGCCCTAATATTTATTGCCAGTACGAAAGTGTATGTTTTTGCGGTTTATGTGTGTGTACAGTAAAACTTGAACAGATTGGACCACACATTGTGACACACATAGTGACACACATTGTGACACACATAGTGTTTGTTTTGGCATATCCGAAGAATGTTACCTGGTCTGAACAGGTTATTTTACAGTTTCTGGTACGTTCACATGTGCCACTACCTAAATAATATATTTTACTCTTTAAAATCTAGTGCATTTCCTTATTCCATATGTTTTCACCATGACGTGGAAATATTGCCAAGGTGGCATTAAGTCCTTCATTCATTCAAAATGTAATGAATTTTATTTTTAAAGTACATCTAAAGTTATGCTTTACTGGTCGAATTTGTTGAGGATTTAAGGTACCATAAACAGACTGAAGTGTATGTATGTGCATCATGTTAATAGTGGCAGTCCTGACCTGTTGATAGTGTACACTTCTGCAGTCCATGAAAAGTGATCTCAATTTATTTGAAATAAAAAAAAAAAAAAACAACAGATTCACATAGATATATTTTATGTGACATGCGGAGCTCTCCGCACACAAGAACGTTTGATTTTGCTTCTACATGTACATAGGCTATGTTGCTCTTTCTGTGTAAAACTTTTTTTAACCATTTTGATGAGTACTATGATGCTTTCAGGCCAACTCGTCACTGTATGTGTGCAATATTCTAGCAAAGTTGCAACTGAACTGATGAAGTATCAAGTATGCTGCACTGGTTGGCTTTATTACTGGCAAATAAACACTCTTCTACATAAGCTTTCATTTAGGCGAAAAAAGACAGCTGTTCAGTCTGCTCACTGCTTTTAGCAGTGTACACTGTTAATCACAGTTAATCATTTTGGAGCATTCTGGTCAGCTCTTGGTGGTATGTTTTTACTCAAGAAGACTTTTGTCTTATAAGTATATTTCCGCCGCCACATTCAAGGTAGACAACTCTGTACATAGTAGACGTTGATTGCCTAAGAACTTTCA
Organism: Liolophura sinensis; assembly: GCF_032854445.1. Classification (NCBI taxonomy): domain Eukaryota; kingdom Metazoa; phylum Mollusca; class Polyplacophora; order Chitonida; family Chitonidae; genus Liolophura; species Liolophura sinensis. Next base: position 83,782,516 of record NC_088295.1, read on the forward strand.
ATGCCTTGTCTTGTAAAATCGCCAAAGTTTGCACTCTTAAGATGTGATTAGGTACAATGTGTCATCAGATTTTCCGAAGTGGTGATGCGTACAAGATGTTTAATATGCCTTGTAATATGTATATGGTGCCAAAGATCATTAAACTTTTTTGTTTATTTTTACATCTATACACGTGGTTATGTTTGCTTGACGGTATAAGGATATCATCTGAGTGTAGATGTACTCTGGCTCTCAGACAATTTTTGCACATAGAAATTGTGAGACTACAGTTACACAAATATGATCAGAAATGTTCAGGGAAAGAAATGTTTCATGTGAGTTTTGTTCACATCACCAATTATATTCTTGTCCACAATATAGTTCCAAAATGTTTGTCTATTTTTAAAGGAAATTTTTTTCAAGCAGGCATACATAGTGATGTATTTTTCATCACGTGTAGTTTCATCACATCTCTAGTGGAATGAAATGACAGCCATGGATGTAGACCAGTTACTTTCCTTCCACAAGTGAACAGCAGGGAAGTGTAGAGACTGCACACTGTGTCCACACACCTCCCAAATAAACAGGGCATTACCAAAGTGACTACTTGTATTCGGCAGAAAAGAAAGGCTGTCACTTGTGTGATATGACTGCAGTTAAGCAAAGGGATCAGTACATTCAACCTTCACAACCTTTTTCTCTCATTTGCAGGTTTATATGTAGACACACAAATTTCTCATGTATGTTCTATTTATTAGGATTCCAAGCATCAGTTGTTCTCGCTGCAAATTATTTCTCTTCATCTCTAACAACTGTTTTTTTTTTTTGTTTTGCGAGAAAACTGTTTCACAGCTGTTAACTTTCTATGAATGTTCATTGCCAAATGGCTTGGGCTCCCTGCTGGAGTATAAAACTTTACCTAACAGTGACCCACTTTTTGGCCATATTGGAGAAGTATGACTACTGGGGGTATCAGGATTGAATATTTTGTGCAAATCGGTCAAGAAATGTGGAAGCTCACTATATGTCATTTTAGTCATGTGATGACCTATGGTTGAATTTTGAAAAAAAAGATAACAATTAAATGTAGTTTGATTTGCTGAAGACAATGGTGGTATTAAATTTCTTTAAATTGCATTTAAAGCTCATTTTAGAGTAAGTTTTTCACATAGCTATAACACTGTAATAGCTATAAAACTGAAAATTGGTCGGGAGATAGATCTTTATTTTTGACTGGTAGGACCGTGGGGCTAAGAGTTATATCCATAGTCAGCTCGTAAAATTGCAATATCCCAAAACCGGTAAAGGCAGAAAAACAAACCTGGCCTTCTCAGTAACAAACATATGAAGCAGCTTTTGACGTTTTGTGCTATTTGGCCAGTCACATGATTTAGCAGCCATTTTAGAGTTTATTGACAAGCTGAAACCATCTTTTTCTGTAAAACGGTTAATGATCTTCAGATGAAATTTCACTTGCAAATTTTAGGTGGATCGCAGCACCTACATTGTAAAAGACCTTTTTGCTTGGTATGCAAGTTATACTGTAAGTGCCAATGAAATTGGCTAAAAAGTAGGTCAAGTCTCAAAATTGCTTAAAATTCTTAAATGAACACACTATCTGGTACACCTCGACAACAGGATTACAAATCTGTAAGAATTATTTTTGTACTTGGTATAGTTTTCAGGCTGTAACCTCCAAAACATCAAAAATATGAAGTATGATGCAACCACCATACCCCTCCTCCTCCATACATACACACCAAACCTGACAAAACCACCCTTCACCTTCATGCTAGACGGCATGAAACGTGTTCACTGCAGGGTGCTGGCTACAGGACCTGTATTGTAATTCTGCCCAGTGACAGGAGCAGTAGATCAAAGGAACGATCTCTTTATACATGTGGCCCAGCACTGCTATTTGAGAGTGATATTTTTTTTTCTTTTTACTGTCTTTCACCATAGCCCCAATGAACATCACACCTAGCAGTCACCAGTTCAAATCCAGCTCATTCCTGCCAGTCTTTGTTCTTTTTTTCTTCCATTACCGTGAAATTCTTCGGCATTAGACAATCAGTCATCAGTACAGAGACTATGGTTCATTTGTGGGAGATCGTGATGCCGGGTATTGCTGAAATAGTTTTGTTTTCGTTGAAAATGAGATCTGGTTTCAACAAGGTAAATGTAGTTCACTTGTTCCGAGACTTTACTGTCTAATATGGATTACGTCTATTTTTTTGCTTGTATTAGACAAACCTGGAGTCATGTCAGAAGAACATAGAGCTGATGGACTTAAACGGTCTGTGGTGGAGAAAGTGGATGCTGAAGGCTGTGTGTACAGACTGCTTGAAAGCCGTCTAACTGCATGCAGTTCAAGTTAGAGGTTAACTGTGCTCAAGGATATTTCACCAATATTATATTGGGTCAGTTTCAGGGGAGGAGGAAGATGAAGTGAATCACTTACCTATGCCAAATAAGTGATACGTGGGATAAAATGAATGTAATACTCTAATAGATCTTGTTAATGCACGGTGACTGTAACACAAGCCCAGGCATCACTGGGTATCCTGCCAAAATGAAAATTTTAACTGATTTCCTCAGAGAGAGACTAGAACTACAATCCAGCGTCTACTGAGAAAATTCTTACTTTAAAAATGCAAAGCCTGATGCGTAGAATGCCAAACAAATGAATTTCCCAAGCAAGATCAGTATGATCAAATTGCAAGTCTAGGACAGTCTGGTAAGCTGTCACTCTTTGTTGATGGATTAAATTCCTTGTTCTCTCATTTCAACAAGCTCCAGATATTCCAGTATAATCAAGTACATCAGAACAAACTCAAAAGTATAGACAAGTAGTCCGTTGTCTTCTTGAAAAAAGCTAAACTGTGCAAGTATGACAAGGCAGGGTACATTCACAGTGCAGATAAGAGTAAACAAAAGACCGTATTAGAATGATGTCATTTTTTTTTTTACTTCGGACTGAAAAATGGACGGAGTTTAATCTAACAATGAGTAACAAACAATATATAACCTGAAAATGACAAGTTACAAAAATATACACTGATAAACTTGGGACAGCCATGTACATATATTGCGCAAACTAAAAAAACTAATTATCAGCAACAAATGCTTAATTTTTTTTCTTACCTTCCCCCTGTTTGAAATCAATATTATGGCAATTATATACTAAAAAAAACAGGAAGCTTTAACTTAGTAAATTGTTGTATAAGCAGGCAAATAAATAAAAATCTACATAGTAGGTCACGGACATGGGTCTTAGCAACATCACTACAGTGTATATAAATAAAGTACGGTATGTCTTAATAAAAGATACGGCATTTTATGTTTTGGTAGTTTTAATAAATGATTGGTCCCACAACAGCATGATACAAGCACTGTCATGCATGACATCCTGAGTGTACAAACATAAGCACATAACACATCATGTTCAAACAAAATAAATTAGGGCTGATAAATAATTTTACAGTGTTAACAGGAGTTACCTGGTTTGGCAAAATAAGTGCAAATGAATAATGAGTGATCCTTTCTCAGATCTACTTTTCACAGTTTGCCATTTAAGCGTACACAATTATTAATAATAATATAACAATGGCTAGAATACAGAGCTACAGGTACCAGTAATTTGACACAATGATCCAGTGATCCAAAAAATGACACAGGTAACTCAGGGTAAGTAGTTCATGCTAACTACAGACTAATGTTATTGACAATCTGACATGACACAGGCCAAAGCAGTCTCAGTACTGATTACACTGTCAGAAAAAGATCTTTGAACAGCAAAAACACATTTAAGGTGATAATATCAAATCTCTGCTTCATACACTTCAAATGAAAAAAGGATCTTTCACTGACAAAACCTTAGGAATTTTTACTTAACATTTAACCTGAATACTTCAAATTATATACAGCTTTGTAACAGACATATATATATGTAAATATATACACCATATAAAAGTTAACGAAAGGATTTAATCCTGAATATTGATCCTTAATATTAGCTTGTAAATAAAGCTCAGATTAAGGGAAGATTGTTATGATGGGTACAAATACTGGCTGTTCTTTTTACATGGAGTGGACATGATTCCTCTTCGAAAATCAGTATTAAGGCAAATGCAAGATCTCTCTTGATCAGATATGTTGGAACTTTCGGAGTAATCATAACATCACAAGCAAGGAACTTACTGGGAGGTGCTCACCATAGTATATTAGCCCCCTTCCCTCCTAGTAATACACATGCACAACAAGAAAAATTTGATATGTTACGTATATGAGAAAGAATAGAAATTACTAATACATCGACACTTTAAAAGAACAATGGATTTTTTTTCTTAGCAAACACACCCCAGTATGAGCAGCCTTTGTGTGATTTCAGCAACAGTAGTGTGATTTTAGTGCCAATCATACCAGTTGTGTGGCCAAATTTCAGTTTTCCATCTGGTTGACTTGAGGTTTGCCAAGATTTCAAGTTATTTGCCGAAACATCAGATGTTATACTCCATCTGATCTTGGATAATTGCATAGCCAGTGTATTACATGACACCAATGCAATGACCTTAACCTCATGAGTTTGTTTAAGGCCTCAAATACAGATTCAGTAATGTGTCAAATGCACCTAGTATCTGTTGGGTCACTGAAATGATCTTTCCTTCACACAGAAGGAATTCTGGCCATTAATACAGATTCAGTAATGTGTCAAATGCACCTAGTATCTGCTGGATCATTGATCAGAAATGGTATTTTCCTTCATACAAAAGGAATACTGGACAAGCATCACACACACTGTAAAATGTAGCATAAGCAACACTCAAGACTTGCTGATACTACGTAACATTTTCTCTATTTTCTGGTCGTTGGAAATGATGTTACTCTTGACAGCAGCTATAAGATCCATCTGGTCAACGATAGCCTGGTCAATCTCTGATAGCTGAGCTTTAAGAGGTTCTATGGCCTTATCTGTTATGCTGAAACAACAAAGGCATGAAAAAATGAATACCACACATGGCAAAAGAAGAATAAATCATCTCGTCAACAAGATATGATGAGGACTGAATTTCTTTTACTTGCAACACATGATGGAACTATTTGAAATTCACAGTATTACAGAATCAAAAATCGTGAGCCATCATCATCTTAAAAACATGAATCAAAAACTGTGTACCTGATATACAAAATAATAGAGGTGCTCCATGATGACATATTCATAATAATAAGTGTACTACAGTGTATTATTTGTGGAAAATACATGAAACAGACAAACATGCTTACTAAGGTTTACATTATGTCAAATGTCAGAAAAATCACACAAACCAGTACCAGTATTCTTACCTCTGTTCTCGCTTCAGTGCTAAGCTCTGTTCTTTATTTTCTTTTTTCCACATGTCCAACTCTTTCTGCATAGCGTCTAAATCTTCCTGCACATAGTCCATAATTTTCCCCAATGGATTAGCACTCCTTGTAACAGTTTGAATACTCCCACGCAGCTTGTCAATTTCCTTCTGAACCATTTCACGCTCCTTTCTCCGTGCTGCATCAGACATTGTTGGTCGCTCCTGGGAGTAAAAGATGTTAATGTGAAACTAAAATTGTGGAAGTCCAACAAATCATTATCACCGCAAAATTGAAAGACTATTTTGGTTGTTTGGTGTTTTAAGGTGTACTCTAGAACTTCTACTACTGGAAATCAAAAGAAAAAAAAACCACAACCTGAGGTAACCTACTGGCGTGTTTTTCTTATGAACTTTCCTGTGTTGTTTGTACAGAAGTGCTGAAGTTTCAAACATGCTATACTGACGTTTGAAACACTAGCAATACAGAAGACTGAATCACTAACTGTAATGAAACATTTAATAGTTGTACAAAAGTTTGAAAATCTAGCAGACATGATGCTCGAAACACTAATAGTACTGAAGTTTGAAAGACTTGTAGCATTGATGTCTGAATAACTGTGCTAATCAGAACATAACACAATACCTATCAATCACCCAATCAATGTCATTAATGCCATTTCGATGGCTAGGCCTAACTTTGCTCCAGGTACTAAGCCCCTAACAGAGAAGCAACAACTTCCTACTTAAGATTTTGCTATGGTTGAGGCTTGGAAACCTCTCCATGCACTCAGAGCTTATTGTGTAATACTCCTGAGCTTGTATTATGTTGCCGTATACACATATAGGTTAAAATTATTCCATGACTCCATTATGGCCTGTCAGTAAACTTACTATTTCTACTTTCTTCTGAGGTGCTGAAGTCTGTTGGTTTCCTCCTTCAAATTCCTTCTTGCTCTCCAGTATTTTCTTCACTAAGCCACCTGTAAACATAGTTTGAATTACACAGTAATGACCTACTATACACAACTGTCTTCTCCATGTGAGTATTTGAATTTTATGAAATACCATGCATAAATCTCAATCAGACAGCCATCCAAAACATAGCATTTCAAATTCATATTGAACTGAAAAGTCTTTGATGAGTGGCTGACCATAAATAAAGATGACTTTTCATCAGTGTGATTTATTTGATTGCTTAGGACACCATACAAATAATTTTTCAATAATATGATGGTGGGTCAGTTTTGTGAGAAACTCGGAGTGATGAGGATAAACAATTGGCCCTTGGCAAGTTACGAATAAATTTTCGCTATGTGACAAACAGATCTGGTGGAAGACAAGTAGTCTTCAAAGAGCTTTCAACTGTGCTAACATCCTCAAGCATTCGCTGATTCTCACCAATGCTCCATAAGCAAAGAAATCTACAAATTCCATGACAAAGGCCGAGATTGAGCCCACACCTCGCATGTCCTAGCAACTGAAAGGCAAGGGTTTTCAGCGGATAAATACATAACATAACAAAAGGATTTATGGACATCCAGACATTTCACTACTCATAACTACTATTACATGATACCTGAGCAAAATCTGTGTCAAATAAAAGTTCTACCTTACCATGCTCTTCATCATTTTCCACCCCAAGCATTGTCTGAACGAAGAAAAGAAACGAAAGCATTTGAACAACAGGCACTGACAAATAGTCTCATTTGCAAATGAATCAATGTTTTGGTTTATGTTAAGTGTTCAAATGATGACAAACTGTGTTTTTTTTACTTCTACTGATTTTAACTCATGAACACACTTATTTGTAAGTTCTCTTACAGTGAATATACAAAAGTATGTCAAAGCCTACAGCTTTCTCCAACATAAAATGGACAAAGTGTAAACTCCAGAAAATACAAATTCTGTGTGGTTTCTGCAATACTCTGACCTCCTATTGACTCACCTTTTCTCTCTCCAGTGGAAGCGGGGGTGGAGCAGACTCCTCCACCATGAAGTTATCATCATCATCTGACTGGTCGTTGTCCAGGATAACATTTGTCGGTTTGCCACTTCCTAACCTACACAACAACCACCACCATTCAACATATTTAATGAAGTGCACTTCCCAATGATGATGGATTCGTTTTAGCATTACCAAATTTGTAAATGTACTTCTTTAACATTTTTTATGCTCCTGATACAAACTTTATCCAAGTTGAAACCAACCTCATGGCAGGTTCATCTGTGAGAGCATCCTTATTCTTGACTCTAGGGGCTGCAGGCCTGGCACTACTTGGTCTTGCCAATTTCCTTCTGTAAGACAAACCAACTCAGTCAACCACTCAGGAAATATACAACCAGATGGCATGGTTAGTAAAACTGATCATGACAGCTTAGTAATGTGTATGTGATAATGCTGTATTTTATTTTAGTTCTCAAGTGCCAATTGTCCATAAATGATATCTGGTTTTATATAACATATAAAAACTAAAAAAAGCCACAAAAATTATGTTTTGAATTTTTATGGAAGAGTGTAAAGCAAATATCTGAGATCAATCATTTCACAATCTGATAGGTTGGACAAACTCACGCTTCAGCCACCTGTGGTGGAAGGTCATCTTCCCCCAGTGCCCCACCCCCAGTGGATTCCTGCTTTAGCTGGTTGGATGGTATGTCCTCTGTACAACATATCAAACATCGGAGTAAGTTATGACTATAATCCAGGATGAAACCTGCATTTTTTAACTCTAGACAGGTATCAGATCAACATGCCCACAAGCCAAAATACATGTCACCAAGCCAGCTGTATACACATGAAAATTACTGGGACTGTACTTAGTCAAATTAATCTTCGTATGAATATGAACTATATGAAGTATTTTAACGAGATGCTAATATTAGATAATGTATTTTATTATAGACAATGTATTTTAATGAGATGCACTATGCATTTTTGGAGTGCTTCTGTTTGACGTCACATTTGACAGAGACAGAAAAAAACATGTCTACGAGCTGAGCATTTGAGATACTAGCTTTAAAGAGAAAAATATAAAAATATACATATTATACATACAAAACAACATATATACATTCAGAGTTCAGTCATGATTGCATACACTGCTAGTTTGAACATACATTAAACATAGTGGGCATTTTGGTAGCGAGCATTCTCACTACCATTCATTTTGACTGCAATTCATGGATGCAATAAATTAATTCAGGCATTATACCTTCAATGTTTTAGTCAGTTAGTCAATTACCTAAAATTAAACATGGTCAGCAAAAGTAAACTCTAGATGGATGTGTACCGATGTAATACAGGTAATCCTATTGAAATATAATGGATACAGATCTTCAATCAGAACACCCAATGCCAGATGTAAGTCATGTTAGTTTGCATGTGCCCATTTTATTATAATAAAATAGACATAATTCATTTGCAAGTTGGATTACGGATAGCCCATGGTACAGTCATTATCCATGCCGCAATGCCTAGTATTTACTGTCTGAACAACACGTAGACTGAAGCTTAATTATTTATTGGATTGATGTATCATGCTGTACTCAGCAACATTTCACGTACACGACGGTAGGATGGTAGGAAACCAGACAGGGCCCGGGGAGAGCCATGACCATCGGCAGGTTGCCAGAGGACCTTACGTACGGCGAGAGAAGAAGCCAGCATGAGCTGAACTTAAACTCACAGCGAATGAATGGTGAAAGGCTCCTGACTTGTGTTGCTCTACCAACGCGAAAGTGACAAAATATACATAGATATATATATATATCGCTAAGCACGTGCAACCAACCATCAAAGTATACAACTGGTGTATGTTAGGATGAGAAATTGGAAGCACATGGTAGTATCATCAACACAGCTACTCTTTAAATCGAAACTAAAGGCATGGCAGAAAGATATGACAGTTGGAAAATAACTTTGTAAACATGCAAGTCCTAACATAGAGGGGAAACCCTCGTTCTCTGTTGGCATGATCTATGTCATAAACTTTTGAGGAGAATTATAGCATTGTAAGCTAAACTAGATACAGACAGGTGGATGGGCAAAATCAAGATCACCTTTCTTGCCTTTCCTTTTATAGCTGCTAGCATAAAAATCAAGATTTAAAGTTAGATCCATGCACTTAATCTAATTATCTGCTTTCTCTGTGACAGTGCTTCTGGCAGCAAAAAGTATATGACCCTACTGCTTTTTTAAATCTGCTTTTTAAAATGCAATAGTATATAACTATATTTACGTTACACGTACATGTATATACATAAAGGGCCCAAAATCCATCTATCAGAGTAATTCTACAGTCTAACTTCAACCCGACTACATATATTTGTTTCATATGCCTTTAACAGACACATGAAATTAAGTAATTAAATATACATTGTTTAAAACATGAGTTGATACGAGAGAAACTGTTGGAAAAATAAGAATCAGAGTTGGAAAATTACAGAATTTACCTACTACAACATAACTAGTGATCAGCCAGATGGTATTTGTAGCAGAGAGAGATGGACTAGCTGACAGAGAGAGAAAATGGCAGAAAGAGAACACTCATAGGTTGATACATATATGAATGTATACAATATATGGCATGCCAGAGAAAATTAATGCATTAAGTTTTGGTTGCAGAGAGAATCAGAGAGATAGAATATATGGATTGTACTGATGAGATTCTAGACATACCTTCATCACTCGAGTCTATTAAAGTGCCTGAAAATCATGCAGTCAAAACAGACATGCCTTTAATTAGTGATGACCAAAGACCACCTCACGTACATGTTATGTGTGACCAGGTTAGTGTAGTTAAAATACACCTGTCCAACTTTTCCCCTTAACTGAAAATTAATATATTGTTATTACTTTCCTGTTATAGCTACATAAATACTAGCTTTGTAGGAATTTGTGGAAAGCGTCAGGCTTGATCAACAACTACACTGTTTTGGTAGGCACAGATCTCTACATATGATCATCAGAGAATTGATTATGAGTGCCACAGGACATGCAATTTGCCAGTGAGAGTATGATTTGGGAGTGTTTTCTGATGGTTTCATGAAACTGAAATATAGAAACCCAGCATGCCTTGCATACTGTTTATTGCTTGTGACATTCTTCAGACATGATGAATTCAAATTATTCAGTGGGAATCGTTATAAAACCACACTTTGCAAGATAATACTAGTTTTGCTCTTGTTCAAAGTTTACTATGTGTATCTATTTCCTGATTTTCTTCTGGAACATAATTTCCAACATTGAAACCATTTACCAGACATATTAGTGTTTTCCAATCATTTTAGGCATTATTACATATAGGCAAACTGACAACATGCTTAATCTCACTAATGCAGTAAGTACAAAATGTTTATCAGTATCAGAACACACAAAATATGCAGACCAAAGATGCTATTGCCAGTTTTACATGTACTTACCATCTCTTCTTCTCCGAGAGCCCTTTGCTGATGTCGGCCGCTCTGCCCTCTTTGTTGGAGGATCTGCAGTCTGAGAAATACAAAAACCACATCTTTTTGTTGTTTGAATTTTTTTGACTCGCACTGCATGATGTTTAGCACGAACACCACCAACGCTTTTACACTATTTCTAATATCAGAATCCACAGGCTATTACAAAGACAATTATAGAAGTTTGCAAGACAACTCTAAAGTCAGAAATTTTTCATGCTAACTGGCTCATAGTAAAGTTCTCAGAATAAAAAAAGTACAAATATCAAAAATATAATTTAAATTGCTTAAAACTTGAAGTGTAAGCCCTCTAAAGATTTACAAAGCTCTAGTGATGTGAACAACCTATTTGGACCATGTACTGAACAAAAAAAATAATAGGTAAAATTTTCAATTACCCTATTTCCTCTAACTTTTGGGACACCTTGTCTGTTCATTTTAGCAATTATATACATAACTGTAGCAGGAATATTAAGTTTCTTTCTTCTCACATGGTTAGGCCATCTAATGAACAACATAATCATTACTTTTACAAAAGGCCGGTAAAGAAATATAATATTCTACTTTCAAAACTACTAATATCTGTCTCAAAAATTAGAAGAATTAGGGTACCACTGCATTCCAACAAAATAACTGTCTGAACATAAAAAACATAGACAAATTCAAGTGCAAACAACACAACCTGTAAACACTGGTGTAAGACAGGTTCGTTAGTTAAAATTCAAATAACATAAAAAGAACGGTGATAAGATGATGACAAGAAGTCTTACCTTGTTTATATGTATATATGTATACAATGTACACATACATGGCAAATTGATCAGAAATTTGAGTGGCAAGACTGTATATTAACCTAATTTACGATTCCACAAATACACAATTGGTTAATCTATTTTCACGTCTGTAAAAAAGTGGCTTAAATATTCTCCTAAACCAGTAGCTGTATCTCAATTACAATCACAGCAGACCTTCCCATAAACCGATGGATTATGATCAAAGAGATCTTCAAAGATTACCAGAACTGATAAGCGAGTATAAACAGGTGCAAACTCCAGAAAGCTGTTACAGATCTGTGAGACAACAATGAGAGAAAGACCTCCACCTGTCTTACCTCCCCTGTTTCCCCATTGATTGTAGGGGTCTCCAGCTCAGGGGACTCATTCTCTTTCTGAGCCTCCTCTCTACGATGCTGGGGGATAAGAATGGAGGAATGGGTAATGATCTCATCACATGATCACATTAATTCTGGTTGCTTCTACAGTATTTGTAAAAACATATTGTCAGGGAAAAAAGTATTGACCAATAAATTCTTCAACATTGTGGAAATTTTTGTCCTTTCATTATCCCATGTAAGGAATACACCTTTCCTTGTGAGTTCAGGGCCCACTTTCAAGTAACTTTCAAGGTTTTGTAACTTTTGTTGTAAATCATATTGCCTTATGGCAACATCATCTACATGTATGCAAAGTTACATGAAATCTGAGAAATTTGAAGTAAAGTGAAAGTGATCTAAAGGCCTTTGAACAGGTAATATCTCAAAGGTTTACCTGAAATTATGGACTTCTTCAAATATGTATGTAGCTAATAATTCATATATAATAGTCATGTGTATTTACATGTATTTTGCACATGTACCTTCTGAAAACAACATAAATCTTTATATACAGGCAAAAATCACAAGCAATCAACTCAAAGCTGAAAGGCAGATAATGGAATTGCTGTTACTTCTGGTGAATGCTAATGGTTTGCTGCTTTCTGTCAAGTCAGCATATACTGACATGGAGTGCTTCCAGGAAGGATGGTCAGACAAAGATGCACTGGGTAGAGTGATGTGACTTGCTACAAGTAGGTTATACACCTTGGTGAGTGAACAGGGGTAAGAAAAAATGGTCTTCAATCATAATTCTTGAAATAAAATGAAAACTGCATCAACAAAAACAACAGAACAGCACAATCTGGAAAGTGTCAAGGAACAAACTGCGATATAACATCATGCCATGCTCAGGCCAGACAGGTGATTCACCTCCTTTAGAGGCTGGTTCTGCTCTGTCATCAGCATGTTGATGGGCTTCTTCTGCATACCATCCACCTTGGCAGCAGAGGAGACATTATCAGCTTTCACTGCCTCACCTAACAGATCGTTAGATGGTTTGGCATCTTTATCTGTGGAACTGCTAGTCTTTTTCTTCCCCTTGTCTTTACTGGACGCATTCTGGTGGGGTAGGTTGGCTCGTCTGTCTTTTTGGTACAGGTTACTTCTGGAATTTCTAAGGTCAAGTTTGGTACCGCTGGAATGCCGTTTAGCTGGTGACTCATTTAATTTCTGGTGAGAGCCACTGCTAGAGCGTTCCACCTCTGTACTGGTAACCATGTCTACATTTTCCTCTGAGGGACGAGATTTCAGCCTACTTTTTATGCCTATTGTCCTGTCAAACGAAGCCCCTGGACTAGAGGGGGACTCATCCTCCTGTGACAAAATAGGCCAGAATAACAAAACATTCCCTGTTAAGAGAACATTTACACACAAAATTTGGGAACATTTCCCCCCAAAAGTTTAAAGAATTAGAGGAATGTTTCCCCTTGCAAACCAAACTCTGAAGTACGTCACCAGACAGGGCTGTTTAAGCTCTTGGAAAATGCATGTAGTATCATCAAAGCATTTCAGCATCCACAAATGACTGACAAAATGATGAAATGAGCTTCAAACTATGTGTGATGGCCAAAAATAATCTGGATCCAACAGCTTATTTCCTGCATAGATAACTTAAAGGGTTCATGAAACATGTCTCTTTTTATTTTTTCATATGCATTTTAGAATGTGTCCTAACATGTGAGAGTACAACAAATCTTCACTGCTTTCTTCCTCGGGCATAAAAAAAATTTAAACTACAGTATTCCCAAGGCCCCAGTGGGCAGCCTGCTGTGGTGTTATCAACAGTGATACATATACAGTAGTTGTCAAAACAACTATGTGCGTTAACAGTCTACCTTGGGTTAGAACTGAGAATTCTGAATAAAAACATGCAAAAAATACAAGGATATTAAGATCTAAACTATTCAGGCATCAAAAACAAACAAAGGAAAAATACACTTTCTGGCATAACTTTCTTGATTTCCCCTACAACCTAATCTTTGTTTTACAGTTCTTTTTCATGCATCCTTTCATGGGGATTATTATATTACACATACCTTTGTAAACTGTAGAGCTTACAATCTGTAGAGATCATTATTTTGCACTGTGTAACATGGTGTAGTGTTTACCTTTTTTGACTTATGTTCCCGCTCTCTGTCTTTGTGATCACGATCCTTGTGACGATCTTTATCTTTTTCTCCATTTTTTTCTGTGTCTTTAGATCTGTCCTTCTCTCTATCTTTCTCTCCGTCACGATCTTTGTCCCTCTTTTTCTCCCTTTCACGATCTTTATCTTTTTCCTGATGTTTTTCCTTGTCCCTATCCTTGTCTCTGTGCTTGTCCTTCTCTTCTCGACCTCTGTCTTTGTCACGACTTCTTTCCCTTCTCTCTTCCTTCTCTTGGCTGTCTTTTTCCTGAACCCAAATATTTTGATAAAACACAAATAAGGCAATCATTTAATGATGCATGTAATACACTTATCCTAAAAGAAAATTAATTTTTGAATTTTATTATTACATATACCAGAGCACATTATAAAAAAACTTACCTCTTTTCTTTTATCAGAACTCCTTTCCCTGGACTTTTTCTCCTCTTTGTCACCTTTTTCTCGACTTTTCCTTTCTTTCTTTTCATCCTTTGATTTGGAACCTTTATCACCATTTAGTACTCTTTGAACATAGTCATCGCTGTTGACCTATGGAAAGTAATTAGACAGTTTTGACAAGTTTTTGAAGCATGGCACAAATAAGCCTCTTGCCAGAGATTCCTTGGAAAAATTACTTGATGCAAACTTCAACAATGAACTTTAAACTAAATATATGTTATGCAAAAATGTTGAGACAGCAGTAGTTTATCCTGTTGGAGGGAATGATCTTATGCACTTCCACAATAACGCTACAATGGAATTACACTTTGGCCTTACTTATTGTCATGACCCTCTTTGGGTATATTTCTCTGATCAGACTGTTACACAACATATACTGCGGCAGTTTTAATCTAAAATTACTGTATCTGATTTAAATATGCACCTCCAAAAATCATTTTAAGGAGTAAATGAAGGTCATTAAACATTTCTTTTGTTGTTATAATTCAGGAACAAACCTCAAAACACCTTTCAGAGGTCAACAGAACTCTCAGAATCATGCACAAAGAATAGCTTAGTCAAAAACAATATGTTTGATCACACCTGACAACACTTACATTCTTGTTGATGGCTGCAGCCAAAGCCTGGAGAAACTCATTAGTTTTTTCTGGTTCATGACCAGCCACAACCTTAGATGGTCGGACACTCAGTTGAACACCAAGAACAAGGGCTACAACAGAAAGCAACATCAGTCTTTACATCAGATAATCTACAGCTGATATCAGTTGAAATCTGGAAAAGCAGAAGGTATAAAGGTGCTTCACAACATTTTTACCTAAACTTTGTCAAAAATCAAGCACCATAATAACAGCATTTCACATATTCTACAGATTGAACTTTGGTTTGTATGGTAAATTTGAACATGAGAAATAAACAGTTAATCTTGATACTGATAAAATTGGTTTCAATGGAAGCTTTGTATACTTACAAACCATATCCACTGCTTTCTGGAGAAATGCCATTTTGCCGTCTTTGTCCTGCAAGAAAAACACGGTGCATGGATCAGTTGACATGATATAGACACATGTAGTGGATTTTGTAATCACTTTTCTTGTAAGTATAATGGAAATCTAAATTTGAACAGAGTTTTTATATTTTTTTTTATCCAAAGGAACAAAGAAATAAAACCAAAAGAAAAATTAGCAGATACTGGTAAGTCAATAATCAGCAGGCACAAGATCCTACCTTCACATTTTCTGAATTCATTTCCGATTCTGTATAGAGACCCTTCATAAATCCTGTAGTCTTTATCACCTAGAAATAAACATAACACATATCATAATAATACACAAGTAAGACTCTCTTCATTTGGTTGAGGTATACAGTTCATAGTAAATTACATGTATAACAAACTGGAGTGCAGTTCAGAAGCTGGACCAATGCTAATCTGTGTAAGAGATATTTTTTTTCACTTGTGAAATGACACCTAAACCTTGTTTCAGTTTCTGCCTTGTTCTGCAAGTTGGCATTTAACACATTCAACTTTCATAAATGGTTTACAAATTGCTGCCAACAGTTTTGTATGAGTACATGTATTTGATCAGAAAAATTTCTGGTCCAATAGCTATTCAACTTTCTCGAATATGTATGGGAGTATTATGGTCTGCTTAAGGTTATTCACTTTTTAATTACAATAACAATTAGAACTCTCAGAAATGATGGGTTGCAGCTTCGTCAATGAATCACAGGGGTCAAGAGAGGTATGTAAATGGTAAACTATATTATAGTCTGCTTTATGAAAACTTAATGAAGCAATGAAACGCTACCATAGGGTCTATGAATCTGCAAGTGCAAAGGCCAACAGATCAATACAGACTTTGAGAACATAAATGTATTTGATTACTACCTGGGTACCAAGGAAATCTTCATTGAAAACTCCAACTTTTCAAAAATTTACATTATGCAATAGCAGTTGGGTTAGAATTAAGGTGGAGGAAATTGGGTAAAAGTAGAGAAACAAGCACAAATTTGCAACATCTGCAACATCCTGCAAAGCTTTCCTGTGGTTCGCACACAAGACTCATCTGTAAGAGAATGGCCCATGGATATACTAGGATGTGAAAAATTTCAACGAATGGCTCACAGAACAACTTACAGATCCAAGTGCTTGTCATTGCTAAAATCCCTGAACTTATCACCTTATTAATCGCGAGCTCGTCTTAAGCCAGGTGTGGATCAACGCAACTGGAGTTTTGGCAACTTGAAGCAACTGCGAGCAGATGGCAGCATTAAATCAGGCACTAGTTTAAGTCTGTGTATGTTTGCTGAGACCCCATCATTAACTTTATCATCATAGGATATATGTTCATGAGATAAACTGTGAATTTTGGAGCGCTTCTGTGTGACCATATGGTGAACGATATTTGACACATCAGGGGAGCTGAGCGATATACTTGTATGTGACACTTACAATTAAATCAATTAGATCAATTAAATACGACCACTTTGGTGGCTAATCATTCAAGCATCCGCCTTAAAAAGTCGGGAGATCCTGGATCAAACCTCTGTAGGGTCATACCGAAGACTTTAAAAATGACACTTGTTGCTGCTTTGTTGGTGCTCACCACTGAGAGGTTAGAGCAAGCTAGGAAACAGGACTGGTTGGCCCGGTGTCAGTTGTCTGGTGTCTTCTGCATATTTCAGTAGCTGGAGGACTTTAGCAGCATGGATATTGTGATGCAGGTCACATAAAGCAGACAATCACACTGCTACACCAGTACTCAGAGAAGTCTAAGCTAGAGTCAAAGACGACATTTGCACATCTTTTTGACAATCACAAAGTTTTGTCAAAACTTCCCAACTAAGCTTACACATAGTAGGCATTACAGCAAAATATTTAAATCTTCCTCTTAGTGCTTAGATTCAATTCCTACTATTGCTTCATTAACATGTAGTGTAGTCATTGTATGGTCCATAAACTCAAAAGTGCTTGCAGTAAACACTAAAGAATCACTTTACACACAATGACTTCCATAAGTGTTGAACTATGGAACCCTTCCCTTAGAAGGTAAACTTTCAAAATGTAGTGTAAAACAACACCTATTTCCTGATTTGTGCAGAGAACAAATGGGCATAACTGAAATAAAAAAGGCAATTTAGGGACCATGCATAATTAACCAGAAATACAATAACCTCCTTTACACTTATGGCTGTGAAATAAAGACAAACACGGGTAAGAATAAATGACCGCTAGAATAGTTTGCCATCTTTGATTCTGGCATGCTCTAGTCAATATTTCTAAACTTGCCTTCTAGGTGGAGAAGACAAGATGGGGTAAGACAATTCTTCTAAATGTCCAATTTCATTCCATTTTCACATGTTCATATTACTGTAAAAGTCTATAAAGCATTTCACATGAAATTGTGTATCCTTATGCAGCGGTAAACAATGCACGGTAAGGATCTGTAATGCCTCACACAGCCCTGGGTCGACTTGGGTGACCCCCCACCTCACTCCCCGCTGATTATTACCATCACAGTTAAGTTGTCTGTGGGCTGGTTAATGAACAGAGTTGACAGATTTCACAAAATTTCTTAAGTTCAATTTTTTTTTCTTTTCGTTTGTGTAGGCCCAGTTCAGTGAAATCAACAGAGACATGTTGAAAGTAACACTTGTAGGGGGAACAACAGGGACGGCCTAATGAAAACCCGGAATACAGGAAAACCTGGAATAGCAGTATCCAGGTATCTGTAAACGGCGATTACAGGAAAATTACTGCTCATATCGTACCATACAGAAAGACCAGTTTAAAAGCTTTGTAAACATATTTGTGTTATTAACCATCCATTTTAGCACTTTAATCCTGTCCGGAACAGCTTAGACTGCATTCAAGATCACGCACCATTCTATGTGATCCTACAGCACCAAGACAAGGCTCGTGTACAGATGGCCCCCATCAACACAGTGATTCCCCCCAAATTTGACGATAATTGTTGATAGAAGAGTATCAGATATTTAATCAGTATTTTCAGATTCCTTGAGTCTAAATTTGTGGTATATCAGTAGAATAAAATCAAGCAACTATCTGCATCTGAATTAATTAAAAATATCAAAAATAAAAACGAACTATTTACTCACATATGAGCTAATGAATACAGTGGACTCTCTCAACACCGACACATTAATTAACCGACATCTTGTCAAAACCGACAACATTTCGTGGTCCGTTTTCTGCTCCATTTCACAGTAATGTTAATTGCCTTCAGTAAACCGATACTTGTCTATTCTGAACACCAACAGTGGTTAGTAGTTCTAACATTTCCAGTGAGTGTTAATCTGTCTTGTCTAATCCGACACAGCGTGTCGCACAATGTCCGACGCAGTCTGAGTTTAATTTCAACTGCCTGCTCGCATGACTGAAGATCAGTTGGAAGTCCTGTCTTGATACTGTACCATACCTCCTGCGGAGATCAGCCTTTAGTCACTCTGTGAGTAAAAGATGAGTCTGAACAACATCCGACCATGGCCAGTAGACCAGCTAAGCGGCGCCTTGTGGAAATGAACTTGTGTGATAAAGTACGATTTTTTGTAAAGTAATTATGCATATGTACTGAAGTAAAGTACAGATCAGCTTCTTTCCATAGTTTGTTGCTGTGCATCACTGTGCTCTTTAACAAGTTTAATTAAATGTATATGTATGTACAATACACATGCTGTTGTTGTTGTAGGCTACTTGTCCATGTTTAATGCACAGATATCTTGTCTAAAGTGACATTTTTATCCGGTCCGGAACTGCATGAAATACGGCATAAAAAGAGAGTTCATAGAAGTAATTGTGTATGCCAAGGCAAGCAGTGGCATTTCTGCAGAGTTAAAGGCAAAGCAGGTCAGCGCTCGTCGTGCGGCATGTCAGAAAAGAGATATTATTGCAGACTAATCAGCTGGGTATGATAAAAGTCTTGTACGTCATTGAACATACATTGTCATAGAGCGTCGAGAACACAGTGAAGAACTCACGATAACTACCGTCGTATCCCTTTTGAATTCTGTTATGTAAAATCAAGTGGTAAATGTGTAAATATATTTAAATTGCCATGGTTCAGCTTGAGCACGGACGGAGATGATAATAATACCCACGAACGTCTGTAAATAGTGCACTGCCTAACAGTTTGGTCTGTTTTGCAGTTGTTTCCATAAGGCGGAAGTAGTCATCTCAGATCAAGTGATGTAATGCACGAGACTCGTTTACAACATTGCTGTCATAAAAAGCTCAACGGAGGTAGTAGGTACATCTCTATTTTTGAATGAGTCAACAGTGATGAAATGCGATTATGGTCGCTTAAGCTGCCTTCGGCAGGGGAGATAACTGGTATTATGTTAGTCATCTGGTCTGTGCAAGATTTTAAATAACAAATAAATGCCCAGCATGCTATTATCCAAAGCTTTAAAAATGTCACATGATGCAAAATATCTTCTGGACCGAAATACAACTTTATTTCAGAGATTGCTATCAGTAGTTAATTTTCTTTGCAATATATATACATGCTGTATTTAAAAAACATATTAAATATATTAAATAACATTCATAATGTATTATCAGAAATTTTACATAATTTTCTTAAAGTTTTTAATAAATTAAGTAAAATATTACCATGAATGTTTTTCATATGCTTTGCTGCACAGTTACTGCATGCAAACTATCATATTTTTCAAATTGTTATTTTACTAGTGACATTCCTAATCATTGTTTCCCTGGCTGTAACTTGTTATTTCCTGGTTTACTGTTTACTCAACCCATTGTAAACTGTTTTTGCACGATAAATCTTAAATGTCATGTGGAGGTTATGTCATGTACTGTCTATTTCCAATCTGCACCTTACTAATAATATAATATACTATAATATGCTAATACAGCCACTCATGTTATGAAGTTTGAACCACAGACTGAATTAATACAGTTTGACAGACTTAAAGACATGTACATAGCTGTAAGCCACATTTTTATTTGATGAGGTTTCTTTTATTCGATTATATAAGTTTATTTAATAGCACATCTATGACACTTAATACTTTTAACTTTTACACTTAATGTTACTAAAATTTCTTTTCAAA
Organism: Liolophura sinensis; assembly: GCF_032854445.1. Taxonomy (NCBI): domain Eukaryota; kingdom Metazoa; phylum Mollusca; class Polyplacophora; order Chitonida; family Chitonidae; genus Liolophura; species Liolophura sinensis. The sequence continues at coordinate 83,803,118 of NC_088295.1, forward strand.
TTTCCAAAAGGTTTGAAAAAGTCACACCAGTTATCTGCTTTGCCGAAGCCAGCGACCGCATTGCACCACAGTCGATTCCGTTCCGGGCAGGATTAAAGTACTAAAATGGATAATTACATAAATATAGTATGTTTCGAAATGTCAGAAACTGGTCTTTCGAAATCCGTTGAGTTTAGTACGATACGAGTAGTAGTTCTCCCATAATCGCCGTTTACACATAACTGGTTAGTGCTATTCCTGGTTTTCTTGTATTCCAGGTTTTCATTCCGGTCAAAAGACCGTCCCCGAACACCATTCACAATTTACGCAGCCACATGCAGTAAATGTGTGACAGCCAAATGTCGACAAGAAATGATGGTTACAAACTAGCAACATCAGCAGTGTGAATTCCCACTTCTTCAAAAATCATAATACAAATAAACGCCTTCAACGAATTTCAAGGCAACCCAAACGAAAACAAGTTATCTTACCGATGTCATAATGTCATGAAGAAATCGGAATGGTGGTTTACTGAGCAGTTTGTCTGTGAGCGGTGGTTTCTTGATAATTTTTCCCAAGCTGTCTTGGGTGCTTTTCATAATTTGTGGATCCATCTTCCTCTCTGAAATCTGGAGTTATTCTGTCAACAAAAGTACCCTAAAATCCCAAGTCGTATCTTCTGTGACATATCAACTATGCTTTCCTTCTTTAACATCTGTTTTCCTGCAGGTCGGAATTCTATCCCACAACGCACCTACCCCGCATGCGCATTGTGCACTTCCGCCCAGAAGGCATCGTGGTTGCCAATGGAGAGGTCAAGTCAGTGCGCGTCAGATCCATCGATCTCCAGCATCGACAGCTATGATGTCGACAGTTACACTTGAGAATAAAATGTTGTTCGCGGTAAATCCAGATTTGAGCTCAGGCAAATAAATCACTTAGGGTGAAATAAATTTGAACGATGATTGGAGAATTCAAATTTTTTTTTGATCTAAATAAAATTAACACTAGATGCTAGCACAGGCAACTGAATAGCCCAGGGCGAAAATAAATTTGAACGAAGGTCGCCATTTGTTTGATACGTGCTAAATTACAATCAAATTGTGTTGGAACACTACAACAAAATTGTGTACCGGTGCGCTTAGGCGTACTCTTGTCCAATTAGATACCGGTGACGAGAGGCCTACATAATTTTGATCTTATCAGGAGTGAAATACTTATGTTGACAACAGGGACATAGATGCTGAGGTCAAGGTAAGATGGATCAGTGGATGAAAACCTGTACGTGGTCACAAGTGTGAAAACTATCAGACCATAACAGTATCTGTACAGCGAGGACTGAACACGCTGACAAGATGTGCTGTGTTGTAGATGCTCTAATCTAGCTGCGAATCAATGTAACAGCCTAAAATGTAGGCACACAGTGCTGATTGTTGATCAGTGGTTCAAATCCCAACAAGAAAAGATATAAATTCCAAGCAATCTGACCCCAGGTACATCAGAACTTATTTGTGCACCAGTTAGATAAGTGAAACAATCTCTGGCATTGGGTTAACATCAATTACTGCATCATATTGATGCTATCAGTGCGCTTACAATACAAGTGAATGATCATGGCATTTCACCCAGTTGGGCATCTTTCAGCACTATTATGGCCAAACACTAAAATGAAAATCAGTTCATTTTTTTAGTCTTACTTTTTTTTTAATAGTTTATTTATTTAATTCCTGTTTTATTTATTTATTAATTTGATTGGTGTTTAATGCCGTACTCAAGAATATTTTACTTATACAACGGCGTCCAGCATTTTGGTGGGAGGAAACCGGGCAGAGCCTGGGGAAAACACACGACCATCTACAGGTTGCTGACAGACCTTCCCACTTATGGCCGGAGAGGAAGCCAGCATGAAATGGACTTGAACTCACAGCGACCGCATTGGTGAGAGACTCCTGGGTCATTACACTGTGCTAGATTCCTGTTTTATGCTGTTTTCATATAACATACACTTATAAAACAGTCACCAGCATTGTGGTGGGCAGAAACTGAGCAGAGCCCAGGGGAAACCCACAACGATCATGCAGGTTGCTGGAAGATGACTGGAGAGGAAGCCAGCATGAGACGGACTTGAACTCACAGCAATCACAGATACAGTTAGATTTATTTATTTATTTTATTGGTGCCTGATACTAGGGGGGCCAGCATTACGATGGGAGAAAACCAGGCTAAACCCACGAACATCCTGAGTTGCTGGTAAAGCCGCAATGATGAAAGGCTCCTACATGTAGGATACTGTGCAGCATTAGCTAGCTAGTCGCTAGGGCACAGAGGCACCTTAACAACTACAAGCACTCATTTGATTTATTTATTTGTTTATTTGATTGGTGCTTTATGCCATACTCGTGAATATTTCATTTATATGGCGGCAACCAACATTATGGTGGGGGAAAACCCACGGCCATCCTCAGGTTGTGGGTAGACTTTCCCATGTGCGGCCAGAAAGGAAGCCAGCATTTACTAGGCTTGAACTCACAGTGACTGCATTCATGGAAGGCTCCTGGGTCATTGCACCGTGCTGGTGTGCTAACCCTCTTGGCCAGTCAGGCCCCCAACAAGCATTGAGAAAACTTCTCCAGCTAATCAGACAGACGATGATTAAGACATACACAATTATTTCTTGCCGTTATATATTGTAGTACATATGCCACTCTTGACAGGTAGTATCCTGGTTTACAGATAACCAATATGGAAGCCAGAACTATAGGAAAAACTGTGTACCACTATGACAGTTACATGCTCACAATGTTACAGCCTCCTCGGACAAATTCGCTCCACAGACTGAATCATAAACACTACATATGCCATACAACTGACTATTTCCTTCCAGGCCCTTTACCTTTGATATGTAAACAAGAATACAGAACCTATTCATGTTAACTGATACACGGAACTCTTTTATTCAGCATTATGTACAAAGCTATGTCCAGATAAAGTAAGCAAAACTGCAGCACTGTGTCATTGAAACAGGTCTAATATTGTCTATCTGTGTGAAAGTCCTTAGTCATCTAGGTAGTATCAACAAATCCTAAATGACTGGTGATGTCCGTAGGCCTACGCCCTCCTTACTCTGGGGTTCAGGAGCCTTGTCTAAGGGAATGGGATCAGGTATTCTGTCAGGTAACACCTGGTCTTTTATCATATACCTGGGTCTATCGCTCTTGACAATTCTAGTCTTGGCAAAATAACCTGGTGGTGGCTTCTCCTGCCCTAACTTCTCTTTAACGCAGTTGTCAAATGCCAGCTGGGACTGTCTGCAACTAAACAAGACAAACCAACACAATCAGTACACATATACATATAAGTGGTTTACAAGTTTGAACCAAATGCTGTATATATGCATTTATTTCTTTTGCTTTTTATGCCTTATTGTAATCAAGATTGTTTTAATCATTTAATCAAATTTAATTAAAGAGCTACTCCAGTGTCAAGGCTTGTACCTCTTCAAAGCAGGATAAAATAATTAGGATTGAGATAGTCTGGATTTCTTTCCTAAACAGTGAAGAAAATTGCATCATTTTAAAACCATCGTTTTAAAATACACCATACAGAAACAAAATTTTCAGTCGATTTCAAATTTGCTTGAACACTTGGCGTCACCTACTACTGATATATAGCCACAAATAACATATGTCTGCTTGATTCATCATCACGTAAGGAATATTATCACATCGTATCAGGAAAATCTTATGTAGAGTGCCAAAAATTTTATTTTTTAGGACTCTTCACTTGTAGGGGTTAAAGAGTGTTATTTATTGTTAATATTTTAGCCATGGTGTTGTTCTTTTTCTTGAAGTATCCTTCATATTATTTTATCATTTCCACTTTCTTTCTCTTCAGCAGCACTTTAAATTTTAAGTACATAAAAACCTGCCACAGATTAAACAGGCAAAAATGAGGAGGATGTCAATATATTTAATAATGAAAAGATTCTCACCTATCTATACCTATCTGTACATAATTTTGCATTCTTTTTTTCCAATATCTTGTTAGGTCATCTTCATAATCTTGAAACAACACAGATGTCTATTAATGCAGGTATAACAAATATGTGTTACCTGCACTTATCTGGTTACTTACTGCCTGAAGGTCATTTCTCCTGAGGCATTGTCTACACACTGCCAGAATTTTGTGAACTCTGCTCCACAGTTCTTCTTTACTTTTCCAAAGAATTCAAATCCACACCGTGTAACTTCCTTCCCCAGGCTGAGACAATATCGTGGGTCTCCAGATTCCTTTGTGCACAACATGAACTCCTATACAAAGAAAGTAAGACAGACATATATGTTTTCTGAAGCTGAAAATTGATCCTTCTCAATAATACAATCTATCAGCTCATTTTTCCACTGTTTTTTACCATCTTCAGTGACATTTATTTATTTACTTGATTGGCCTTTTAGGCTGTACCCAAAAATATTATATTTATATGAAAGCGGCCACATTATGGTGGGAGGATACTCAGCAAGGCAGGACACCCACGACCATTCACAGGTTGCTGACAGACATTCGACATTCATGTACGACTAAAGAAGAAGCCAGGGAATCTGCACTGACATACTCGTATTACAGCATAGGCAACTTAAGGCACAAATTCTGTATGTGACAGACTTGCGCTCCAGAATGACTGTTAATGACAGAGATTTGATGAGATGATAAAAAAATTCCCTGATTTAATGATGGGCTAATGCTGAAACACCAATGTAAGCAAATCATAAGCGCCCTTTATACAAGCTTTGGGTAGTGATGGGGAAGGACAAGTGAAATATCGCATCAGATGAATTTCATTTATCCGTACATCATGTATCCATACAACATGACAGTCTGTCATCATATAGAAGGTTTGCATGTTCAAATTTTGGAGCCCTATTGGAAATCCACAACCAGTGTTAAATTGGATCAAAAAAGGCTCTCTTATGATCTACTGGAGTGATGATTTCAAATACAAAACTCCTCTTGGCTTACTGTATTTAACCTGTATAAGTTCACTTTAAGAAACACATAAGGTGCTCAAAAATATACTTTTAATGCCAACACTAATGCCAATCACAGTTCACAAAAACCTCTTTAAGTGGCTCTGAGCCAATCATCAGCACACTCTGATAATGTGGATGTGAAGACAAAGCCCATTTATTTATTTATTTATTTGATTGGTGTTTTATGCAGTACTGAAGAATATTTCACTAATACAACGGCAGTCAGTATTATGGTGGGTGGAAACCGGGCAGAGCCTGGGGGAAACCCAAGATTATCCCCATGTTGCTGCAGACCTTCCCATGTACGGCTGGAGAGGAAGCCAGCATAAGGTGGACTTGAACTCACAGGGACCCCATTAGTGAGAGGCTACTAGGTCATTTTAATATGCTCCTTTGAAGTTTCTCTAACATGCATCTCTGCCTGTGCCACTGTTTTTAATTGTGATAGACAGTATGCTAGTTTAAATTTTGTCATACACAGCCTTTCACTCTTCAGATAAACTGTCAAACAGTTTTCTACCATTTATTTGAGAGAGTATACATACCAAAGAAGGATATATACTTAATAATTTCCCTATATGCTAATGGTTGTAAAACATCACAGACGTCAACACTGGCCATAATATGCTTTCAAGACGGACTACGATATTCGATAATATAAGGAATAGTGCGGCGTGTTGTTGTTGTTGTAGTTATTGAAATAACCTAGTCTAGAGGACATAGTAACCTTGCACTGGTTGTCGCAATATTTGCCAAACTGGATTGAGCCTGCCCGCAGAACCGATGAAGTAAGTTCTATCTCCGGAACTGTCAGCTCTTCATAGCTAGGAAGCCAATCTTCATTTGTGAAGGACATTTCTCTCTAGCATCCCACACGATCGCTGAAGAAATGGCGATTGCAGATACAGCACTTCCGAAGGGAGATAACTCCCTGTCTATGGCTGTCACTCTGCGTCTGACTGCAGGCACATCAGTTATGCAGAACTATTTCTATCCAGGTGTTCCAGTATATTTCCCATCCCGTTGCAAGGAGTCCTTTTTTAAACGGCTCTTTAGAACTGGTGGAATAATTCTTTCAGCAACTTCAGGAAAAAAGTTATGCTCTAATTCATGAACAGTTTGCGCGAGTTTATGAACAGTTTGGTTTTGGCTTACCATTCAACCCATTGTTCATTTTTTTTGTAAACAATTCTTTGCTTTCATAACATGCATTTCTATTTGTCAGCAACTTTACAAAAAAAGTGGTGCATGGATGTTGATGAAACTTTGCGCACCACTTGGTTTTGTCACTTAAGATTTGTAGGCCTGTATGGCCTACACAATATACATTTAGTTGTTTTCTAGGTTTAGTATGATTCTGATATAGTGATATAGAATGTTTCTTGTTCATATTTGTATTATATATTATATCCAACAGCTGTGGTAGGATTGACTACATATAAGAGCTTCCCACCAATGCGGTCACTGTGAGTTGAAGAATAGCACATGCTGACTTCCTCTCCGGCCGTACGTGGGAGTATCGGCCAACAATCTGGTCGTGGGGTTTCCCCCGAGCTCTGCGCGGTTTCCTCCCACCATAATGCTGGACGCCGTCGTATAAGTGAAATATTCTTAAATAAAACACCATTCAAATAAATAAATAAATAAATATATATATATATATAATCGCTATTTACCCTCGGGCTATAAAATTTTCCTTACTGTATATAGTCTAGAGGTCGAATCGTGGACTTAAAACCCAAAGGTCTTTGGCTCAAATCCCAAATGGTTCGACCCTTATCACATAACCTTGATACCTGCAAACACAACCTGCATATACATACCTGTGTGTCCTGAAGTTGATGTATTCGAAATGATATGTATTCATACCTAGGTCAACTTTGTGTTTAGCGCTCACATAGAATTGTTTTGGCATATAGGCCTACGTTGTTTCACGATGGGATTTCATCGTACTCGTATATATATAAAATAAACATATATAATATAACTATTATGTCATGTTGTCAGTTTTATGAATGTCCGCGGGATTAAGCAAGAGGTTTGTCGGGAGTAGGCCTTAGGCCTACTCTATAAAAGTCGGCCCATGGTTTTCTCCGAGCATTCCGCTTTCCTCCACACATCAAGCTGACCGTCGTCAAATAAATGAAAAATTCTTGAATTCGGCTTTAACCACCAATCAATCAATCAATCAATCAATCAATCAATTTATCAATCAGCCCATTACTTTCGTATCGTTAAAGTATACCTTCTTTAAAGAGTATTGGAATTGAATTTGTAGATATTCAGGCACGGCTATAGGTGAAGGTTGTCGAGTGCCTGATCATGAATTGCACCTTTAAAGGTATAACAGCACCGGCCTATATATACCATGATTTAACGCTGCTCCTAATTGTGTAAAGGTGCCTATATTGTAAAACGCGGCATCTTTGAATCTTGTAACAGCACCTAATATGTAACGGTGGTAGTATGATAACACGCTGAGCATACTAGTGTTCGTGCAACAGCGCCTGTATCGTAAAAGCTGCCCCTAATCGTGTAACGGTGCCTACAGGCAATCAGCGTGCGTGTAGAAATAACGCGACCGTCCTAAGGCACGTGGCCTGTGCAAAATGACGGCACTTAAAGCAAGAGAAAAACTGGTCTCACGATGAGACAGTTTCGTTGATAGAGGAGTATGAAAAATATCATTGCCTGTACAACACTCTCTCTAAAGATTACAAAGACACGGACAAAAGAAAATCAATGTGTCTCATGTTCTTTCACACAGCTCAACACACGACAACAGTGTTGGACAATGTTGACCTATCTGATTTGTAGTGTGGACGGGACGCCCAACTTACCTCGACAGCATTCGACAGAGTCAACAGAAGTTGAACGATGTTGGATAGTCTCGACGGAGCTTTAACTATACCACTATACTATACTGTAACAAATTTATAGGAAACCGCACATGATTTACAGCCGTTGTTGTAAATTATTCGGTTTAAAAGAGAAAAAGCTGAAAACAGCTATTATTTGGCTGAAAATAAAGAAAACAACGTGAAAATAAGTGCAATCATCATGTGCCGGTTCTATCTGGGAGAAATATATAGTAACGTCGCGAATTCTGTAGCTTACTTCAGGTATAAGACCGAAAACTGTGATATGCGTATCTCTACTGTGTTTGTCTTCACTCACAAAACGGGTCACCGTCGTATCTCTATAAGTGAAACATTATGGAGCACAGCAATAAGCCCGACATAAGTAAATAAATTAGTAAATAAATATTTCTCTGCGACCGATTTAATGGGCATATGCCCATTAAATGCGCATATGCAATGCATATATACGTCGTTTCCCAAATTCCCTTTTCCCGGTTTTCTTCATCCATAAAAACTTCACCACCGTTGCGTGAGTGAACAATTCTTTTGTACAGCGTAATTTATATATTTGATTGACCGGTATTTATTTCATTGGTGTTTTACGCCGTACTCGAGAATACCTCACTTATACGACAGCAGCCAGCATTATGGTGGGAGGCAACTGGGCAGAGCCTTGATACATGACATCTACCTATACTTAAGCTTGTCAACTTTATCGGCGCAGGAAAGTGAAGGGTCTGGGCACAGCAAGATCTGGATTCGAACACGCGACCTCATTGATCACAGTCCTGATGTTCGTTGCTAGCTAGCACATAACCAACCAAACCATGCAGCGAGGCTCCCGAACCAAATATTACATAAATAATATTTATGTATTTTGGAATTAATTTATTTGCTTCATTTGATTATTGCACATTATAATGCCAGTCAGTTTTATTTTTTATTTGCATATAGGATTTCGGTGGGTTTTATGGGTGGAGGAATACGGAGTGCACGGAATAAACCAGCGAGCTTTAACAAAGAAGTGATTATATACCTGTACATATAAATGCATGCAGCTTAAATTAAGCAACATGGAAAAACACTTTCCAAACGTAGAAAAGGTGTTCTCGATCCCCGTTAGATATGTGTGTGTATTTCTCTTGTGCACGCGAGACTAAACTGCGTAGTGGTTATCTGAGAATATTAACATTTTTCACAGACACCCATGTAATAAACAAATTGTGTAACTTCAGTGGAACGAAAATAGGAGTGGAATTACCTTGACCTTGAGTGGGAAGACCCGGAGTTTTAAAGAGTGAAAGTTTGGTGGGCACTCCATCCCTCAAATCCCATCCCTCATCACATGTGAAATCAATATTGAACTATAGGGATTTGTTATGTATTTTATGAAACATTTTTCTACCCATAAAGTGTCAAGACATACATGCTTCATCTTGTGTAATGGTGATGTATATTATTTGTTTGTTTCAGGAGCTGCGTAGATATGATAACTGTTATCATTGACCTTAACGTGGTATTGTTTATACATCTCCATGATTTTTGACGATTCGATGTTAGTACATGATGACTTTAAAACTTATCGATTATCACTGGATTCTTTGAAGGTGTAAGTAATTTTGTAACGATAGGCGTACAATGTTATTCGGGTTCTATCATCTCTGACTTTATTTGCTTTATATAGGCCTACCTTCTTAATTTTTTTGGTGGTTTGTAGTAAACATTGTGTTGGAAGTTAGTCTTTTGACCCGGAATACCCATGCAAGCATATATGGTTGACGGTTGGAATATGAATGCCTCTCAGATTTTATATGTGTAACGTTATTGTTATATATTATTTTTATGTATCCTCACTACCAGTAAAAATAATTCTGAATAACCGACTTTGCCATGGCTCTAAGTTCAGTGTTTGTTTGGTGGTAATGTTAAGAAACTTAAAATTCTCTCTGTACTGTGTAAACATAAGTGTTCTTTTTTGTGTTCGGGTATACAAATATATGCATAGACAGAAGTTAGGCAAGGCACATATACTTCTCATATAATTATCTACATCCTTGTAAACGACCAAAACATATGGCCAATGGCATAAAGTTGAATGCCTGCCAGTTTGATATAACATGTACACTGTTCCACCATGTGGTTTACACAGCAGCAGCTGTTGTGCAGTGTCGGCCACTCCGACAAGGCCGTTACAAACACGACTAGTATCTCACGCACCCAGGGGACGCGTGAGAGACACTGGGCTCTAAGGGTTCGTTAATCAGAGGTATACCCATAAGGTGTGCACCACAAGCATTTGAGCCGCGGTTGTTTACTCGTGTTGCTACAGAAACAGGGCTTTGGCTGTCCCGCAGCTATTGCCATTACGTACGATCTCTTTAGCCAAGCACTGTCCTCACTCAGGTTACTATATACTCGTTCATCAACAGCAGGGACTTTTTAATACATAGCAAGTGTAAAACTACTGCAGGAAATTCCCTTTCTCGTTTTTTGTTTTGGACGAGAACATTCTGAAAAACGGTAAAAGTGTTTTGAAGCTGAAGAGCAGTTTTAGCTGTGGCAAAGAACTCCTCCTCTAAGTTATAAGGTAAGCGGCAGATAACCGACAGCTCGTGATTCGTGGTGCTGGGTTTGGAAGCATTACTGAATGAAGACGGATGAGAAACCGATAGTGATGACGTTTACTGGGGTGTAAGTCACAGTGTGCTACATGTTCTTCCAAACGCCCATGCATCTCAGCTCTCCGATTTGACCGAGTACATTAACCTGGCATGTCTAATGAGTAGTACTTATGTCCATGTCCAGCCACTGATCATAACCAGGCACCAAGATACACCGTGGCCGGGCTGTATACTGTTGAAACCTGTGAGGTGAGCGAGTTTACACGGTCAGAGTAAACTTACTACATCCTTACAACCGATTTTCACCAAGGCTGGAGCGAAGGAAGCGAGCAGTTCGGTTTGCCAGCTACTAGTACAGCCAGGTAGTTGAACAGCGCGCTAAAGAAACGCAGAAAATAGTGGCGGCTGATGGGTATTCCAGAAGGGTGGAGAAGTATGGGGAAGCCTGGTATTATCGTAAACAGCTACTGAAACGACCTTCGGAATCTGTCGATAAGATGTAGGAAGTGGGGTAAGGTCTGACTGCATCCAAATCGAACTCCGACCCACTATGATTTGACGTTGTTTGCCAATGTTTTGGCGTTTTTGCATAAGTACATCACCTTCGTTGTCTAACATCCATGCTTTAAGAGGAGATTGTTTTACGAAGCTATCGCACAAATTACTGTTCTCTTGAAGCCGTCATGAGAGTGTGAAAACCCTCCCACTCGCCCACCTCTTTTAACGAGGAACTCTGCTGCTTCCAGCATCACCGGCAAATTTCTTTACTTTCTTTCTGGCTGTCACTCTCAGTGGGGATTCCTCTGACAGATGGAACGCTTGATTAACAAAAAACTTGTACCAGCGTTACAACAGGTTTGCCAGACTACATGGAGAACATGACTTGTGGTGGTTGTATATTCAGGGATCGTGTTCTTTATTAAATGTAGATTTTCATCAATCTAAGACGATCTAGTTAAAAATGGAACGTATTCGCCCAAGTTACAAATGACGCAGTGTGTGGATGTTTAGGCGGGTAGGACTTAAGAACATTCGACCTAATTCAAGGTCAGTTTTCAAAATACCTCGGTTGTAGCAGACCTCCTTGGATAAGCGAATTTAGCCCAAGCATTGGTCTAAGTACCTTGGATAACCTGGAAACAATGATTCCATGGAAAACACATGTAATACAAGCCACAGGTGATGCTACCAATTCCAAATGACCACTGATGATTCCATGGTTTGGGGCATTTGGAAAGCGAAGTAAAGCATATTACCAAGAAGAGAGTTGACCGAAAGATTTGGAGTTTTGAATGTGCAATGTGTAATACATTGTGATGACTTTTTTGTGGTCAATCATGATGGAGGAGCCATCGAGCTACCAAAAGGCTTGGTTACTGGCCATTCTCGTCGGTCTTATGAGGATTTCTTCTGGTGAGTACGTTTATGTTTTGAGGTCAGTTATACCCGTAATGGCCAGATTATACAGGTATGATGAAAAGCGACAAAATATGACAGCATAGGTCAAATATATCACAAGAGAGCAACAGACACCCGTCTTACAAAGCTGTCGCAACGCTATGACACGCGCAATTTACCTTGGTAACGTACATTGTATGTTGCCATGGACCTTATGCGCCAGTCGCATTTTGCGACTGTCGCCATCGTATAAGTGAAATATTCCTGAAGACAACGTAAAACACCGGTCAAATAAATGAATAAATCTTGCGACTGCTTTGTAAAAAGCCGCCCCCGATCGCACTAAAAATGTTTCAAGGAACACTCTATCACAATTCTGTACACCCGTGGTAAAATTGGTTTACACAACAGACACTGCAATAAAATTGTGAGCATCTGCGTTTATCTGCATTTTTCTGTCTGCACAACAGGGTTATGATTATTTTGTTAACATTATGTTTTTTGCGGGATTTGAACAAGTGATCACACTGGTTAAGGTCTAGCATGTAGTCCTGAGTATCTTAGTTTATACTTAACCAATCCCAGTCTTGGACAGCGAAAGGGTTTCACACTTTTTTGCGTGAGCCTTTATGGCTATAAGCTGACGACGTCCCATGTGGGACATTTTGTGCCTTCTACCATTTGCTGAAGACCCCTTTTCTTCCACATACATGCGGTGTGAATCTATAAGCCACACTACACATAAAGTATGTGAGTATTTTATAATTGCCAAGGTAGCGGACTTACCGTATCAAAACAATAATACAATAATGAAATAAATGAATAAATTGATTGATAATATATTAGGCAGAATATATATATATATATATATATATATATATATATATATATATATATATATATATATATATATATATATATATACACATACATTTCCCTCAATGAGAGCAATCCCCCACTGTTTCATACTTGGAAGGGTTGGAAGGGCTCTGCCTAATATATTATCAATCAATTTATTCATTTATTTGATATATATATTGACAGTTGTGGTGGGGATGGGGTGTACATGTATAATGTTTGGTTAATACTTTCAACAGTGTTAGATCACATTACAAAATTCGAACATGTTGAAATTTAGCAAGATTTTTTGTTTTGTCAAATGAAGACATATGGGCGTTGCCTTTCACATTATAAAACGTTGTTATCAGTCATCACGCTACAACATGCAAACAATCAGTTAAGATCACGGCATTCATATTTTACAACATTTAACATGTTGCATCATCTTAACTCTTTAAGGTAATAACATTTTAGTTTTAAAATTGAGTAAATGTCAAACAGTGAAAGTTTTATCTACCTCCTAGCGTCCACTTTAATTGAACCTTGAATGGATACCGACCGCTGGAAATCAAAATGTGTTGAAAAAAGTGTCGCTTAACATTGTCATTAGAAGATATGCCTCATTAGGTTAATTGCTAATTTTCCCGCATGCTAACTACGTTCCTGTGTGCTAACACTATATACTCTGATTTTTACACGGGCTTCTGGTTGAAATGCATGATGTCGTTTATTTAGAGAGTCATGCTGATTATCACTTTGTATCCAGCCTGTGGAAGAAATGTTGCCGCCCAGAGCCGATTGTCTGCCTCTTTGAAAACTGGAAGTGACACATCGCTAATATTATGCCGATATTGATTTACCGTCCTATTCACCCAAAGTAAGCAAGCTTTGATGGAAATTGAAGTTTGCAAAGAGCTTAGGCTTATAGATCGATCCATCTACCATATAATACATACCTAATTGGCTTTTCGTGTTCACACCTGGAAACTTTTACAAAATCTTTTCATTGCTTAGGCGATGAATTTATCGTTTTCTGCTATGTTATGTCATTGCTATGGTCCTTTTGGTAATATCTGAATATTGAATTGACTACCTACATCGTATAAAGCTCCTTGAATTTGGATACATGATGCAAAGGTAAAAGTGGTGGTCTATACAAATAAACACAGATAGAGCCTTGGCTATCTAACTAGCTTTGTGCATGTAATGATTAAACACCTCCTACGGAGAAATTGCAACATTCCTGTCTTTTTCACTACATAGATATATATAGTGACAACATTGGTTTAATTTGATTGGTCCGTACGTGGAAAAATCTGTCAACAACCTGTACATGGTCGTGGGTTTCCCCCGGGCTCTGCCTGGTTTCCTAATGTAAACTTAATTCAGCAGTAATTTTTTTTTACGTTCAAGGTGGGGATGAACTGATTTCGTTATAGAAGAAACTTAATAGTAGATCATATATTTTCTTCTCTATGTAAGCTTTAATAGTGAAGAAGCGAGAAGTCAATCGCAATGGTTGTAAAGATACAATATGTCGACAGGAACAGACATATAATAATCCTGAAAATGGACGTCTCTGACGTCACCTGCTACTCTTGCTGGAGTTTTGTGATTTAAGAAAATGATAACTTACAAATGTACGTGAAACGTATAACAGTCCAACGTATACGCCTCAGGATGTCATGTACTTCTGCATTTCTGGCTACCAAAAAAAAAAAAAAAAATCAGATGTCTGCCTGTCTCAACTTGGCATGTTGAATGACTTGTGTAATGGTAGATAACGATGTTCCCCCGGGGTCTGTCAGTCTCCAGTCTTAACTCAGCTAGCCTAACGGGATTCGGTGTCTATCACGGAATAAGACGTCCATTACCACATACATAATGCTATACATCACAATCGATCAGGGTTGCTCGCCACATCTCATTACCTCTGTAACTATCCCTTCCCCCAGATAGCCCAGACGCCTTCTGTATTAAAGCCGTCATTCTCTTTGATTCCAGCACCAAAACACCTGTCAGGGCCATAGCGCATGCCTCCTCTCTACAGACACGTGCAACTCTAAAGCTTAGCGTTTAATTATACCCACACCACAGATATGACAGATACCTGCGGCTTCTCCAAGGCTTTTTAACATTGCTGGCATTCCGCAAAGCATTTCCTGCACAAGTATAGACTACTCGTCCTGTTAACGTTTCTGAAATCTCGGTGAAGATGTATCACGAAAAACTGGCATCTTCCGTACTTCTAAAGAAAGTGTACTTAATGTACACATCATACACGTGATGTACCCACGAGGCAGATAATATGGATAAATCGTTAAGCAGGTTTGTGTCAAACTCTGGCAGTATGCAAATCTTGTGTGGACCCCAAAAACCGTATAAATTGCATGTAACTCACACTATAACGACTGACAGCAAACGTACACAAAGGTTGTTTTATGGGATAGATGCATCAACACCTATAATTTATAGACACCATGTTCTGCTTTTTCTGAATACCATAGCGTGTATCGTAGTGTCAAAGAAGTTTATATAAAACAGTTTATGGGTTTATTTTTAGACTATGTCTAACCTCCAAGTTTATTTATTTTTTTTTATATTAGATGTGTGAAGAATGATGTTTTAGGGCAATCGAAGTCCGCACACTTGCTGACTACTTCTGACTTTCGTCACGCTTCCTTTATCTGAGTTCGTCCTCTTCTCCACCTTTACTAAAACGCCTTAACTAACCGAAGTATAGGTTTTGAACTATAATTGGTTGGAGCCACGTTTTTTTTACCAATGCAAATGTTATATGTGGCAAGCTACATTAGCATGGATTTATACTGGCCGCCTGTTAGCATGTGAGTTGTATGTGGCCTCTCAGCCAGCCAATGCAGAATCCGCCCTCCGCCAACTGTCTTCTCTAACAAGCGAGACCAGCTAGTAACTCTAATTTGTTATACACAGCTCCGGTTGCTTTTCGTTGCCGATGACCAACAGCTGTGTTATCGGAAGCTAATCTCCAGAATCATCCTTTGTTTCTTTCAGTCAGAAAATACTCTTTCATCTTCCTAAAGAGAACCAAATGCTGGGTGGTTGCGGACCTGGAAGCACCCACGTGCACGATACGCTTTCTTATTTCGTGTTATATATACGTACATATCCAGATACAAAAGAATGAAGAACTTCCGGTGGTGCATGTCAAAATATAGGGCACTTTGGCCATTTGTCAGGCTGTCTACCTGGAGGGCAGAATTTTACTTTGTCTCTATCAAAACAGTCCTAGAAAGTAAATTTTGTCAGTGCACAGCATTCATATATACCGAGTATCTGCAAATAAAACGAAAAATGTCTTCAAAGACTTTGCAGTTTCTATTCACCTTTATACACATGGCTGTTGGTAGTGGACCCGTGTTTAAGATAGGGGCCTACTCGTTGTCTTGTCGCTCGAAGTGTTTATTCTGTCCAAGTATCGAACAGGACAATTGCGAGATTCGAGATTCACCTTCTCTCAGTACTTTCGAGAACTGGATGGCAACAAGTGGCCGACAGCATGCACAGGCGGTCTTACGTGCTGTTATAGTTACAGAAATCACTAGTCTACTACCCTAATAACGCTTACAATGAGCTCTGTTCGGTTGAAAATCACTGTTACATGTAGAAAAATCGCTAGGATTTATACTAAAAGGTGCATTGGTGCTTTATTCCAGGCTCTACGAATGGTTCCACTCATGGGGCTGACCATTTTCGTATAAGTGTAATATTTTTGAGTACGACATTGCACAACACGCACTCAATCTATCAATCAATCAGTCCTTCAATCAGTGAGTCTGTCAACCAGCCAGCCAATCAATCAATCACGCATGTATTAACACTGACTATACCAAAACAGAAATGAGTATAAAATCTTAGCCGATGATTTTATGTTTATTTCATCTTTTGACAGTTCACGGATTTTGTGAAATAGATGAGTTTCGATGTGCCAATGGCAGCTGCATTGCCCAGAACAAGGTGCGAGACGGCGTGGTGGACTGCTATGGAGGGCGATTTGATGAAAGTAAGCAAGATATTTTACAAAAGGACACTGTTTGCCAAATCACCGTATACTCTTCCAGAAATATTGAAATAGTGAAAACAGCTTATTTAGGATAAATCAGATCGGCTAAGGCAACAAAGATAAACTGTTTTAGTGATTGGGTTTAAAGGCTTGCTTCAGCTGCGATAAAATTTTCCTGGACTGAACATCTTTGAGTCAACAATGGGT
The DNA here is from genome assembly GCF_032854445.1 of Liolophura sinensis. Classification (NCBI taxonomy): domain Eukaryota; kingdom Metazoa; phylum Mollusca; class Polyplacophora; order Chitonida; family Chitonidae; genus Liolophura; species Liolophura sinensis. The sequence goes on from NC_088295.1 coordinate 83,820,093, forward strand.
ATTTTTTAAAAATTATATGTAGTTGTAACCTAGCCATTTCAAGCTGAGTATTAAATACGTGCTTATATTCGCTTTGCACTGTGATTTTCGTTATAATTGTTTTCTTGAGCATTGTCAGTAATGTTACTGCTTTTATGTACGTATGTGTGTCCAGTTGGTCCCCTGTGTCCAGGAGATCACATGCATTGTGCTAGTGGAGACTGTTTACCTCGGGAGAAGTTTAACAATGGCGTGAACGACTGTGGGGATAATTCAGACGAGGGTAAGCATACGACATTTGGCATTTGGATTAAAGAACCTTACTTCCGCAAACAAAGAAGATTTGATACGTCTTCACAAAATATCGTCGGTGTTGGAGGATTGAAAATATTTGAGGCAGGGAAAGTTTCATTTATATGGTAAAACGTAAAGGGTTTATTCAGACAATAGTTTTTTGTTCACCTAACTTTCGTTTGTGAATGGTTCAGGTAACTGTAGAAATATTTACATTGAGTGAAGACGTAAAATCATGCCTGTACATTTGTCTGGCTCCACTCTCAGCTGACAGGCCTCTCGTTTGCTGGGGGCTTACCTCTCACTAAGTAAAGTTTCTTAACCCATCAAACTGAGAGAGATACTCAGAAACATGCACAGTCTTAACTTTCAACAGACCAAATCTACTTAAGGGACCACCCAGGCTAAAGGTACTAACAAAACTAGCAACCTGTTAACAGTTACATAACACACGATAGTGTTTTATTGGACAAACTCTAGTGGCTTTTTCATTGGTACGAAAATGTAAACGTCTTTAGGCGGCTATATACCGATGCAAAATGCGGAGAAGGTTCCTCAAGGAGTGGTTAACTAAAGAAAAAAAACATCAGCAGCTGATAGAGGCACTCACGGTTTATTACTTAGCAAGACGTCACCCATTGAATAAGCTCACAGTATAAATGCAATAATGTGTTGGCGTCTTCTGGAGTTCGCATCACGTGACGTTCACGGGATTTCCTGTAAATACACAATTTCGTAATGTCAGACTGTGATAAAATTGGTTGAACCGTAAAGAAAACTGGATGCTTGAAAATGTTATTACATTTTGTTTACTTGAAGAACCTTCACCACTTTTTTGTTTTCTTCGATTTTTTTTTTTGCAAAATACACCGTATTGTTAGGGGTCATAATGGGCGTTTAGAACCTATGTGCTTTTGGTTTTATTATGCGTTCTTCCCCTTTTCAGTACTTTATGACAGCATTGCTTTTGTTGTTATTTTCATTTATTATTTCGGAAGCGTTAAGGTCCCGATCATATAACAAAATATTTACTCCTGTGTTAATATAATATAGCTGTGGCATGCACAGTTATTTTCCAAGAAAGATTTTAAAGTTAGGTGGAGATAGCAGTTTTTTCGTGAGCTCAACGTCATGTGCATACTGTAAAACGTGTTCTAGCAAACCTCCAGTTTTACGTCCTCAGGATCGCTGGCACAGTTACAGTTTTGGTAGAGTAGATAAAATAGCTGTACTCTGTATATGATGTATCCGACAGTAAGTTTCCCAGCCGGTGTTAATATCAAACAGACCTTTAATGTATCAGTCGGCTGGTGGGGCGGCCCGGGACTGCTGTCGAGATTTAATGAGGATATGACCTGCCAGTCTTATCACAGTGATTGCGGCACGTGTGGGGAGCGTCCTCAACCCGGCTTGGGAGTGCTCCAGTAGACACAGACACCCGCCATAGATACACGTTAGAATAACACATCGCAGCTTCCATATCGCTGAAAAACAAACCTATCTCTGATAGTAGACATATGTGCCCGAGCTAATTTGTGTCGAATCATAACTGGATGTATATATCGTAAATGAGTAAGGTGAACTGACAACACTGACTTTATCTTATATGTGAATGATCCGCTCTCGTCTTTTCCATACGGAGTAATTCTGGACGGCAGTGCGGTTTGCTTTACATAGAAGCTCACATTAGGGAGATGTGTACGGGAGCGCGTGTGGGTGTGTGTTGGGTGGGGTGGGGTGGGGGGTGGGGGGTGCGGAGTTGTAGAGTGATACCTTAAGGTACAATGTGATTACGTATCACCTGTTTAAGAATGAACTTCTGACAACACAGACTCGCTTTGATTTCACGTCAAATACTTCTATGAATGGCTAAATTGCTTCTTGGTATAAACTTCCCAAAGCCATTTTTTACTTGAGTAGTATCCTCTTAACATCTATAGTTATTGAAGAATGTGATACTGTTCATTCCCAATAGTATAATTTTAAGAGAGCAGAACTATTGGTAGCCATACTGTTGTGTAATTTATGGAAATTACACTTTTCATATCTTTAATGTACTTTAACAATGTGGATCTCAAATCCATACTGTTGTGCAGGAAATTACCTATAGCTTCGATTCGGCTGTTGGTGAGCTGCAGCTCAGGTTATCTTGAATGAAACCAGGAAAGCTGTATACAAGCTTAACTTGCTTTAAATATAACATGTATAACTATATATGTAAGGGACAATATTCTAAGTCATACTTTTGTACAATAATGTACATGACATTTGTGCAGTGTACAAAGGCACATATTTAAAAATGCGCTTATTTCTTTACCGTTTCGAATTGTGCCTATATTTACTTTGAACATACATTATCCTCGTATAAAATCATTTGATCTCTGTTGTTACTTAAGCCAAATTCCGAAAATGATTCAACCTCTTGCATTGAAACAGAAAAAAAAATTAAAGAAAAATTAAAATGATCATACTTACACCCATAAATGTAATTAAATGTACCTACTTACTGCAAGCTGTCCAGACTAGTTTAATGTAGCGTTCCTGCTATTTACCTTGTTCCCAGTGGCATTTCCTTGCCCAGACACATTTTTCTCCTGTGCCTTGTGGACAAATCGAAAGAGATGCGTTCCATTGTACTTCCGGTTGGATGGGTACAAGGATTGTCGGGATGGAAGTGATGAAGGTTTGGGTAACATTACTTGGATGCTCTTTGCTGCATGTGTTTTAGACTGACAATGATTTTAACATGCTCATGTTGATTTATATACTGACATTTGCTCCGAACCTTGGACTAGTGCATGGCATGATCCCATCCCTGTGTTCCAGCCCCCGAACCATGCAAATACGGCCCGTTCTCCTGCACTAACGGTAACTGTGTAACGCTGAAGTGGGTTTTGGATGGACAGGACGATTGCGGAGATGGGTCTGACGAAGGTATAATGTTTGACAAGCAATTTTTTATTTATTATAGCATTTCTTTGCACCAATTTACCCTTCCCACAAAGGAATACAAAACATTAACCAGAAACATGTTTTTCATTAATGCATTGTTGAACAATATAATATAATATACACATTAATGTACATTGATGCGCAGTTATATGATGTAAATTTAATACTTCTAATAACCCACACGGTATTCTGAATAGAGCTCAACCGTTTGGCATGCATTAGAAACAAGTGGATACATGTTTGACTTGCCCTTTTTCCATTTTCTGGAAAATATAACTTTGACTGTTAAGAAGTAGTTTCAGGAATGAAATGATTAAGTGAATGTATGCGTGTGATCGTTTTTCTGTGAGAATCTGATGCTGAGAGGCCAGAATCAAGAAGCCACACAAACACATTTTTGACTTTTTTAAGACCGTTTTACGCATACTTGGTTTGTTACGGACGCCTAAAAACAAAAATACAACAGTTCTATATAGTACAATAGGCCTATTAGTTTGGCGGTGGCAACAGTAACACGTTGCCACCTCTTGAATTTTATTGTGAATGGCCTCTCTTCGTGTGAAGAAAATAGTTAAGCATTCTTGTACCTTTGTGTATTGACACCTTGACGCTGTTACTCTTTTTTTCCAGCCAAGATGATAGGTACAGACTGTAGCACAGAAATCGTGTGTTGTCCTTGCAATGATTATGTGGTGAATTCTTTCTGTGATCCGACAACTACCACCTGCCAATGTCTCTCTGGCTACTTCCCAAACCAACTCAATTCAGAGTGCTTAAAAAGTAAGTTTACTCGTTACGAGCTGTGTGGAACGGGCGTGGAATACAGAACGAAAGCTCAGCCTACATTCTTTACCAGGCCTTAAACCAGAGCAGTTGTTCAATTTTCAGGTGTTTGTGAATTATTAATATGCTTGTAAAGTGTTTTAGCCCTTTGCGGTGGGGAATTAAGCGTTCTCATACTTTCCATATTACCCGTGCACATGGCTGACAGCGGCCGAGGATGTATACATGTTTTCTCATTATTTGGTTTACAGGAAAAGTTGGCGATCTGTGCTCAGCGGAGAGTGACTGTGTGGATGCGTTTAGCAACAGTAACTGCACTGATGGGAGATGTTCCTGCGTGTCCGGATACAATCCCTCGTCGGATATGTCCACTTGCTACAAACGTGAGAAACAATACTAACAGTTACCTGCGGAATTAATTACCCTTTGTTATATCTTACCGGTGCTTATAATCATTGAGTTGACTTCATGCAAGCAGCGATCAGAATTTGATTGAACATGGTTCGGTATTATTAAGCGCGGAACAAATTTTTCAACAGAAAAAAGGAAAGATTTTTTCTTTTTTTGATTGTTGTTTTACGCCGTACTCAAGAATATTTCACTTATACGACGGCGGTCAGCATTATGGTGGGTGGAAACCGGGCAGAACCCGGGGGAAACCCACGACCATCCGCAAGTTGCTGACAGACCTTCCCACGTACGGCCGGAGAGGAAGCCAGTATAGGCTGGTCTTGAACTCACAGCGACCGCATTGGTGAGAGGCTTCTGGGTTACTACGCTGCGCTAGCGCGCTAACCGACTGAGCCACGGAAGCCCCAAAAGGAAAGATAATGGTACAATTATACACCTACTTACAGCTTACCGCATGGTATATTACTTTAAACTATTGTAAATTGTACAGTACGGCTCACCGAAAAAAACTAGTCATTGCTGAAAAAGTACAAGAATATGAAAGGTAATTAAGGTCAACATACCGTACATCGTTATACGTCGTTTGCACAAATAACGCACAAATAACGCACAAAAGCTGAATAACCTGACAGTGTATGCTATGGCTTTAAAAGTAAAAGTTAATTGATATTAATTTCTAAACGACTTATATTTTTAGGTAGGATAGGGGACGCAACATGTAATCTGGATTCCGACTGTTACGACGCCGTAACCAACAGCAACTGTACCCAAGGCACGTGTCTATGTAACAGTGGCTTCCGATCCTCTCTGGACAAGACACAGTGTATAAAATGTGAGTTTATCAGCTAAACAACGGTGCTCGCTCTCATACCTTTATCAAACCACAATCCTAGTTACAGATTCTAATGGTAACCTCGCATCTAAGTGATCATGTTTTCACGTGCATTCTTTGTTCCTTTAAAGGGTACAGTGAAAATTCAGGTTTATTTCCTGTAATAACAGTTTGAGTATTCTTCTTTTTTATTGCTGCTTTTTTGTGATTAAACTGTTATTTAGACGATTTTAATGCATTTCAGTAATTTATCTGCAGAAATTTTGCAAGGAGTTTTGCATAGAATTATGTGGACAGTGAGGCTGTAATAGTGATAAAACTGCACTAAGATTGCCTTGTCAATGACAAATGACACTTTCGTGCTATAACCGAAAGGCTTTTCAGATGTACATGTGGTACGTATAATGGTTGAATATTGCTTACCGATTTCTTTTCAGAGTATTATGTACGTTTGTAGATGAATGAATCTTGGGGAAAATCGTATTTTAGCAACTGGTACAAGAATACCAGGACCGCGACCAGTTTGAGAAGATGTGTACAGTGCTCGTAGTTTCAAGCTTCCTTCTGCCCTGTGCAAACATGACCACTGGTGTATGCCAGTGAGCCACACATCTTTGTTACAGTTATGTTATGACATATGCTGAGTTATCGCCAATATACAGATGGTGACCACGTGACCTGAGTTTGCTCTCCAGAGCTAGGTAGCTAAATTGCCTTGAGAGAATGTAGCAAGAGAGACATATGTTTGGAATACACTCCGTTGGTTTCCCTTGGTGAACTTAGTCATTGTTAGTGTAGTCAGCTCATATCGCTAACCACAGATCCTACCATTTAACCGTAAGTTAAAATAACAACCAAGAGAAGAAGCAATCGTCTAATACAATGCGTATGGCAGCCAACACCAGTAACTGAATATGGAGGCACTGTACACAGCCAGATATCAGCCTAATATCGTACTTGTCCTGAAACAAGCGTGGTTGAGTTTCAAATGCCTGCCCGGGATATGTTTCTAAATATATATGCCTAACAAATTTCTAACAGGTTAAAAGCAAGTGCAAAAGAAGCAAGTGCAAAACATTCTACTTGTACAAATTTATCCCAATCTTCATAGTTTGACACGTGATTACGTAACTGTAGAAGTTTGTTACTGATAAACCATAATGCTGATTTTCGGAATTAAGGGAAAAACAACAGTAGACGGTTGTTGCTGGTTTATGACAAAAACTGACTTTTACCAAAAGTTAAAAAGAAAGGCGACTTTAAATCTGTCCCACTGGCTTGTCACAATGTTTAATATTCACAGACAATTTAAAAAAAAAATCTCGTAGTGATGATACTCTGGCACAAATAAGATGGTTTTTAACCGCTTAACATCGCTTCAGAGGGCAGGCTTACCACATTTATGATATCTTGACACAGGATGATTGTTAAATGCATGTAATGTTGCTAAAGGCGCAGCTCAGTGATGATATCGTACAGTATACCTACGTCGATTAATACAATTAAACAGAAAACAGTTTTAGAACATTGCTAAGGCACCTCAATGTTGATATTCTAACATGAGCTAAAGGAGAGGGTAATGAGTTCTAAATCTTAAAAATGATAACAAAGACTATCTGATAATGATGGCTGACTAGCTTTTGCGCGTAAAATGATTTTTGTTATTGTAAGCAAGGATCTTGATGTTGGAACATGAGATTCACGACTTTCTTAAATCGAATCATTTTATCAAAGACTTCGATTGTTGACTGACGAGTAGTATGATTCCTAACTAACAATCCCTTCTTAACTTCCTTCAATGTTAACGAATCTTTTAGGTTGCCGTTTTTGTAAGGAATCACTTAAGTAACCTTACTTGTCTGTGACGTCAATAAAGAAATCTTTGTAAAACTAGTCACTGTTCAACAGTACCAGAAATAATCTTGCTGATCCATCCCAGCGTGAGACTGATTCCTGCGCTAAATAGCGCATTCTGATGTAATTTATTAGACTCAAAGCCAGAAAGACAATCGGAAGTTAGCAATGCACGAATCTCGCTGACAAATGATTTGTTTTCTTTACGGGAAGTGGCTTAGCACGAGAAGCATTTCCACAGGATCTGACGAATGATTGCCGGCTCACACAGGCAAGGTCAGCGGTGATGGTAAAAAAAAAAAGATTAGGAAAACAAAGTCAGATTGTTGTCTTCTACTGGTGACTGCTCAGGCTTGTCGGGTGCCAGATGTGAAGGAGGAGTATATGTGCTATTGTCCGTAAAAGTTTCCCTGAGGATCCCAGTGTTAATCCAAATACTCCCCAGGTCGGGTAATGTGCGAGGGATATTGTGCGAGGGATATAGCATTATGTATTTTTATGTAAGTTATGTTGTTTGAGAGATATTGCGTGTTGTATACTGTGCAAGGTATATTATGCGGGGTACATTGTTTGAGGGAGATTGTGTAAGGAATATTGCTTGAGTTATCGTGTGTGAAGTATATTGCTTGACGCATATTGTGCGAGGTACACTGCATGATGTATGTTGTGTGAGTTATGTTGGGTGGGGGATATCCCTTTCATGTGAGGATATCGTGCGAGGGATATTCTATGTGGGATATTCAATTGTGTGATGTATGTTGTGTGAAGGATGCTGTGTGAGGTAGATTGTGTGAGGTATAGTATATGGGGGATATTGTGTGAAGGATATTGTACTAAACATTTATGCCGCCAACCTGCTTCGGTGGTACACTGATTAGTTAAATACCTGTTACAAAGTGGACTACTTATCTTATTGGATTACATTCCTGACAGATCTATACAAATACGCATGAGATACAGTACTGGTCTGTGGAGTACTTACGCCTTCATTTCTGAAAGAATGATACATTTGGCTTTCCCAGTAAAATTTGCTTTTAAGTGTTGGTTATTTAACACATTAATGAACTACAACCAGCGCTGCTTTCCGAGCCGGGCTTTGGTTAATCATTCAGAAAAAGTTACATATGTACATCGAAAATCAGAGAAATAAATACCTTTGTTTAGAAGCATACAATGAAGAAAGATTCAACTGAATCTCACTGAAAAATCCTCCTCTAATATAAAATACATTCTAACTTTATTATAACTCTAATACCAGATAAAAATCTAGTCTTTGTTTGGTTTTTTTTCAAAATATATTTTAACTATCTCAGGTGAATAACTTTAACACTAAATATCAAAGCCATTTATTCTACACATTTCCTTTGCGTCCAGAATGTATATGTTTCCTTGGGTGTTAAAATCTGTTCACGTTAAGCTTATGTTGGCTTCCTCCCCGCTCGTACGAGGGAAAGTCTGCCAGCCACCTGCGTGGGTTTCCTCCATCATATTGCTGACCATCATCGTATAAGCGAAATGTATTTGAGTATGGCGTAAAACACCCGTCAGGTTAATAAATAAACTCAGTAATGATAGATATGTCCTGGTTTGTCGTGGTATCAGATCACATATTTGCCGTCAGTTGTAAACTTTATCACCATGGCTATTTCCTGGATACCTTGCCAGCATATTACATATTTGCTCTAGATTCCAAGCTCTAAATTGATGGCTGCGTTCTGTTCTACCTTATTTTCAGATCAGATATTTGACCTGGGCTGTCAGCTGGACACTGACTGTGAAGATGCGGTGACCAATAGTTACTGTCAGGAGGGACAGTGTAGCTGTGATTCGGGGTACAATCCCTCTCTGGACAGAACCATATGTTTCAAACGTACGTACACTTTTGTCGCCCACTACTTTTGTTGCGAAAAACTGTTATTCTCCATAGCAAACATTCAAAGAACTTTTAAGAAGTTTGTTTGTCACACTTTCTCATTTACACCCCTATACAATGGAGGACATTTTACTGTTAAATAAGTCACGTGCACTTTAGGCCTATGTAGACAACATCAGTTAATATTTGAAGTGAGACTAGAAATGATATCACATATTTAAGAAATATTTATATATTTCATATCACCCCACTCTAAAGGACTTACCATATTTTTAATATTAATGCACCTTTATTCCTGGCCGGGTTAATATTTGTGGATACATTTCTTTATGACAATTTGCTACCTGTGCAGGTAAAATCGGTGACACCAGCTGTTTTGAGGACAGTGATTGTGAAGATGCCGTCACCAACAGTAACTGTACCGACCGTACATGTGTCTGTGATTCCGGATTCAAAGTTGTGGAAAACAGGACCAGATGTATTCTCCGTACGTACTGTTCAAGTGTACCATTCTCTTACTTCAATCTGTCCTAGTGCCTTATCCCGTAACTTCTCCGTACGTATTGTTCAAATGTACCATTCTCTTACTTCAATCTGTCCTAGTGCCTTATCCCGTAACTTCTCCGTACGTACTGTTCAAGTGTACCATTTTCTTACTTCAATCTGTCCTAGTGCCTTATCCCGTAACTTCTCCGTACGTACTGTTCAAAATGTACCATTCTCTTACAACACTCTGCCCTAGTGTCTTATCCCGTAACTGTACAACCTGTTCCAAGACATTTTCATTTGTCACCGTGTTCCCAAGAGGTTATATATACGATCAGCTCAAGTTCGCATTCTCCTTTTATCCAGACAGTATATTCACATGATGATTAATGTGTTTGATGTAAACGTGTTTGATGTAAACGTGTTTGATGTAAAGCAGAAGAATTATTATCGACCGAAAGTGAAAAAATTACTTTCAGAAGGCGCTATTTCAAGAAATAACGGTATTTTCAATCGTCTCTTTTTGCCATTACATAGGCATTATTCGTGACACTATAGGTGTATCATAAACTGTAAATATCTAACATTGCATGTTATATGATTACATAACCTTCACTAACAGTGAAAAAGAAACATTTCCAATATTGTAAGACATTATCTTCACGAGTTCCCTGAAGCAGGCTTTTTTACAAGACATATAGCCTACCTCCAGCTGTGAGTTCAAGTACAACTCATGCTGACTTTCTCTCCGGCCGTACGTGGGAGGATCTGGCAGCAAACTGCGGATGGTTGTGGGTTTTCTCCGGGCTCTGCCCGGTTTCTTCCCACCATATGAATACTGACCGCCGTCATACCAGTGAAGTATTCTTGAATAAGGCCTAAAAAACTAATCAAATAAATAAATAAATAAATAAGTAAATAAATGTGACATATTAGCCTGGGAATGTGGATAACTCTAACGAGACCTTGATCGCTGTATTTGTAGGGAGTATTAACGACAGTTGCATCGTGGACACAGACTGCTTGGACTCCGTGGACAACAGTACATGTAGGGACGACTTTTGTGGATGTGAGTCGGGTTTTCACCCTGCTGACACACTCGATGCCTGTACTCTAAGTAAGTGTCACTCTGTGTCCCCACCTTTTTTCAATCCTTCAACGACCAGTAATAAACGTTTCCTTTCCAATTCACCACTGTTCAGTGTTCCTGGTGTCCATTTTTGTTATACTTTTATTCTCCTGTCAGTGTATCCAGTGTACTTCCTTTGTGGTGTGCTTTGTGTAGAGTAAAATCTGAGCTCCTATATTCCTCGGTGTTTTAGGAAAGATTGGAGATCCTACGTGCACCGTCGACACCGACTGTTCCGATGCCGTCGAGAACAGCGAGTGTACGCAAGGGACGTGTGGTTGCTTGTCTGGCTACATAGTTGATCGAGGGAACACCACGTGTAGGTTACGCCGGCTTGGTGACACGTGTTCTCTTTTGTCGGACTGTTTGGACGCCATTGGGAACAGTACGTGCAGTGAGGGGGCGTGCATGTGTTCTGGCGGTTACTACTCTGAGAGGGATGGATCTATGTGTCTCCTAAGGACTATTGGTCAAGGTGAATGTGCCACCATTGATGACTGCACCTCTGCCGTGTTAAACAGCACCTGCGTCCTAAACGTATGTCAGTGCATTAGTGGATATCAAGCCAGCTTGTACGGAGACACGTGTTCCCGGCGTAAAGTGGGTGACGGACAGTGTATGAACGACACCGACTGTACGGACTCTATCATAGACAGCACCTGTGCTAACGGCACATGCATGTGTAAACCGGGATACCACCCAGAAGACAATTTGCTGGAGTGTACCCGAAGGCGCATAGGGGACCCCACATGTTCTGACAATTCAGATTGCTACAATGCTGTACCCTCGAGTAGCTGCTTCTCGGGGACCTGTCTCTGTGACTACGGTTTTTACGATGCTGACAATGGGACAGTTTGTGTTTCTCGGTTTATAGGGAACTTATGTGATGAGGAGATCGACTGCGTGTCTGTTATAGACAACAGTAATTGCACGCACGGGCTCTGCACCTGTATATCAGGATTTGCCGAGACCGATGACTTCTCTCAGTGTATCAAGAGACGAATCGGTGATGAGAATTGTGTGATAGATGCCGACTGCTATGACGCCGTCAACAACTCGTTGTGTCAAAATTACACATGTCTTTGCGAATCTGGCTTTAAGGCCACTGGAAATCTGACCATGTGTGAATTGCGCCTGGTCACTGATCACTGCACCTTTGACCATGACTGTAGTGATGCTGTGATGAATAGCAACTGCAGCGATGGTAGATGTGCCTGTAACCCCGGGTATAAAGTGACCTTCAACTACACCTCGTGTGCACTACGTGTTATAGGGGACGCATGTGTGCACGACTCAGACTGTAACAATGCAGTGACCTTCAGCAACTGCACCGAGTCCCTTTGTGCCTGTGATTCCGGCTACAAAATTACTAACAACAACACCATGTGCGAGTTGCGAAAACTTGACGACACTTGTAGTTTAGACTCTGACTGCTACGACTCCATGTTGAACAGTAACTGCACTTCCGGTATGTGTTCGTGTGATTCTGGATACATGGCGAATCCAGCCGAAGATGGCTGCGACAGGCGGATAATCTCCGATGTGTGTAGCCTGGACACTGACTGCATCGATGCTGTAGAGAACAGCAACTGTACATCCGGGCTCTGTCACTGTAACTCGGGGTACGCGGTGAAGGATGACAATACGACATGCAGGTTACGTAGGATCGGATTGGATCAGTGTATATTGGACAGCGACTGTTCGGACGCGGTAGATAACAGTAACTGTTCCTCGGGAATATGCCAGTGCGACTCGGGTTTTAACTCGGAGTTCAACGCCACACAGTGTATCCTGAGAAGAATTGGGGACCCTACATGTTCCATTGACAGTGACTGCTATGACGCTGTTAATAACAGCAACTGTACCCAAGGAACCTGCTGGTGTGACTCCGGCTTTCAAGCTGTGGACAGTGGAAGGGATTGTCAACTTCGTAAGTTGCCCACAAAGCATGGCCTTGTCTTCGCACTGCCAAGTTTACAGCAGTTGTGAAATAATTTGTGAATAAAGTGTTCTTTAGTTTGTCAATCCTTTCAATTTTACCCGCAGATTTTCTCATACTATCCCTTCGAATGGCGTATAATCCCGCTGTTTTTTTGAAATAAGAACATGCATGCTGTGCTGTTTAACCTTTTTAACCAAAACATACCTGTAAATGATCTCTTAGTTATATGTGTGGATGTCGTGTTGTAGGTAGAATCGGTGTGTCTTCCTGCAGCTCGGATTCTGACTGTCGAGATGCTGTGAACTACAGCCACTGCATGAATGGGACCTGTGCGTGTTTGTCAGGATTCATTGTTCAAGACAGAAATTTGTCTTGTCGGCTCCGTGTTCTTCAAGATGCATGTGACGTAGATAGTGATTGCGGTGATTCCATGAATAATAGCGTGTGCATGGAAAACCTCTGCGCATGTGCACTGGGATATTTTGGGGACCTAAATGACACAATCTGCACGAGACGAACTGTAGGCTATGGGGCATGCGTAGACGCCATTGGCTGTAGTTCTGTAATAGCTAACAGCCAATGTAGTAATCAAACATGTTTATGTTTACCTGGTTATAAACCAAATATCCCAGGTGATAGTTGTTCACGAATTGCGATTGGAGATGAAATTTGTGACATCAGTGATGACTGTCTGACATCAATTGCTAACAGTTATTGCTTTAATGGTACATGTCTATGCATCGATGGTTTCCTGGAAAGTGATGATTTATTATTCTGTACAAAAAGGCGTCTAGGAGATCCTTGTTTAATGCAATCAGATTGCACTGCTGTTATCACTGACAGTGTGTGCAGCGCCAAGGAATGTCAGTGCCAGGCAGGGTTTTATGGGGATAGAAATGGGACGATATGTGTAAAACACACAGTGGGAAGTTTCTGCTATGATTCCATTGACTGCCAGGAGGCAATAAACAATAGCAACTGTACTTCCGGTCTCTGCGCTTGTGTTTCCGGTTTCCAGCCAATGGAGAACTTGACAACGTGTTCAATGCGTAAGTTAGGTGATAGTTGTGAAGAACATGCTGACTGTGCTAGTGTTATGAATAATGCCACGTGTCAGAATTATACCTGTGTTTGTCAGTCGGGGTTCAGACCTAACTCAAACCTCACAGACTGTTTACTACGTCAGATATCAGATTACTGCGCTGCATCTCCTGATTGCTCTGACGCCATAGTAAACAGTACGTGTGTATTTGGACAATGCGAGTGTGACTCGGGGTATAGTGTGAGGAGTAATTTAACAAAGTGTGAATTAAGACGTCTCGGTTACCACGGTTGTGACAATGTTTTGGACTGCAGTAGTGCTATAGCCCATAGCAATTGTACAAATGGCGTTTGTCTGTGTGACTCAGGTTACAACGGAATATTTAACGGGACCGTTTGTAAATTACGTTTAATAGATGACGATACATGTATTTTTGACTCAGACTGTAGTGACGCCGTGACAAATAGTCATTGTTCTGAGGGCGTTTGTTTGTGCAGTTCAGGTTATAAGACGAGTCCAGATAAAACATCTTGCCACAAGCGTCAGATTACGGACAGCTGCATCACTCATTCCGACTGCAGTGACGCCGTGGTAAACAGCATTTGCTTTGATGGATACTGCATTTGCGATTCTGGGTTTCACCTGCAGTACAACAGTTCATCGTGCAAGAGGAGGCGCATTGGGGTCAACACGTGTACTTTGAACCTGGATTGCGCTGACGCCGTTCTGAATAGTGGATGCTACAATAAAACATGTCTTTGTAACTCGGGATATCATGTTGAAAGGAATGGAACAATGTGCAGCAAAAGACGCATTGGTGACAACACGTGTGCGGTTAACAGAGACTGCTCTGACGCTGTCTTCAACAGTGGATGTTTTAAAGGAACATGTCTTTGTAACTCTGGAAACAATGTTGAGGAAAATGGAACAGTATGCCAAAAAAGACGGGTTGGAGACAACACCTGTACCTTGAACACGGACTGTTCTGATGCTGTTGGCAACAGTGGATGCTATAATGGAACATGTCTGTGTAACTCGGGTTACAATGTTGAGGACAATGGAACAGTATGCCAAAGAAGGCGTGTAGGAGACAGCACGTGTACTCTGAATACAGATTGTTCGGACAGTGTTCCCAATAGTGGATGTTATAACGGAACATGTCTTTGCCACTCTGGAAACAATGTTGAGGAAAATGGAACAGTATGCCAAAGAAGACGAGTTGGAGACAACACATGTATTTTGAACCCTGATTGTTCGGACGCTGTTCCAAACAGTGGATGTTACAACAGAACATGTCTTTGTAACTCAGGATATAATGTTGAGGAAAATGGAACAGTATGCCAAAGAAGGCGAGTTGGAGACAACACGTGTACCTTGAATACGGATTGTTCTGACGCTGTTCCGAAAAGTGGATGTTACAACAGAACATGTCTTTGTATCTCAGGATATAATGTGGGGGAAAATGGAACAGTATGCCAAAGAAGGCGAGTCGGAGACAATACGTGTGCCTTGAATACGGATTGTTCTGATGCTGTTTCCAACAGTGGATGTTACAACAGAACATGTCTTTGTAACTCAGGATACAATGTGGAAGAAAATGGAACAGTGTGCCAAAGAAGGCGAGTTGGAGACAACACGTGTACCTTGAATACAGATTGTTCGGACGCTGTTCCGAAAAGTGGATGTTACAGCAGAACATGTCTTTGTATCTCAGGATATAATGTGGGGGAAAATGGAACAGTGTGCCAAAGAAGACGAGTTGGAGACAACACGTGTACCTTGAATACGGATTGTTCTGACGCTGTTCGGTACAGTGGATGTTATAACGGAACATGTCTTTGCCACTCGGGAAACAATGTTGAAGAAAATGGAACAGTATGCCAAAGAAGGCGAGTTGGAGACAACACGTGTACCTTGAATACGGATTGTTCGGACGCTGTTCCCAACAGCAGATGTTTTAACGGAATATGTCTTTGTAACTCAGGATACAATGTGGGGGAAAATGGAACAGTATGCCACAGAAGACGAGTTGGAGACAACACGTGTACCTTGAACACTGATTGTTCTGATGCTGTTCGCTACAGTGGATGTTATAACGGAACATGTCTCTGTATTTTGGGGTATAGGCCGCTCGGTGACAGAACAATTTGTGAAAAGAGACGTATTGGTGACGTGACTTGTAGGTCTGACTTGGACTGTTATTTATCTGTTAGGAACAGTAGCTGTATGGACGGAGAATGCCTATGTGACCCAGGGCACTTTGCTGTAGAGAACAGAACTAAATGCAAACAGCGTAAGTGTGGCATGATAAACATGCAACTAATGATTAAAACCTGCATATTTCCCCTTGTCTTGATAATCTCAACCAGTTCTTTGTAAGATCTGAAAATCCGTTAGGCTTTTACATGACATGAAGTATCACAATAATGTGATCTTTATTCGCATGCACAAATCAAATCAGCTGTAAATCAACTGTATTGTGTAAAACTTTACAGGGCCAAAAAAAGTTGATATAATTTAGACATTTTACAATTCTTCCCTTAAGTGACCAGTGTGCTTAAAGAAACCTTGTTTCATTAGCCACTAATAGTCAAATATGATGTACATAGAATTCAGCATTATACATGAAGGTGGGCAATTACTGACAGTCCTTTCATTTTCATCCTGTTTTTTAATTCAGGAATCATTGGTGATGAGTGCACCGTGAACACTGATTGCAGTGATGCGATTCCCTCCAGCAATTGCTCAATGGATACCTGTTTTTGCAACGATGGGTACGAAGAGTTTGAAAACGGAACAATATGTATTCCAAGTAAGTTGTGGTGTTCTCCAGTACATTGGTCTGTATACAGAATGCTGCGCAATACTCTCCAAAAACAAACAGAATAAATGCCGTAAATATCATAAGTGCCTTTTTTAAGTACAGCATGGAGAATGTGATTGCGATATTGTATTTTGTTTCCAGTATATACTGTTACTGTCTGCCAAACTCCCTTGGGGTTGTATATCATGTTGAATAGTCGTAGTCTATTGTTGTGTTTAGTTTATAAAAGCACTAGTGGGTCAACCGCATTTCGCAAAAGATTAACAATATCTCATGATATCCCAAGACTGGGTATTTACATTTGCACGTTGATGGAGTGATACATAAGCTGTTTCCGTCGTTTCTGATAATCTTCTCACATGATTTTACGCCGTCCACAAGAATAGTTCACTTCAGTGATGCATCCAAGAACTTCACAGACACCACACACCCGTATCATGTATATGATCAAACCTACAAACTTAAATCACTTAAATTTGTGATCCCATAAGTGAGTCATTTTTTCCTCTAACAACTGATCCCATAAATGAGTCAATTTGACACCTGAGTTAGCCACATACGGAAATGGATAATGCATAATACATTAAATAACGACAGCGCCACAGAACATGGAGCTAGCATTTGCTCAACGCGTGTGTCTTCTAACCATCACACTGGTGACGTGGAAATAGCGAAAGCATGAGCTGAGAATAATGCATTGTGCATGAACTAACGACAACGCCATATACAACTGAGTGATGAATTGCCCGCGCGCGTATATTCTGAAGCTGAGAACGAGTGCATTGTGCATGAACTAACGACAACGTCATATACAACTGAGTGATCAATTGCCCGCGCGTGTGTATTCTGAAGCTGAGAACGAGTGCATTGTGCATGAACTAACGACAACGCCATATACAACTGAGTGATCAGTTGCCCGCGCGTGTGTATTCTGAAGATGAGAACGAGTGCATTGTGCATGAACTAACGACAACGCCATATACAACTGAGTGATGAATTGTCAGCGCGCGTGTATTCTGAAGCTGAGAACGAGTGCATTGTGCATGAACTAACGACAACGGCATATACAACTGAGTGATGAATTGCCAGCGCGCGTGTATTCTGAAGCTGGGAAGGACTGCCTTGTGCATGCACTAATTACAACGCCATATAACACTCACTCAGGTGGTGCACGAGCGTTTTCCTGAAGCCTAGAATGAATGCATGGAGAATGAACTAAAGGCAAGCTTGAGGATACATGACTTGAGCAAGGTATGAGACTGAATTATCGTTGTGTGTGCCTTTGTGAATACTTTCAGATAGATGTACACAAATCATATTTCATTAAAATTCTTGTGTCATGTAGTTTGCCTTTTGTCGTTTAAGTTCGCTTCTATCTAATATTATTTATAATATTGTTTTTAACACGAAGGTTAAATGACTACATCAGATTTGGGTTAGGCTACCGTTCCATGCTTCACATCTTATTTCGTATTTCAGTTCCCAGATTTGTAGATGACCCATGTTTTTACCCCAGCCAATGTGACGCTATCAACTCGACCAGTTTCTGTAACCCTACCACAGCCAGATGTGACTGTCCTCTTGGTTACTTTACATTCCATGATCGGACAAGATGCGAGATCTGTACGTGAGTTGTTCCGATCCTTTACTTAGTCACAGCCGGCTCTACAAATGCATATAACTGTGTTATGCCAAATTGTTTATATAAGTGTTTTTAAAGAAGTCCTTTTTTTTTTTTAAATTTGGCGAAATTTGTACCCTCAATGAAGAAATTCCCTAGTCCATGCAATGGACAAGTCCTTTTTTTCCTACCCTTTGATTCAAAATCTTGATTGAAAGAATTTCTGAGGTAGTGTAAAATCTTCCATTCTCGTTACATCCTGTCAATATCAACTTTTCTGTTTCTTTTAATGTCCGAGAAGAGATGTTGAACAGAGTGTGTGACCTTCTGTTGCTAAAAAGTTTTGAAACCCGTAGCAGTTTCAAGCAGTAATAATCTATTGTAACCATGAGGTAAGCGGATTCTGATGCCACAAACAGAGGATATGGCGCAAGCGAGAACGGTCTGAAATAACTGAGTAGATGACAAGTGCGAGAAAAAAAAAGATTTCAAGCTATAATTTCGTGATTTGATAAAATAGGAATAAACATATCTTCCATGTGACGTACACAATTTACAAACGTCCAAACCTTTCATCCAGTTCCGCAGGCGTTAGGAGAGTTTTGTGGATCAGACGATCAGTGCTTATCGGTCGTGAGGGACAGCTTCTGCAGCTGGAGCTTCCGGTGTGGTTGCCAGTGGATGTTTTATGCGGAATCCACCGGACGTCTTTGTATCCCATGTGAGTAACACTGTATGGTGGGTAAAATTCCTGTTTTTGCCCGTATTTTTTGTTCTTCATGGCTTTACCACGCCTCGGCACTATTTTATAAACACAGGGGCAAAGCTGTAAATAGAAGATAGTCCAAAGATAGGATAAATTTGAAAGATTGACAGAAATACAGATAGACAGAGCGACTTAGAGAGCTACTTGTCGGAGTCTAAGAGTAATGGGTGTCATTCAGGCTGGTGATCAAAACGAGTCCATGTGCCAAAGTGCTGCAGCCACTGAAGTATCACTGTGCAGATACAATACATGACACCCCACCCAGTCACATTATGCTGACTCCGGGTCAACCAGTCCTGTTTCCTATCTCTAACCTCTCAGTGTTGAGTGCCAAGCGAGGCAGCAGCAAGTACCATTTTTAAAGTCTTTGGTATGGCCCGACCCGGGCTTGATCCCGGAGTCTCCCGAAATGGAGGCGGACACTCTAGCCATTAGGCCGCCGAAGCGGTCTGAAAAATTGTTCAGTACTACGTAAAAACCTAAACATACATATACATACATACATACAGCTACGACCGTGTGATACAAAACAACGTACGAGACATATAGCACTTTGCTTTTGTTCCATTTGTAATGACGGAAAGTTGTCTGAACGTCCTTCATTGTTTGATGCTACGTGACTTTAGCTAACATTGTTTACCTCCCTTTTCAGATCCACAGACTGTAGGCGACCCCTGTTCTACACAACATCAGTGCTTCCTCATTCCAAACAGTCAGTGTTACCGTGGCAACTGCACGTGCCTCTACGGTTACAGAGAAAACATCGACAGCTCTACATGTGTAGAAAGTAAGTGTATCACTCAGAAAATAAAATGGGAGTTATACATTGAGGTTAGTTAAGATTTTCCTACGCCTCTTACTCTGTGGTGCGACCTGGATAAACCAGCACACATAGCGAGACTTCTAAACATATTTTCAACCAGTTTTCATTTAATTTTTACGTTTAGCTTGGGTAATCAAACTGGTTCCTGTTATTTTAATAAATATGAATAATTTGTTTTCCCTTTTTCTGTTTTGCAGGATCTCACTTATCCCCATACATTCCACCCAAGGTCCACAGACCGCCCACATGTGACCCTGTGTTCGATATCGGGTGTACGAACCACTACGCCAACACCTCGTGTGTACGAAATGGCACCGACATTGGCACGTGTCAATGCATTCCAGGATACTCTTATAATGTGTCAAAGAAAGGAAACGACTGCTTTGGTATGTGAGCTACAATATTAAAGGGACACAACTCTAACGGCTTATTGCGCAACATAGCAAAGCTAATGCAACAATCTTATAATCATACCATTATTCCACTTTCCATTATGGAGAAACTGTAGTCATTTATTGCGTGTTTACTAATACTATCTTTATTTCACAAAAACAATCCTCATAAGGAATACTGTTTCCATTTATAAAGGCGGGAAATCCCCTGTTTTATCCCATAACATGAATGTTCACACATGTTTGAATGACTTGTCAGTGTTTGGCTTTGGTCTAGAAAGTGACTGTATGCCGTATTTATTTTTTATTTCTTGTTGTATTCCAGCGGCGAAGGCGTATGTTGTCAGTTTTAACTTGTCGGCCATAGCCGGCATTTACGAGTACCTAGGCCGTGAGGACATACCTCTGGTGGAGAATCCCACAGACTACGGCTACTGGCAACTCCTCGACAGACTGGCAGTGGCAGGAGTACGACATTTACTAGTTCTTTTCTTTCTTTCTTTCTTTGTATCTGTAATGTTATAACTTAACCAAGATAAGAGAAAGTTATATAACCAATGCTGAAGTTCTTTTTTCTTGGGGTACAGCGAACGTACGATTGGCTGTATTATGTGGTAAATGACATTTTAGCTTAGAGTTGAACAAGATCTTTAATACATAAATAACATTTCTCAGTTTACGACGAATTGAAGAACCTGGGGAAAGGAGAGTATGACTCATAAATTTAATTCTTGAACTTCCAGACATGCACAAGCTGTTCTTTTGTTACGTCATGAATAATTGAAGGAAATTAACACTCTAACGTAACATATGTAAAAGATCCTTTCAGTGGAAAGTCCAAATGTTTCAGACTATTATCATCTGTAAGACCGGACACTTCACGGCATAATGACAGACTAAAGAAACCATGCTTCAAATTCAAACAGAAGACGTTATCTGGCACTGGCATGTGAAGACGAATTATGTAAAGACGTTGTCTGAGAACATAGCCGACCATGCAGTAACTGTTTGGTGTTTTATTCCTTGCCACAGTTGGGGCATACTTACCTGAACTCCAGTCTGGCACACCTGTACCTCTATTGTCGTGTTATAGACTTCAGCTGGGTGGAAGCGGGTCTACAAGTCTCGGCGGTAGTCTACATCACGCCACAGTGGGACTACGATCACAGACATCTACGCACAGAGCTGTTACGTCACTTAAACAGGTAAACTTGTCAATACCTATTCATTTGTTTTATTTGTGTTTTACGCCCTAATACGGATTACCACTTATGTATAATGGTGGTCAAGTTTATGGGGGAAGCAAATCGGGCATAGCAGGGTAAAGACCTCTGCCTTTCACCACGTATCCGATCAGTCTCATGAAAATGTTGAGGACAATCTAGCCAAATTTGGATTCAAACATGCAATCTCACTTACCAAAAGCCGATCGTCTTCAGAGATATTGGCACAGCATGGCTGAGCCATCAAACACAACAGCATGCACCCTCACCAGCGTTTCTCTGGTGAGACAGGAGTTTATTTCCCCAATCCAACAGTAAGCTTTGGTAGAATATTACTGGAATATTTTGTTACACTCTTGATCTTTGATCTGTTACCAGAATAATGGCGTATCATTACGAATATCCCAAATTTGATATGTATGATCCAGATGTATAATCCAGAATAGGCAAAGAAATTGCTGTGCTGATTGTCGTTGTCAACGAGTTATCCCCCAGGCGGTCGTTGTATAAACTTGTATAACATACATGTAATGCCTAGTAATTACCGATCATGCAAGTAAGAGAGTCATAAAAACCCATAAGCTGAAATTTACGAAGGACGAGATGATCATAAAAACAAACAACGGTTTGGAGGCATTACCTTAATAACATATACTGTATACATTTTCCACACAGGACGGACAACGAGCTAGGGACGTCTCGATTGAAGGTAGCCACGCCCACTGATCACCACGTGGGTTCTGACGGTATGCTCATCACATTAACAACTTGATGATGTATATATACATCAATGACGTACACAGGGGACGAAAACAGGTGGCCTGCATTATACTGCCTTTATGTATAAATGTATCATACTTGCCACAAGATCTGTCTATTGTACATGTAGGATTTTTAATTTGTAAATATATTGCATAAAACAGTTAAAATATATATATATATATATATATATATATATATATATATATATATATATATACATATATATATATATGTATATATATATATATATATATATATATATATATATATATATATATATATATATATATATATATATATATATATATATATATATATATTTGATAAAATATTCGTCTTTTTGTACGATCACATATGGACTGTGACAGACTTCAGGGATAATTCATGCTTTTGCCTTGGATTGTGAATAGGATATATTTC
The DNA here is from genome assembly GCF_032854445.1 of Liolophura sinensis. Taxonomy (NCBI): domain Eukaryota; kingdom Metazoa; phylum Mollusca; class Polyplacophora; order Chitonida; family Chitonidae; genus Liolophura; species Liolophura sinensis. The sequence continues at coordinate 83,842,501 of NC_088295.1, forward strand.
CCGGATCAAGTGTCTTTGTTGAAATGATATTAAAATAAGAACAGTTTCATCGGAATTTTAAATTTATCTGGAATGATAGCAATAAATTTCGTATTAATGGTTAGTAGTTGATTCTGCTATGATATTTTGGCCAGATTTAGACGAATGTTCGACCTCCGGTTTCCACGACTGTCACGCCCGAGCCTGGTGCATTAACATCCCTGGGTCATTCCTCTGTGTCTGTCATCTGGATGCTGATGACGTATCAACCAATAGATGGAACCGTTCCGGGCGAGAGTGTGTTGGTAAGACGAGAGAAGGGTATTTCCGGCAGGGCAAATCGAAAGAAGAACTCACTAGGGAAGTACTTGACACAATGTCGTGTCGTCAGTCAGTATAACGTATCAAATGTACCGATTATTGGAAGGCAGTTTAACTTAGGACACCATCACATGGCACTGGATTTCGAACTCCACTTTTGTTATCTGCTCTGATAAATCTTTCAAAGACTTCTATTTGATCTGACTGTCGTTGCTTTACCTCTGTATTCAATTGTTCTATAATTAGCCCTCTAGGAACCACTTTCTGTTGGGGAATTCTACGAACAATCCTTAAAGGGGCAAACTTTAAACCGTGATTGAACAATTTTTTTAAGGATTTTTAGGAACTATTGTATGCTAAGCTTCACCTGTATTAAAACAAAACTCTTACAACTTCTGGGAAGAAAACAAGGTTTACTGAATGTTGAAGGTCAGAATGAAATCTGAAGTCGTTTTGTGGAATAGGCGATGCATGTTTTCAGGTATAAACAGACGGAGGAGTTATTTATGGTAAGTGTTAAATGCTGATCATGTATTTCTGATTCTGAATACGCAAAATGATTTGACAACCACCACGCTCGGTTTGGTTGGCGGGAGTGGAGCTTTTCCAGTGGGTGATTATTGTTTACGAAAAATGACCCTGATATCCGAGCGTGTCGGCGGAAGGTCACAGGGTTGATGCAGCAGTTTCTGAGATCTGACCGTAATCCTGTGTTGGATTTATTTCCGTCTGTCCGTCTGATTGTCCGTCTGTTGTTATCACTTCTCTCGAGGTCACGGGCGACGGCTGATTGTGGTGGACGAGTCACGTCCTTGGAGGAAGGGAGTCCATACTTATATGACCAGGTCCTCTTCAACTCTTGAGAACATTCCTAAAAACAAGGACTCCTTCCGACCGGGAATTATCTCCTTACCAAGTGCGGACCTGTGTGAGAGCAGTATAACATCACACAATTTCTTGTGTTATGGTTGGCTGAAGCCTAAAATACCAGACCTCACCCTAATATGACCAGAAACCAGTTTTTCTGTCAGTTTTTGCCGTGTGAACATGACCCATATGTGAATAAACGTTAATAACAGACACAGAAGTGTTCTAGTTTTTATTTCCATTTGTGTGCGTAATTGACTGAAATGCAATTTAAAAGAACCGGTGCGCCAAACTAACCAGACACGAGCACGAGTAATGCAGGTTTAAATAACGATGATGCAAATATTAAGTCATGTGAGAAGTTAATAAACTTTATAAGAACTATATAAGGCGTGTAATTCACTGATATATTAAATTGTTAATGAAATGGCAGTGGAACGAATCGGTTGACCCGGGTGATTACTTTTAATAAGTTCGGAGTTCAATTAATTGGTATATGAATTAATATTCATTATTGATTTAACTTTTACTACCTCTTAAAAATTTGTTGTATTTTTGTAGATAAACGGCCTATTGCGATTCACTCATTTTCTGGGTAAGTCCTTTGATGCACAGCTCTCCTTGTACACATGCACTATGGGATAGGATCACAGTAAAACAAGACTCAAATAAAGTTTAATTTGATAGGATGCATAGGAAGTCAAATCATTACGTGGCTCAATTATTGTCGCTACTTTTTTGGTTATTCTGTTCTCGTTGTCATTTTTATCTGCCTTGATTATCCACCATAACTCGTTGTTCTCTCCGTCCTTTTCTGTGCCGTGATTGTCCACCATAACTCGTTGCTCTCTCCGTCTTCCACTGTACCTTGATTATCCACCATAAGTCGTTGTTCTCTCCGTCCTTTTCTGTACCGTGATTGTCCACCATAACTCGTTGCTCTCTCCGTCTTCCACTGTACCTTGATTATCCACCATAAGTCGTTGTTCTCTCCGTCCTTTTCTGTACCGTGATTGTCCACCATAACTCGTTGCTCTCTCCGTCTCCCACTGTACCTTGATTATCCAGCATTACTCGTTGTTCTCTCCGTCCTTTTCTGTACCTTGATTGTCCACCATAACTCGTTGCTCTCTCCGCCTTCCACTATACCTTGATTATTCACCATAACTCGTTGCTCTCTCCGCCTTCCACTGTACCTTGATTATCCACCATAACTCGTTGCTCTCTCCGCCTTCCACTGTACCTTGATTATCCACCATAACTCGTTGTTCTCTCCGTCCTTTTCTGTGCCGTGATTGTCCACCATAACTCGTTGCTCTCTCCGTCTTCCACTGTACCTTGATTATCCAGCATTACTCGTTGTTCTCTCCGTCCTTTTCTGTACCGTGATTGTCCACCATAACTCGTTGCTCTCTCCGCCTTCCACTATACCTTGATTATCCACCATAACTCGTTGCTCTCTCCGCCTTCCACTGTACCTTGATTATCCACCATGACTCGTTGTTCTCTCCGTCCTTTTCTGTGCCGTGATTGTCCACCATAATTCGTTGCTCTCTCCGCCTTCCACTATACCTTGATTGTCCACCATAACTCGTTGCTCTCTCCGCCTTCCACTATACCTTGATTATCCACCATAACTCGTTGCTCTCTCCGCCTTCCACCGTACCTTGATTATCCACCATAACTCGTTGCTCTCTCCACCTTCCACTGTACCTTGATTATCCAGCATTACTCGTTGTTCTCTCCATCCTTTTCTGTACCGTGATTGTCCACCATAACTCGTTGCTCTCTCCGCCTTCCACTGTACCTTGATTATCCAGCATTACTCGTTGTTCTCTCCGTCCTTTTCTGTGCCGTGATTGTCCACCATAACTCGTTGCTCTCTCCGCCTTCCACTATACCTTGATTATCCACCATAACTTGTTGCTCTCTCCGCCTTCCACTATACCTTGATTATCCACCATAACTCGTTGCTCTCTCCGCCTTCCACTGTACCTTGATTATCCACCATAACTCGTTGCTCTCTCCGCCTTCCACTGTACCTTGATTATCCACCATAACTCGTTGCTCTCTCCACCTTCCACTGTACCTTGATTATCCACCATAACTCGTTGCTCTCTCCGCCTTCCACTGTACCTTGATTATCCACCATAACTCGTTGCTCTCTCCGTCTTCCACTGTACCTTGATTATCCACCATAACTCGTTGCTCTCTCCGCGTTCCACTATACCTTGATTATCCACCATAACTCGTTGCTCTCTCCGCCTTCCACTGTACCTTGATTATCCACCATAACTCGTTGCTCTCTCCGCCTTCCACTGTACCTTGATTATCCACCATAACTCTGTACTCTTTCCGTCTTCCAATGTACCTTGATTATCCAGCATTACTCGTTGTTCTCTCTGTCCTTTTCTGTGCTGTGATTGTCCACGATTATCGGCACAGACAATAGGGATTCATTGTGACGTGTGTTTCATAATTCCAGATGCTCAAGTGAAGACTGTAGTACCCAGTGGGAGTGTAAGTATCAGTTTAAAAAATACGCAAAATTTCCTTTCAAAACGTATTTTTATATCTACTACTGTTGAAGATGAAGTGCCTTTCTACTCTGATATTGGTATTTCGGATAATAAGTTCTTCCAAACTGGTGGCATTGGTAACAAGTAAGACAAACACTGCAGCTTTCGGCAAGTTTTGTCGATTAATTACAATTTGTCTGATGAATCCCCTAGCATCCGCACAATGCATCAGAGGTGTAGTCAGGGTCAAGTATTTAGGATCGCATGGACATAACTTATATACACCCTTATATATACTAGACTGGGATAAGGCAACCACTTTTATATTCTGATGACGTGTGTTTATATTTGCGTTTCACGCTCTAACGGATCTCACGTTATCGTGACGAAACCCATCATGTATCACACCTGGTGACTATTGTTACCTGCGTATGTACAGCCACACATCTGTAAATTGTGCCGTAAAGGTGACCGTTTTGAATGGTACGCCCAATAACATGTGATGAGACGGGATGGACGGAGCTATCGTGCTGCAGTTTGCTGTTAATTTAGGCTTAAAGTGGCTAAGAAGTAAATTAATTATTGCTTGACTGTTGGTTTGTTTTTATTACTATTACAGATGTAGGCTTGACATGCGCACTTCTGGCTTTATTGCTCATGTCAACCATTTTCTTTGAAGTCTGTTGGAAGAGGGAAGAATCCTTCGAAATTAGCAGGTACGTAACATGAAATACCACAAGTACATACCATGACATGTCACACCCTAACTGTCTACACCGATCTTTATGTGTTGATTGAAAACCCACAGCCATACAATTGAAGTATATCGCTGTATGCGAATAAGATTTATTTAGCTTTGTATAGCAATGGGCTTTGCAAAAGCCTTATGCGCAGACACACTTTTCCTTCTTATAGCTCTTTTCCCCAGAGGCATCAAATTTGTGTGCCGGCCTACTTAACGTATTTGCTCTTTACAAAGCTTTGTAGCTCAGATACGTATGTAGATGAGAATATTCGAGCTAGTCCAAAGCCCGTCAAACTTCCGGATGCAGTGAGCCTGTTTGTGGTTTTCCGGAAGTACGTTCTATATAGAGTAACTCTGACAGCTGACTTGACCTGACCTAAATTTGGGAGAAAAAAATATGTGTACCTGAAGTCAGGGTCAAGTATTTGCTGTAATTAACTGCCAAACATTTGTGAACAGCACGTAATTTTGTTTACGGTGAGTACAACTCCGACTTGCTCTAAATGACACAATCACGATCTCTTCATTCACAGAGAAATGTACCTGAGCTTCAGTCGAAGTACGACGCCGTCAAGTTCCGGTCCAGGTATGGACGGTCATGCATCCAAATGCAGTGACAAACCTTCCCCGGCTGCACACAATAGTGTCACGCAGGAACCTGGCACCGGATCACGGGACAATGAAATGAGTCAGGGGACTGATCATGGTAAATATACTGGGAATACAAACTTGCGTACTCGGTAATCCTCTTATGTCCATACTTCAAAAGATTTGGTAATTGCTATGCACCTGTGAATGACGTCGGTGTGATGTTCTTTTCAGTGCCAATACGGATATAAACCATGTCTGCATGAGATGTGTATCAATGCATATTTCCATGTTTATTTGCGACTAAATTACTTGATCTTTTTAGGGGTTGGGGAAATGTCCCCATTAAGTGAAGGTTGGTTTTATTTGTACACGTACACGTTGGCTAACCTATACTGCTGTTTTCTGTTTCAGATGGCCTTGTTATAAAGGACACGTCTATATTCAACATGGCGGATGGTAACGAAGGGCACGACAACAGTGCTGTAGTGAACGATGATTAGAGTTAGGTGGGGATGGGCATGAGCGTTTGGTTTTTGTTGTAAGATCTAAAGGGTTGTAAGGGTTAGCTTACTTACTAAACGAGTTGAAAATATCAAATATCAGACCTCGAGAAATAGTTGGATTATGGAAAGGAAATACATATTGGACAGCAATGTGTACAGTTTGAAGTGTTGTAAGCTGAGCAGAGGCTCTCCCAGGTTGGCCTGTGTTAGTAGATGGCTTGCGGAGACAAACGGACTGAATGCATAAGAGTGGAAAACATGAATATGGTCTACGTAACATGCAGATATATGTAAGCTTTGAGATATTTTTAAAGAAAATATACATTGTGTCAGTATGTGTATCGGCTTGATATCATGTACATGCTTAGGGCTCTTAGGACCCTATCAGCCCTCGCTCCCCATTCTATACCCCCACCCTTACATCCTCTCACTTCAGAACCCAACCAGGAGAGCCCGACGCTTCGTGTTGGTCTAACTCGGTGTTGGTCAACTTTACCTCTATTTTGTGGACTTTTGCGATTGAAAACACACACGGCTCTTAAGCATGGTAAGCATGCTGTGTTTGCCTCTCTAGATGAAGGGACCACCATAACTGTATGCCCGAGAAGCAGCCAAGGCGGGCCACAGGGCAAATTTTGTCCTGTGGACAGAGATTGCTATGTTTGTTCAGCTGCCGGTGATTGCTCATTAACTAAAATGTTCACCTATTATTATTCGTCGTTACATTGTACTAATAAAAAAAAATCTAAGAACAAATATTGCAAGACAAAGCGATGGATTTGAACACGTACACCAATAAGTTAAATATAATTTTTGTAAACGAAGTCTTTGCATTTCTCTAATGAGATATTGCATTATCCACATGGTGTCAAGGTTGGTAATTAACGATAGTTAAATTAACTTTATGACGAATGTTCATTAATGAATGCGTGAAGACAGCATGATAGATGATTTTATGGTACATGAACCCTTGTACTGCTCAATCTGTATACACACTGAGGAGGAAGTGCGGGGGGGGAGGGGTTATGGTAACGTTTGTGTATATACTTATCATAATCAGCATGCCTGTAAGAACTCAAATATTGAAATGGACCAACTTAATTTTGATCGAATATGTAATTGTCATACCTTTAATGATTGGTGTATACTGTGGTGAAGTGTAACATGCAAAATTATTAAAATCTATATTTAAAAAAAATTAAAATTCACCTGATTTTCTTCTTCGTGCTAAAATCTGCCAATTCATGCTAACTTATGATTTCAGTTTAAACCATTTTAGTAAGCAATATGCTTAACTGTAGTAAAAAAAAAATTGAAAATGTGAAATACATCCACTGACGGAAACGATTACCCAATGGTACTTTGTTTGAGACAATTTAAAATTCACTTATAGTTTAGTTAGTTAGAAGGAGATGTATATTGCTGTAGCGGACTTACATATCGCACTGTTTATGTGCACTACATGTGTCGTTATTTAGGGTGATTAAATGTACAAAACTGTGCTAAACTCGAACGTTGTTCATTCGTAAATAAACCAACACATGCACTTCACAATGAACTGGCTTGGAACTGAATTTAATTGAAAACTTTGAATTTCATTAATATGTCTGGTCTGCCTTTTTAATGTGACCTGGATATTAACCTTCTTGACTGTGCTACGTGACTGAACAGATGACTGTGGTCGGAAAGAGTGCCTCAGTGTATAGAATATGAGTATATTCTTCACAATCAAGGATAGGTCTAATACAGCTCATCTAATCGGGCTATGATCCTTTTCCCACAACCGGATGAAGTTATCCGGTTCTTCCGGTGCAGCATTCCGACTGTGTCCTTCCTTCAGTAACCGAAGCTATCCATGATAATAATCAACAATCCAGGTGGAATCTGTTTCAATAAAACATCTATCACTTACTATATTTTCTTAGTTTCTTGATGGTTTGTGACAATCATTGTTTTGGAATGTGGTCTTGCGATTATTGACCCAGAACGTTCCGTTAACGTCTCTTATGGTTGACGGCTTGTGTTCGAATGCCTGTTTCTAGGCATAGATTGATGTCGTTTCTGTAGATAAGGTAAACTAATGACAGGACCGACAAGAAAACGGAGCGCACAGCGATGGCCTTGAAGGGCCTCCAATCATAAAGCCTAGCTTTAACATCCAAATTGATTAATAAAGTAAACACAAATTAAAAATGTGGAGGATAGACGAACTTATACCTGCGCATATAAATGCTGTATTTACAGGCTTCAGTTGATGGCGTTATTCATTCATTTGGTTGCTGTTTAAGTCCAAGAAGATTTTATCACAAGCTTTTCAAATTGGCCAACTTTGACAGTATAGATATACCCGTATTTACATTGTTAAGGAACAAAAATTGCAATTATGGATAGCTATCCCAATTAAATAGGCCTGTGAACAGGCTGATTTGTTCACTTAACAGACTCTGGTGCAATCAGGTATCTGTTTATTTATTTCACTGGAGTTTTACGTTCACGTATCAGTTTTATAAATACTATACGAAGTGCGTGCTTGTAAGCGTATGTTTTTGTTTAGTCTCAGTGTTGTATTTATTTATTTGATTGAAGGTTTACATTCATGTCTTAGCCTTATAAATACAATACGATATGCTTACTTCTATAACCATATGTGTTTGTTCAGTCTCAGTGTTGTGTTTATGTATTTGATTGATGCTTCACTCCTTTCTCCAGAACTTTTCACTAATATCATAACGGTTAGTTCGTTGGGCGCAGGAATGTTACTGGTGGACATTCCCACGTATGGCGCTCTGAGTGTTCCTTAACTACAGCAAAACTGGGCTATTTTTCTGATACGGTTATCCAGTTAAGGAGAGAACCTCTTAATAATGAGCCATAATTAGTCTGTTCATAACAGCATTCTGGGCCATTAATGATAAGTCAATTTTACGAGAAAAATATGTGGGAAAACCAAATATCCCCAAATCTCCTGGTCAATAAAGGTCGTCATCATTAAAACCTAAAAACAATAATGTTCACAATTAGCGATACTAGCTGTATTAAAGGTATCTCTTATATCTTAAACAACGGCAATGACTGATGGTTAAACGCCACGAACCGATATCGGGATAATGTGACAACTGAAGAGGGCATAATTTATACCATATGAGCAAGGGTTGTTATCATGCATGCTCGGCGAAGTACAAACGTGAATGTGTGTTGGGGTGGGATGGGATTGGGGTGGGGTGGGTCAGCCCTGAAAATTCCTTTTAGTGTTGGACAGTAGAACTGTTGTTCAATCTTACAGATTCTGTTTTTACCAAATGCATGTAACACATCCCCTGCTGGATAGCGCCGATATAAACACACCAGCCTCGAGTTATCAAACAGTTTTGTAATATCAAAGACACACTAATACTCGTGGCACACTCGTCTCGCATTATTGCTGAGAGTAAAACCACGTAGGAATTTTATCAGTTATATCAGTTCTTGTGTCCAGGAGACATATTCACGGTTTTACTAAGAATAAGAACAGCGGTTTCTCGAAAATTTCGTATTATATTTATTGGATAACTTGCTAAAATATATAAAGAATGTATTACAGACACATCGTGAGTGAGTGAGTGCTTGGCTTTTAGCCTCGTACTTAGCAATTTTTCAGTCAAATGACGACGAAGGAGTCCTTGGAGTGCATGTACTGTGCCTCCTTGCTGCAGGATGGATTTCTTTTATCTAGTGCTGCTTCACTGAAACGACTTACCAAAGGCAAGTAAGCCGCACCGTCCGATCCAATATACTGATTGGGGCCAATCAGTCGTTGAACTATCCCCTTAATTCTGAACGTCAGGCGAGTAAGTTACAACTTCCTCTTATAAGGTCTTAGATGTGACCAGACCCAGGATTGACCCTGGATCTAACGCCACCCGAAGTGGACGCTCTACCAACTGTGGTATTTGGGCCATTAAATTTAAAGTTGAATGGTAATACGTTCTTATTTTAGGATCGAGTATAATATTGCTCTAAAATAACTCTATATATAACATATTTGTTTCTGAGGTCTTACACACTGTACATACTTACAAACCATGAAATAAAATGTCAGCATCTCTAATCCTAGTTCCACTAGAAAAAGCCCCCGATTGATCATTACGGTGTGGTATTTATTAAGTAACAGCGGCAGCTTAATTTCATTTTTGCCTTCAAATATTTTTTTTCGTAATTGTCACAATTTTTTATAAATGTGTTTAAAATATCTTTTTGCAATAACAATTAATGTTAGGTTTAACAATGACGTCTCCATTTTCTATGTATATATGTTCCTTTGCGTTACGTTATATTAATCTCCCTTCATGAAACTGCTTCAGTGTGGTCATTATATCTATGAAATCATGAGGTGAGTATCAAGGACGAAGGTGTTTTGAAACGCTTGCTCAAAACGTATTGGTTGTTTTCGGAGTGAATTGGTATGGCTCTAATATTGCCGACAATGCGGTCGCTGTGAGTTCAAGTCCAGCTCATGCTGGCTTCCTCTCCGGCATTACGTGGGAAAGTCTGTCAGCAACCTGTGGATGGTCGTGGGCTTTCCCCTGCTGTGCCCGGTTTCCTCCCACAATAATGCTGGCCGCCGTCGTATAAGTGAAATATTCTTGAGTACGGCGTAAAAACACCAATCAAATAAATAAATAAATATTGCCGAAGTGTCATGAAGCAATAATCCTTAATTCATTCAGTGTGAATTTGTTATAAATAAATAACTTAATACTGTTCTGTAATAGATGTGCAATATAGCATGCGTTTACCACGTGAACTCACGCCTGTGTCGGGCGTCATATGTTGTTCCCTTTATATAGGATGTCAGTATACCTTATGTTCTCGGTAGTGTCTACTGGTGATCTGGGAGGTCGGAAGTGCTCAGTTGGCATGCGTGATTGGGTTTGGCAGCGTGTACGTCACTGGACCAGTCAAAGAATAATACACAGGATGTTTTCTCAAGGAGAACATACAGAAAGAAAAATGCTGAGTAATGTATGCTGACCAAACCCCATTGTTCGGGTTAACAAGTATATACAACCTATATCTTTAACATGCACTATCTCACAACTATATCGCAGTTGTGAGCAATTGTTATTTACAGTAATTATCAAACTTTATACAACATTTACCTAAGTCGTTGTTTCACATTTGCTCCCATGAACCAAATATATGCTGTAAATATGTAAGTCAAATAATTAATGGTAACTGTCAACACTCTATACAACATAAAGATCGTGATTGGCGATCATTAATAACACATTTATGTAAGACAGTTAGCTGCTCCTTGATTATGACACGGTGTCTTCTGGCTGAAGTGACATGCCAGTCGTATACCTAGACAACCTATACTAAAATATAGTAAGTTTTAGGCCATATATACCCCATATCGAAAAGTACTCTTAATAACATTAATTTGAGATATTCCATTCTTACATTACTCTGCCTCTTTAACAGTAAAGATGGAAGGAGCTGCTGTGAAACGTCTGATACAAACTGAACTCTTTCAGCTACACAGATTTCACCAGGACAAGTAACATGCACTGTCGCCAAAGAATCTTCTTATCACATTGACGTAATACTGTGTTAACGACCCATATTGTTGAAAAGGGGAAAGCAGAGTTTTATTCAAATCAACACTTCACAAATAATTCGTGTACAGAAATTATATGCATGCTGCTATATAGCACACTAGTGAATTGTATTTTCCCCGACTCCAACCAAACAAATAAATAAATATACTTTTTATCTAATTGCTGTAAAAATGTAGCTGTATACAGAAACGATGTTATCTGACATGAATACGCTCAGAATTGTTTAAAGCGTCACTTCTATGTAAAAACTGTGGGTGTATTTGAGTCTCTAGTAAGATTATTGAGACATGGGTGTCACAAATCACTGATTTCAAAACGACGGCATTACATTGATTGGGTGTCAGTATTCGGATTACACAAAATAATTCATGCCATTTAATTATCTTTAATTAACAAATTCTTTTAATTCTGTATGTAATACACTCTTGGTATACCGGTTTACTTTTAAAAGTCAGGCGATGGGTTTTTAACGTTTACTACCTCGTTCGTCATGCTCATTTGAGGCGTGTACACATATTTACACAGAGCCTTAACACATATAGAGGAACATTCGGGAACAACTATATATATATATATTTTTCTAGTGGTATAAAGTTTAGAAAATTCAAAGTTGGTGTATGGGTTATGACGTCTTATATATTGTCGCATATATTGTCCCGCAATAGACATTACGATGATGTGTCCAATACGGTGGCTTTTGTACTGCCCACTTCACGTGAACTGATTCCGCAGTAGCCAATGGCGTTACATTCTATGTATATGATGAAAGTGATATACCGGTAACAATGAAACAGAGGCGGAAGTGACCAAGCATTCGAACTGAAGACGATGTTTAATTTCCTGTTATATTTTGTGGTAAGTGCAGCATGTAAGGTGATATCGCGGTAGTCAGGCCGCCTAACCACACATGGGCGGCGCGACGGCTACATAACCGAACTGAAGAGACCGGGACCGGCAGAGAGTCGTGTAAGCTTCGTCATCCACGATCTAGGGACGTCACATCAGGGGTGCACACTTGACATACTCGCTTAGGACGAATGTCCTCTACGCTACAGCCAGAAACCTATAGCTAAGAAGCCAATAACTCGGCCTGTCACAGAGTGGGTCCACTAAGTTCTCTCATACCTCTTTTACCCAGTTCAGGCACCGATACAGAAGTAGGCCTACAACGGAGTTTTACCCTAGCAGCTTCCTCAGGATTTCTATGATGGCGTCGTGGCTACATCTTCTTCTTCTCTTGGGTCTTATCTATAGCATCCACTGTACCCGGGGATCTATCGAGGTAAGAGCTTTCCTAACGTACCAAAGGTTTAAACACTTCAGTTCAAAGTCGAAAAAATCCTGATATTTAGGACCTAAAACAGGGTAGAAGTTCAGGATGGAATACGCAGTTCATGGGCCATTTACGCCAAAACTTCGTAAAACACAATTACTCGGAACTTGTCGCGTAAATATGGCGCTATCTGTGTTGAAACACCATGAGTTGCTGTTTTTTGTCGCCTTCTCAAATGTATACTTTTCGGAGCCGACTGTATGGTCATCATGGTCAGAATTTCATAACGCATTTGCCTATATACAGGCAGTATTATGAGAGCATGTATATTGCTGTCATAATCTATTGTGCATGTGGACTTGTCTTTTAGCACCTTATGGGTATATGCCTGTACAAAAGGTATGATAAGAAAGATCGAGATCTGGCATATTCATGATACTCAGTCAAATTAGAGGCTTTGAGCGAAAAAAGTGAACTATTACAATGTATGGGTAGGGCCTTATGTACGGCTATACACATTATACAAATTGTGTGAATAAATGTTAATCGCCATGAGTGGGGTACGTTTACACAGTCGGTAATTCTACGCGTAAAGTGTTCAGTCTAACTCCGTGTTCCCTTAAGGGGTGAAGTATATACTATCGCCTGTACGGATTATAGACAGATGGCGACAGTGATGTAATGTTACGATAGTGGCTAAGATATAACAGAATTAGTTCTCGGCACTGCGCAAACATGTGTAGTGAATGTTTACTATAGGATGTGCATGTTATATATCCCGCAATCTGCAGGAAGGGTTCAGAAAGTCGAATCCTTGACCAGAAGTTTTCGAAAGTTCATGCAGTCATAGCTATTTGAATAATGGAATTCGGCGTAACACGTCTAACAAAGTTATTACTATGTATGCAGCGTTTTATCATAGGATATATATACGTGGAGAACCTGACGATGTTAACGACGGCTACGGACATTTAAAACAATTAAAACAAATATTGGATTAAATTTTAGAAAACGACAACAGGTCCATTAGTCTTACAGTTCTGCATGGATACAAAGGAGTAGAATTCTACAAACGTTTTAGGCAGATAATCCATGTTGTAAAAATCCTTCTTTAAGTGCGTTGATTATGGGAGGGAACACCACGGTGCGTTGCATGCACTTACAGAGGTCGTTACGTACATGAATTCTCAATCGAGGAGTGAAGAATCTGAAACCCTCTGTAAGGATGGATTGTCGACCTTTTGTACATCATCAGATAGAAGGTGATCATCGGTGTCAGTTAACATTCATTTGTTTTTGTCACTTTCATCACTTGATAGTTCTTGTGATGGAACATCTTCCATGTGTCCAAGCCAGTTTCGTTACACTGGTTTTATAGGAACTGGTGTTGTGCACGCATTTCGAATTTAGCACTTTGGGTGAATTTCCCTTCGAGTTCATTCGGGGAAAGGTCACGGACTGCATTTATCCAGGATTTCCGTAATGACATCACCATAATAATGTGCTTATAAACATGGCTGGTCTTCGGCGCTTGACCCTGCCTGTTAAATACATCAGTGTTTGCCTATCGGCGTTTTTCTGATAGGCAAATGTGTTTAAAAAGTCGAACTCTGACATTTGATATCTCAACGTAGTGCAATTAATACTATTAATGAAATACCACCGCCTACAAGAAGCGTATATTTAAGTATATATAAAATGGAATGTGTATTACGTGGGAAACAAGCAAATGAACATTTACTGACCGTTAACACAAAATAATATGCTACAGTATAATAATGCGATACTTGATTGACCCAATGCATTTAACCTGAGCTCTAAGGTGCAGTAGAACCACATTGTTCTTTTAGTATATTGCGGATAAAACAGTAAACGAACAATATCGGTTCTCGTTATATCTAATAAATGCACATGTCAAGTTCAGCCCCAAACACTAGATAATCTCACCTCAGTCACTTTGTTTCTCCCGACGCCTTATAACTGCCTGGGGTTATAATATGTTAAAATCGTTGATTGCTTGATGGAAGTGTTACAACCATGCATGTATATATTACGGAAACGATATTTAAATGTTTGTATATGTTTACGATGCTATACATACAAATAACTTACACTTCCATTGATATTTGGCAATATTATACATCCATGGGTTTTTGTCTGTTGTCATTTCAGCGTCGCCACCGTCAAAGACAGGCAGCAGCTCTCCGAGCACGTGGTGATGGAGAAAATACAAATACCTGCGATGTAAGAACCACTGTCACTTCCATGTATGGGGGGACGTAAACAGGCAAATAAAACTTCAGCCCCACACAACACCTGTTATACAACTTGAATAACCTATTTTTTCTCCACTGCAACGAGTTATAAAGATAATTAAATCAGGTATTTTGAGGTTTGAACCAACGAACCAAAGGTCCAATTTGAATGAAGAGATAGCGCTTATATCTCACCCATCTCACTATATAACATATCTCTGTATATATTTTGGAAATGTACCTTTAACGTCTACTTTGGCCTTTTGCATTACGGCTAGACTCTAATCGGGACACAAGCAATAGAACTATAAGAAGCAATCAAGTCAGTCACCACTCTTGTTTCTTAACCTTGATCGTGAACATCAGGCTACTCGCTAACTCTTGGGGTGGGAGAGTTTCACATGAAAACTAGACTTCATGTCATCACTAAGCTGCTGTTAAATATACCCAGGTTTTCGCCCAAGCCTCGGGGTCCACACCACCGGCCTCCAAAGCGCTCATCACCCTGTTTCTCTTTCTGTTGACAGTCAGTCCTGTGTCCTCACGGTACACAATGTGTGAACAAGGAGATCCAGTGTCGCTATGAAGCTTGTCCCACCGTGGCCGTCTGCGAAGGTTTGTAGCTCAGTCAACGTCCATTCTCCCAGATGTGCTGACCGATGCTTGTGTCGCGGCAGACTGGATCATAGGATTAGACAGAATCCGAATCTAAGATCAAAACTAATGAACATATCTCCGCCGACCTTCAGCTTGTGAGGGGTCATGTAATCTTTGTCAACATATTTTGTAACTTTTCGCATCAAGTCCGATGTTTTTCAAATAATTGTATAACTGATCTTGATAATGTTTACAATTGTATGACGTTATGGACAACTGATACTCTAGCATGGTACATGATTTGAATACTGATTCTATGTCTAGAACATACCTTGAGTCTTTCCGACATCACAGGAAACTGTTGACTGCTTCTCTTTGCGTGATTCCGTCATATTTTCGTACTTTATATAGTTCTTTGGTGGTTTGTGTTATACGTCGTTTTTGGAATTTGCCTTGCGATTATTGACCTGGAACGTCCTCATTGGTTGACGGCTGGTATACGAATGTCACAGATTTATATAATCGTTCCCACCATCGTGAATTTAACAATTCACCAGTCTCCAAAAAAATAAGGAAAATTAATTCATAAACGCATCGCCAACAAATGTAGGATTATCAGAACATAATTTCTTCGTTTGCAGACCTTGTGACTTTCGTAGTTTAAAATATGTCTCTTTTTTCTGTTGTTTAGCCACGAAATCGTTCCCTAATTTCTGCGGTCAAGACATGGACGCGGGCACGTGCGGGACTAATTTAGAGAGCCATACTGAGGAGAGGTGGTTCTATAATAAGACGGCAGCTCAGTGTCAGGTCTTCCAGTACAGCGGCTGTGGGGGAAACGAGAACAAGTACCTGACGGCAGAACACTGCGAGAGGAGCTGTGTGAGGTGTAAGTATTAATCACAGAGAACAAGTACCTAACGTTAGAACACGGCCAGAGGAGCTGTGTGAGAGAACAAGTGCCTTAGGTTAGAACACTGCCAGAGAAGTTGTGTGAGGTGTAAGTATTAGTTACAGAGAACACGTGCCTGGCGTTAGAACATGGCCAGAGGGGCTGTGTGAGGTGTAAGTATTAGTTACAGGAAACAAGTGCCTGACGTTAGAACACGGTCAGAGGAGCTATGTGAGGTGTAAGTATAAGTTACAGAGAACAAGTAACTGACGTTAGAACACGGCCAGAGGAGCTGTGTGAGGTGTAGGTATTAGTTACAGAGAACAAGTGGCTGACGTTAGAACACGGCCAGGGGAGCTGTGTGAGGTGTAGGTATTAGTTACAGAGCACAAGTACCTGACGTTAGAACACGGCAAGAGGAACTGTTTGAAGTGTAACTATTAGTGACAGAGAATAAGTGCCTTACCCTAGAACACGGCCAGGGGAGCTGTATCAGGTGTATTACAGATGACGAGTGTTATAACAAACAGAGAACAAGTTTTATGATTAACGGTTAGTCTGCAAAAATATGTCAGGTGATATTCTGTGTGAGGGCCTAGTGATTAAGGTCCTAGTGCAGCTCAATTGCTCAGGAGACTCTCACCAACGCTCTCCTCTCCGGTAGTGCGTGGGAAGGTCTGTCAGTAACCCGCGGAAGGTTGCGTGTTTCCCGGGCTCTGGCGGTTTTCCTCCCACCATAATGCTGGCCACCGTCGCATTAAGTGAAATATTCTTGAGTACTGCGCGAAACACCAGTCAAATAAATATATAAATAAATACTGTATTAGGAGCCTGGATTATATCCCAGCTAATCTCACGTTTACCGGTGATCTAACTACTCATTTTGTTTCCTTGCAGTGGAGGAATGCTACCTGAAGCCGGAAACCGGCCCGTGCAGAGCGAGGTTCATTCGGTACAGTTATGACGTCTTGGATGGTATCTGTAAAACCTTCGTCTACGGCGGATGTAGGGGAAACGGGAACAACTTTGTCACCTTCGATGCCTGCATGCAAAAGTGCTATATTTCGGAGTTTGAAAATCCCGATTTCAACAGGCCCTATCTTCCAGATGAATGAAGACTGAAGTTGTACCATTTTGAACTGGTTTTTATAAGCCTTTAAAACTATATTTGAGAGGGAGGACTACCCGTTCACAGGAGATGCTTGTCCTGCGCAACAACGGGGACCGGTCTGGGTCCGGTTACAAGATGTAACTTTGTGAACAAACTCTGACATCAGAACCTGCCTCTAATAGCGCTACGTCTTGCTCATTCTCACTCGTTTCATCTTGTCAACATTCATCTTGTCTCATCTGAATAAAGAAGACTGATCCTAATGATAATTACGATCGTTTACTACTCAAGGCCAGTAAATGTTCTGATATACTCACGACGCCACAACTTACTATTTCCTTTGGGTTGTTTTTTCTTTTGTGCATGGATTCTCATCAAAGAAAATGAATATTGAATGAGAAATATATATACGAATGTTTATACACAGAGTGGATTGTTTTGAGTTTTTCTACCAAATATGTATACTCGCTGTTTGAAAGAGTTGCGTAGTTTAATCTCTCTTAGTGCTACCAGGTGGGAAAAGAACAAATGCTTATAGCATTAAATAATTGTTTACTGTATTTGAATGGTGTTTTACGTTATAACAACGAATATGTCAATTATTAAACTATGAATACATAGTTGTGATGGGTGTGGGTGTGAAAATCTGGAGGAAACTACAGCGCGTAAAAATTTCCCGACGCGAAGTCGCAGCTGAGCAGCGAGAGAAGATTTCGAACATATGACCGCAATGGTTCCTAGTGAGAATACCTTAGCAAATTACAAATTAAACATCATTATAATATGAGAATTTCTCTGGTTTTTCTTTAAACCATTCCAGAACAAATTCCGGTCCACAGCGTAATACGAAGTTTTATACACATGGTCATTCGCAGATAGCAAAACTGTTGCCGCCTCGCTTAGTGCTCAGCACTAATGTTTTAGAGGAAGGAAACAAGACTGCTTGCCCAGGTGTGTCTATTAGATGAGTGGTTGTAAAACCCTAAGTATATATACATACATACATACAGATAGTATAACACAATACGGTAATTAAGTGTGAAACATGGGTTCTTCCGTTCAGAAATTCAACATTTAGTGCACACTAGATTTTCGTCCTTTGCGCCCAGTAGATAACTGTATGTGTCCAAAGGCAACACTGTCGTGGAGAGGTTCCTTTGTAATGAAAACGATTCTCATCCATCCACCGACCTGATGTTAGCCTCTTAGTTCGCCTGTTTTAAATGTGAACAAAGGTTCAAATAAATACAGTGTCAGTCATGAAACTATGGAGCCGTAAAAGTGACATGATAAAAATTAACAGTACCATATTCAGTTATATTTTATATTCCATTAGTCGTGCTAATGTGTAATGCTAATTACATTGTGTTCGTAATCATGTCATGGTGGATTCTAAGATTTTTATTTCTCTTTAAAAAATACATCTTTATAGCGACAGATGAAATATATAATGTGATTTGTGCGGATCATTTCCCGCAGATAACACAGTATTGAGTAACACTTACTGTTCTGCTTAGGATCTTCCGCCACGGGTGTTTTACATGTTCTACCACAGGCTGTTGGGCAGCACTTCCCGCCATCGGGACAGTCTTGGTCAGCTCGACAACCCTGCCCACAGTCTACTGTTTTACCCTGTACGCCTACTGGGCAGTATCCAGGACGGGGAACGTAGTTTATCGCATCTGTGAAGTAAATCAGCACAGTAAATGCAATATTCGTCAAGCTGCAGCAGTTTAGGTCCAAGACGAACACCATACAGTTCCGTTGTTATGGCAACAGGACAAAATATCAGCAGTATTTGTATCATACAAGACCATATTTATAAAAGAATAGCATGAAATTATATATATGAGTATAGTTTTTGCGAGTTTGAAATTTACTATGAATCGTTCTATGTACATGGAAACGGAAAACATGGCGAATCTTACCTTGATATCTTTCCCAAATCACGCTGGCCTGAAACAATAAAAGCTGGATTCATTTATTTGAGACAACCTGGTTGGTTTATACAGAATAATAGCCAGAATAATAAGCCACATCATGAAATTAAGAACTGATACAAATAGTATTTATAAATAACATTTCGTATATATAGGGTATCCAAGTTGAAGTGCATGTGGAAATGTGCGACATAAATGGTATAATATAGGAAAGGGATATCTCGGAAAGACATTTAGAGACAGCTATTTGCGTGTCATTGAAGCTGATGCAAATATATATCAATATATACATTTATAATCATTCTGATTCTAAAATAATCCTATGACAATGTGCTTCATATTCCGTACAAACCACTTTCCATTTTACTCCTAGAGCCAAAACCTCTCCATACATGACATGATTACAAACTGGATGAAACTAATATATTAATCATTTTATAATACACGACATAATACAGCTTGTACATCGAGAGAAACGTGAGATAGAAAATGAATAATAAAATCAACAAAAATATATGTGAACAATTTAACTTATACACACACACACACGCTCACACACTGTCATGGATTATCTTGCATTTTTTAAAGACGATGAAATGGGTTGTAAAACATTAGAATTTCATCTGTTTTGGGTAATAGGCTTGATCAAAAAAAACAACAACAAAAAAATAAACAGAAACAAAATGAAACTTCATACAAAAGTAAAAACACATACCTGGATAATACTCGCGATGATTACCAAAATTAAGCCCGCAATCACTGTCCTGTTCATCTTTGTGCCGTCTGTCCTCTCTGAAATCTCAACTAAACTCTTCTCGTCAAATAATAAAGCTTGTGTGGAGAACAAAATCGATGTAATTGACCATCACTGCGGCTGCACAGTATGAGGCACGTAGATTGCATGCCTGCACGACGAGATTTATTTATTAGATGGGTCGGGATCCGATAATTTACCAGTAAACGAGATTTAAAGAGTAACAGATGTGAAGATAAGAAGGCACTGTGATAAGTGTGTTATTGAGCCGATGTATAGGCACAGTGATGTCACTGGATCATTAACTATGAACGCAGTGTCATGCATTGTGTATAACTATAGTATTATGGTTGGGAACCAGGTTCTGCATTCTACAGACTCAAGGAAGAACCCCCTAATGCACTGAATACCAGAGTGTCAAAATCATACTATCAAAATAAAGAGCCGTTTCCACCAGAACCGCTGGGTTTCCTGCCGCGGCTCTCACAGAGTTTAACGCAGTGTAAAGTGTTCCCACCACCAGCGGTTCTGGCCGGAAATTACAACGCGGGAAAAGCAAATTTCTGCTAGCTACTTCGATAATCGACTTTCTTTTATAATTCTGATTCGCCTTTTAAGAGAGGACTGGATTTTTTGAACGTCCAAAATTATTCTCTCTTGTGCATCCATCTTTCACTTTTTGATGTTTCCAGATAAATAATGTACATGTACCCAGATTCAGTACAGGGCAATTTCTACCAACCAATCAAACCAAAAGACGGAACGGGAAATGCAGTGAAATCAGTGGAGGGAGTGACTTGATGCGGAAAACGCCATTGATTGCTGATTTACGGCGTAATCAAGGATATTTCACTTATTTGACGGCGGTAAGCATTATGGTGGGAGGAGACTGAGCAGTGCTTGGGGAAAACCCGTGACCATTCGCAAGTCACAGGCATCAGTCCAGTGATAACCAAATGAAACGTTACCGAGACCCCGTTTATCGAACTAACCGAAAACATGTATAAGTGAAAGGTTCTGTCTTCATCATATGTGATGACATCACACCACTGTGAGTAACTGTAGATCAGTGACATCTAAAAAATTGCAATCATCACTGCATTTGTGACCTAATAATGCTTAAGCCATGGTGTTAGAGAGCGTGTACTTTGCTATGATTTAAGTAGTCACATGAAGAGTTAGAATAAAACCATATAACTGAGCTAAACTGACTAAAGGTCGTATCTCACCGGTTACATGAAATTTACCAGCTATCACACTCTCGTCTACTCTCTATCCAGTATAAAGTCTTTCATGGTATTCACTGTTTTTCTAGGAAAGGATTGTCAGAAAAATACACTCATCAAAAGACAGCAACGATGGAGAACAAATAAAAGCAATAGAAGAAGTTTATGTTAATTTAACATATTAATTTATGTTAAATTATGCGGGATCAATCCTGTTTTTGGAAAGGGAATTTCCGCCTCTAAGATAATAATCGCCACACAAGAATGATATTGTGATAAAATAAATAAATAAATAATAATTGCAATTACTCAGTGATAAATTATCCGCTATCCTCATGGTGTATATCGGCAATAAAAATCTACGGAGCGCAAGACAACACTTATTACATGGCTTATGCTTCTTTTCTGTTTCATTTGTTTTCTCTCCTCACTTTATATTTTTGGGGGTGTTATTCATCCGGCATTTAACATATTTTTTCACTGATCAAACTCATACGTGCAATGTGGGACAGGATGACACGTGGAATTCTTGTGTTGTGTGCAATATTGACTTCATGTGATAACCATTCACAGTCTTTGTATTATATGTAAGGATCAAGGAAACTTTTTACGCACTGCCCATGAGAAAAGCATTGTGTGATATCATTGGCTCTCCATTTATCTTTATCGGAGTATAAATCTTCCTGCTTCAGATTACGTCACCACGGAATCAGGTGAATCTATTGTTTTGGCGAATATAGTTTTAATTCTCCGACGTCCTAAATAAATTGGTAGTCGATAAGATTTCCCCCTCCATTCACGCTCAGCCAATACGAAGAGAGACATCTGTCGCCCTAAATTATCAGTCAGTTGACACATGCTATGTGACGTCATAGTGTGACATACCAATCACAGCGGACGACCAGCCTCAGCTGTGCCCTAACTTCTGTGCATTCAGCACATGCCTTAGTCAGTAGTCATAGGACCTGAATTATGTCTACATTTAAGCGGTCGGTTACTTCAGATGGATTTCACTGATTATTGCCTTGGAAAACCAAGTCATGCTGACTTCCTCTCCGGCCATACGTGGGAAGACCTCCAGCAACCTGCGGATGGTCGTGGGTTTTTCCCGGGGCTCTGCCCGATTTCCTCCTACCATAATGCCGACCGCCGTCGTTTAAGTGAAATATTCTTGAGTAAATAAATATTGCCTTGGAACGCGCATTGATATCACTGATGCAGTGATATGGGAACGCCGGACTCAGATTTGGTTTGAATGGAAAAGAATATTAATCTATAGAGGTGCTGAAATAAACTATGTCTGGGAGATTGGAACGCAAGTCTTTATCACGTGCAATCCTTGATGTTAGGTTCTTGAGAACAATGTAGTATAGTGTTTGTATGTAGCTAATGCAGGTCACGGTCATGGACTTCCATACGGGCTTAAGTGTAGACTTCCTCACTAAAACAGTTCTGACACTGTTAATGCTCTTCACGAGGAAATTCACACAAATACCCAATATCAACAGTTATATGCAGAACTGGCTCTTATCCTTGGATTAGGACAGTTAGTACATGTGTGTTGAGTAAATGAACTCGCCTCGTTGGATATAGTCAAAGTGTAACGAGAGGGTTATTTTTAATTAAAGACACTTGATACTTATTAAACGTTCTTGCTTAGCTAGAACATTCCTTACGTCTTCCCGGCATCATTGAGAACTGTGAACTGCTTCTCCTTGTCGGATTCCGTCCTAATTTCTCACAGTATATACATTTGTAGTTCTTTGCTGGCTTGTTTTGAACGTTGTGTTGGAAATTGATCTTGGGATTATTGATCTCGACTGTCATGTCCATTGGCTGAAGACTGGTATACGAATGTCTGTTTCTACTTCTAGTAAAATACAAAATATACCCATTTAGATTATTGGTACTCCTCATGATTAGCAGAAATGACAGAACAATTCATTTATCTATTTATTTGATTGGTGTTTTACGCCGTACTCAAGAATATTTCACTTATACGACGGTGGCCAGCATTATGGTGGGAGGAAGCCGGGCAGAGCACGATGGAAACCCACGACCATCCGCCAGAACAATTTCGAATGCATCTTATTCAACGTTTCCTCAATATGACACCACAAATAAAAAATCATTCATGACATTTCGTATGACAAATTTCTGGTAGGAAAAAAAGTTTACGTATTGGTACTGGTGAGACACAACAACACTTGTGCCCTTTTAAATCACATATAGCAGAAGTCATTTCCATCCAGTTAAAACACTACAT
The DNA here is from genome assembly GCF_032854445.1 of Liolophura sinensis. Taxonomy (NCBI): domain Eukaryota; kingdom Metazoa; phylum Mollusca; class Polyplacophora; order Chitonida; family Chitonidae; genus Liolophura; species Liolophura sinensis. The sequence goes on from NC_088295.1 coordinate 83,865,940, forward strand.
GTCCATATGTTCCCATAACACACGCTGACCAGTACTAACTATGAACTTGAAACAGTGCCTAAGTCTTCTCACAGTCCCCTTACACCACAGTAACATTTCTTGTAAATATCCATAACACACAAGGTTTTGTCCTGATAACGTGTGACGGCGATTGAAATCGTCACTCAAGACAAACGATCTATCCAATTTGTTTCATGTCGATAAATACACACACACACGATATGCATGACGTTTGAAGTCCTACTTGTGTCCTCTGGTATTGTCTGAGAGTTGTGTGACAAGAAATCTAAAAGTGAGTGATTATCAAGGATTAATAATTCACGTGGTGATAGTAGGTATATTTACCAAGGTGCTGTGATAACAGTAAATAGGTTAATCCCGACTAAAGCAGCCTACATGTCCCACTGACATAGATTCCATCCACTACATAGGGGGCGTGAAATGACGACAACAGCAACAAGCACCTCACCACGTCAAAGATACGGTTCAAAATGTCGAATAGGAAAACAGTAATCTTTTCGGGACTTGTGCTTATATCAGCTTTGGTGAGTCAGATTAAAAAGATAGTGTATATTTGAAGAGTCAGAAGATTGATGAAAACATGGCAGTTGTAGGACAATTTCTTTTGTATCGTTACATTTTGAGAAGTATCACCTCTAAATAATAGAGCAGAACATTTTTCTAACGTAATGCTTTTTCTCTTGCTCAGATTCAAGTACCTGTAGGATTTTCCAGCAGACAGAAGGACCCATGCGAGGTAGGCCACGTAGCTCGTATTAATAATTCATTCAATAGATTTTCTTTGTGTTTCAAAGGTCGGAGTATCGTGTTATACAAAAATACTATATGTATAGTATCTGGGTAAGATCGAACAAAGCCACGTAGATGTCTCGAACCAAATAGTATAAGGAAAAATTGCCATTTGCTGTATTCGTGTCACGCAGAGTTCAAATCCAGTAGACAATTTTTTAAGAAAGGTATTTCTTTGAAATAGATGATATTTATCTTCTTGAGAATGTCACAAACGAACAAAAAATAACCTTTCAAAGGTTTTTATGTCATTTGCGAGGCTAGCGGTTTTGATGATGTTTTGTGATACATTTTCTTGGTGGGGTGAAGTTGATGGGAGATAAACTCATGTAATAAATGACCATATTGTGCAGAGTTATCCTCCCCTCCCTCTGACTGCGCTTGTGATTAATTTCAATCATACTGTGGCGAAAAAATGTTAGAATAAGGAAATCAGAACAAACAGTAAATAGACGCCTTTTAAAATATATATACCAGCTAAAATGAACAAAAATGAAAATAAAATATCTTTTAAATTTTTAACTACAGCACCGTGAGCTAAGCTGTCAATCAAATACAAAGCTGTCAGTCAAATAAATGAAATACAAAATCATTTGTCACAGGGAACACACTTCGGATCATGGTCCACATGGTAGAGAAAGGCATGTTTAACGCGATGTTGGCCTATTCTGTTCACAAAGCTCGCACGGGAGAGCTCTAGGATTCGACAAACGTGCGCATCAGGTTGAGGTTCAGGTTAAAGCGCGACAGAGATATTTGTTTAATTGTTATTTGACCTGGAACTCATTCACGGACTACGAATTTGAACTTTGATATGGAATTCATGACTGGAATATTCATTGTCGGCCCGGCATCATTGAAAACTGATGACCGCTTCTCTCTTGTGTGTAACCGGCTTTATTTCTTATTTGTATAATTTCTTACATACCTTTGTCTTTGGGAGTTAGTGTTAAACGTTGTTTTGGAAATGGATATTGCGATTATCGACTTGGAACGCCCTTTACGGACTACGAATGGTATATGAATGTCGGACTTGACGCTTATATCAATTATTTCTATCTCCGAGACTCCACGGGCACATTTGTCAAAGGCAGACCAGTTAATATGTTACATGACAGATCTGCTTTATCGAATTCTATGCATGTGGTTCAGTGTTATTATTTAGCTAAAGAATTCATTATGTATCTAATAGATGTGGTATAAGCAATAGCAATAGTCTCTTCATCATTTTTATTCCATGCCTTCGCCAAAAGCGAGGGATTTAAGTGTGGCTGTCTTGCTGTCTGTCTGTCCGTCTTCATTCTTTAGTTTCCGTATAATAACTCCTATTCAAAAATATACAGATTTTGATCAAATTTTGTTCACTTTGTGCAATCACAGATCACTTTGGAAATAAAACACGATCCCTGCATAAGCTTTGCATGTTTAATTAATTTCGTGATTCCAACTGGTCCTTGGCCTCCGTGCAATTAGTGGTTGCTCTTAGTGTTTTCCTCTTTCGATGAAATTTTGTGTAGGGGCACCAATTTCTGAAGTATTTCCACTTTTTGGAAGTGTACAAAAAGGAAGAGTTATTATAAACAGGGATACACTTCGGCTGTCGCAATCAAAACTGTCGTTAACTATTTGTGTTACCTTAGGTCGGGATACATCCTTTTGCAGTTGGTCCCAGTCGCTGATAGCCATCCGACTTTGGATTGCACCGACACACACGTAACGGCTGCATGGAGTAGCCTACAACTCCAGATAAGTCGCGTCGTTATTTCGCATAGACGCGCACTAAGGACCCGACGTAACGGTCAGATATTGAGTTGATTGGGACCAGAGCGTTTACAGTTGGTCCCAGTCACTGATGGTCACCCGACTTTGGACTGGACCGGCATACACTCTTCGACTCTAGTACAACTCAAGTTGAGTCGCGTCTTCATTTCGCATACACGCGCGTTTAGGATAAGACGCAAGAGGCAGTTTGAGTTTAGTTAGGTCTTAAGCCCCCATGTATGCCGGGCTTAACAGGACGTACTTTCAAATCTTGTGGACGTGGCGCAATTTTTTTCTGAGGAACTCCTTTTTCACTTGAAGTGAAAAAAGAAAAACAAATTAAGTAGGCGCTGTATGTAAGAAAAACAAATTGGAATAAATTACATCAAATGAAAAAGATGTTCCTCAGAAAACTAAGCGTGGTCGACCAGATTTGTCCACATATTGCGAAAGCGAGATGTTCGGTGAAAAATCCAGTCAACTACAATATTGACAGCAACAGTCGATATATATCCCTATTTATAATAGTTTATACTGATACACATATATTGTTATTAGTTGACGAACTTTGTGGAAATGGATGTTAATGGACGCGTTGACTTATTGTTTTTTGTGCTGAAACGTAAACCTATATATACATTACTTCTTTAGAAAATCACACAGTTTCCATTTCACTTTGTAAACGTAGGAAAGCTGGTCCAAGTCTTCAGCATTGGTTGTCATAGGATGGCCTCTGGTATAAAATTGGTATACTGCTATTGTGAAATCTTTCAAACAGGAAAATATGACGGTTAGGATGAACAGACAGACCGTGTTTGTCAGGATATTTTGGATACATGCTCTAAATCCCTGGGGTATAATTCGTCCTATTCCAGATCATCCGTTGTGACGAAGGAGACAGATGTTTATCCTTTGCCACTGTGTGTGACGGGAAGCCATGTCATCAACCTGTATGTCGTGAGTAAAGAAAGAAACAGAATTGTAACACTCCGGAGAAATCCAACAATTTCCCCAAAATCAACTCTCTTCTCGCATCGATTTTTATAGCGTGAGACTCTTTATGCCAAGTATGATATCCGGTCGCCGACAGCGTGGTTGGTGTGGTAATGCTGGTTTTCTCCTTCACGCCAGCGCCTTGTCGATTACGGTAATCTGCAGACACATTCTGTCACGAAGGCCGCCTTCGGTTACAAGATAATTGTGCAATTATTGTATCCACAGAAGGCTACTATTGGTCATTTCGGGCATGATGCAACTCAAGATGTATAGAGACACTTTGAGGCCTTAGATCTACTTTGAAAAAAAGAATGTAAGAAATAAACCGCAAAACACTTTTATCTATTTTTTTTGTCATGAACAGTTAACTTTGTAACTACACGTTTATGTTCCACGAACAATTACTTCATGCAGGCTTCTATGTTTCCTTTAACCAATACATTGCTGGCTACATGTGGAGTGTATATGGTCAGTTATATGTGTATAGGGTCAAACTGGTACAACCAAGATTCCACAATCCAACCCGGCCTTAGTAATAGGGTACTTTGGCCTCGCTGAAAAGAATATTTGATATGTAGTAAAGAGCTTTAGAAGAATCTGGGCTGCAAATTGCAAAGGCTATTAGTGACCAACTGCAAAAAACTGTTTATACAGAAAACCAAATCGCATTGCTCAGATAATGTCAGATTTTACGCTAATCTTCAAACAAGATTTAAGAACAAAGCTATAAACTTCAAAGGTGGTTTTAGCCCGTAATGAAATTTTGCGCAATCCAATAACATTGTTAATGAACAGTGTCGCCACAGCGGACAATCCAGATACCGTCGATATGTCACTCAGCTAAGATCGAGTCCTCTTGACAGTGACTGGGTGACGTTATCTAGGTCGGCGACAAGATTAAACTATTGATTTGTTTAAACTTCTTCTCAGCGTTAATATTGAACGGTCTTTTTTAAGCTTTTTTCTAACCATACAGAACAAAGGCAGTTTATTTCTGTCTTTAATAATGATGCTCAAGTACATGTGTGTAATGTACAATTCTATAAAGTATGAGGTGCTGAAGGTGAATTCTTTAGCCCTATTCTTTATTTTAATCTCTTTATTCACTTCACACAATGCAAGCGATTAACCTACCAACATATAAACTTTTTACAATTCAAGAAACTTTAACTAAACCAGCAATCCACAGGGTTACCTCCGAGAAAATCTAATTTCTGCTCAGGGTGGACGAGAGTTCGAATTCAGAATGCCCCGGGGCGGTTTTACCCTAAGAAGGTGTGATAAGGACTCAGTTAGTTATGGTCGTTTTGTTCGAATTTGTGAACGACTTAAAAGGTATTCGTGGCATGTTGCATAATCAATTGTTCATATGCACATCTCTAATTATATGCTGGGCTACACGTTTCAGTCTCTTCTCAGTGTTTGCTACCGAGGCAGACAGGCCGGTGTCGGGCACGCCTGCGCAGATGGTACTTTGATGCGACTGTCCTGAGCTGCGCTGTTTTCAAGTATGGCGGTTGCAGGGGAAACCGGAACCGCTTCATCAGCCAACACGCCTGCGAGAGGAAGTGTCTTCTACCTGCCAAGTCTTAACGCTGCGGAATCTCAAGTTTTGTGTCCTTCTTGAAATGTTACCCTCTTTGTAACCGTGGACAGTTTAAATCCCAGGAAGAGCTTGAAGAAACAGATCACCAAGAACTCATATCCAGAGAAAATGTGAATTCACAGCAATGGGAAGGCAAAGACAGAAATCTTGAAAAAATGTCACGATTATATGTTGGGGCAGGAAGTGATTAAAGAAAAAATACAACTCGCTTTATCAAGCTGATATAGCCTGGAGCATATGATTTCGCCTTAATCGTAAGTCCTGTCTCTGAGTATAGATCGGGTGATGAAGACCGTAGCATGCACATGGCAAGCAAACTAGACCATAACTGGTAGTGTAGTGTAGTTTCATCATTCTCAACGAAACAAATGATTGTGTTTTAAAACATGCCGGGAAAAAATTGATACATGTACTAAAACACATAATTTCCTTGTTCATATCTTTGATGAGTAAAATCTGTTTTTCATCTGCCTCAAGAAATGACAATCAAACATCCTCTGTATAATTCTATAGCATTTGATATTGTAGCGATCTGGGTTGTAGCTCTACATCCAAGAAACAAAATGAGGAATACTGGTATGGTGTAGAATTTATTATAAGTTTGTTTTGTGTCTTAATAGGATTACGGAAAGTACTAAATGTCTACCTTTATCGTTGGTAATTTATTCCGCGAAAAGATCTTAAGATTACAGCCATGAACAGTGCTGGCAGTTTGCCCGGATTCTGTTTGTTCCCGGAGTGTGTAAATCTGTTTTCATTCCTGCTTTACACAACTGATTACAACAGTAGAGGCTGACATGTCTGATTACCGTGCACAATGTCGGACCTATCCTACTCCAGGGGAATTAGACTTACCGCTAAGCGCCATCTACCGGGGAGTGTTTGACGAGAATTCTGGGAAAGCGGAAATCGATCGTGTGTCCTGTGGCAGCTCACCCTCTGTATTCTCTCACAATTCCGTTTCATTCGAGAGATTGGGTCCTAGTCACGAGATGGGCTTTCCCGGTCTGCCAGAACTAAGGCTGTTCATGCTTCTAAGCCTCTTAGTCTTTGTAGTTTCTTTCACAATGATTTCATTAAGTTTTCATTCTGATCAGGTCACAGGATTTTCTGCTTGTCTGTAGTGAAATGTCATGTATTGATTACCCAGTGCGGACGATGAAACACAGAGTAAATCCTGTGTTATGTCGTGCATGCATACTCTGACAATTTTCCATTTCATATGCAGTATTCCAGGTAGTTTTACGAAGATGATACTTAAAATCTTATTTAAATTGGCAAGACACAAATGTGTTAAACATGCAAAAACACTCTGACATTTACATTGTAAATCTATAATGCCTATGCAAGCACAAGTTTTACATCATAATAATTTTTGAATAAGGTAAAAGTTAAACAGTGGTTAAACAGGGCAAAAATTCCGTAACTTATGAATATGGCCAGAATATTTTATCGTGTCTTTCTTTCATTCGCCTAGAACATTCCATGTACCTTTCCAAAATCATTGAAAACCGTTTTCTACTCTTGCATGATTCCGTCTTAATTCCGTACTTTATATACTTTCTTAGTTCTGTGGTGGTTTGTGCTAAACGTCGTTTTGAAAACTGGCCTTGCGATTTTTGATCCAGAACGCACATTTTAGTTGACGGCTGGTGTCCGACTGTTTCGACGCACAGATTGGATGAGGTAATTTTTTTTTTCAGCTTTCATCCAAATGCACTGAGTCACTTTCCCACACATCAAACACATCAGTTCCCTATAGCAAGTTTGTTTTGTTCCTCATTGCTTTAAAAGTTGGACAAAAAGAAATGTGGAACGACCAGATCAGATTTAAGAGTTCTAAAATGGTATTTTGGGCTTCTTCACTTAGCACCCAAATACTTCAGATGAACACAGAGTGGTTCGAAGCCAGTGTAGAGTGACTAATGTCGTGGCTAGATGGTGTCATGGCTACTGATATAACTGGTGTTTCGACTTGTACAACATAACTGTTGTCGTGGCTGGTGTGATGGCTGGTGTGATGGCTGGTGTGATGGCTGGTATCGTGGCGGGTGTTTCGACTGTTCAACGAAACTAGTATCATGGTGGCTGGTATCATGACTAGTGTTTCAACTGTTGTCGTGGCTATGTCGTGGCTGTTGTCGTGACTGGTGTCTGGACTTGTGTCATGATGGGTGTTTCGACTGTTGTGGCTATTGTCGTGAGTGTTGTCATGGCTGGTATCATGGCTGGAGGCAGTAAGTGGTGTCGTGACTGGTGTCATGATTGTTGTCTTGACTGTTGTCTTGATTGAGGATCATGACTGGCGTCGTGACTGGCTTAGTGATTGTTGTCGTGACTAGTGTCGTTATTAATGTCAGGTAGATTTTGTCTTGCGTGATGCCTCATTGAACTAGCCCTATCAACCTGACTGCACTGGGAATGTCCTGTCGTATAATTTATTTATTTGATTGACGTTTTACTTACTCAAAAGTATTTCACTTGTCCGAAGGTGGTTAGCATTATGGTTGGTATCCAGCCATGTAAAGTGGTATAACTTCACTAATTCAGGTGTTGAAGGCACAGATGAAGCCGGAATTAGCTAAATGTATCGTTTAGATGAAAGGTTGACTTGCTGAATCAACGAATATTAATTTAGTAATAAATAGAACGCTTGATTAATTACTTTTGAAGGGATTTGACCCATTACCTAAAATCCATAACAAAATGTAGAGATTCTGCCTAGTTACGAAATGGTTTCAATGGAACTAGGACGTACGTGACTGTCACTGATGGAATCAGATATAAACTGACGATAATTTGTATCTCAGATTCTTTTTTTTTTTTTTTTAGTCCGCTGTACATGTGGACGGGGAAAGGGTAGGCTTCAATTCCATACTGTGACATTGAAAATGCTTATTATCTCCATTGGACTCCAGAATGTCTGACATGTGTTGGTGGTTTGACATACAGTGATTTGGATTTCAGACGGGCGAATAACTTGATTAGGAAGATAGCGTTGTGATTGGAATATTAACCAGCGCCAGCCATCCACCATTAGCTTCGGGAGAGGCGGGTGAGAAAACTGTTCATTAACGATTACACGTAAAATTATATTTCGTGTTTGAGTTTTTGGTGCAACACATTTTTAATTGGGAAAAAAATGGAATATGAGATAACTGGCCCATATGTAAATGTGCAATAATAGATGCGATAATAATAATGACTTGGTTTTATCTTGAAAAAGTTTATTCTTTATTTATTGTTGATTGTGTTGCATTTTAAATCCCACTTTCGTTAAAACAACAGCGATGTTCCACTGTGGCAATTTCATGACCTTGAACCTTCATCTTTTACATGATTTCCAACTCTAAAACCAAACTGTTGAAAGTACTGCTATGTGTGAGGACAGGAGTTGGTTTCACGGCTGCAGTGTCAAGTTCTTTGGGAAAATTTGTCTCTGTTAAAAAACACTGAACATATCACAAACATACTAATGCATAACAGTTGGTTAGCGCGCTAGAGCAACGTAATGATCCAGCCTCTCACCAATGCGGTCATTGTGAGTTCAAGTCCAGCTCATGCTGGCTTCCTCTCCGGTCGTGCGTGGGAAGGTCTGTCAGCAACCTGCGGACGTCGTGAGATTCTCGGGGCTCTGCCTGCTTTCCTTCAACCATAATGCTGGCCGCCGTCGTATAAGTGAAATATTCTTGAGTACGGCGTAAAATACCAATCAAATAAATAAATAAATATTGCATATCAAGGCTTGAAATGTCATGAAATGAGGAAAGGGAAGAATGTGTGTTGTTCAGTACAATTTATAATCGTTAAATATATTTTCTTTTCACTGGTCACGATATAATTGTTCACGGCATTAAAACAGATATTCCGAAATGGTGGTACCTGGTTTTTTAAACTATGTTTTGTTGTTGATACTGCATATATAGCTTCAAACACTTTATATATTCCATCGTACCCGCAATGTATTTCCGAGTGTATCTGGTTGATCTTTGGCTGGAATAGCACTAATCAGAATTGATAGATCTGTATCGCAACACCAGTGACAGCCGACGGGAACACGGTGAAGAACAAAGAGGCCACACAGAAAAAGCTGTACATATCTGTGTAGTTTACTTCAAGCCTTTTCCGAGGTGTGTCCTTAACATCTCATCAAAGCGTACGATGCTCTTCAATGGTAAGTTATGACCGGAGGATATTTGATTTTATTTGCTTCTCAAGCGTCACAAACCACGGTAAAATATTTATCTACCGCAAGCAAAAGCACTAATGATCTCAGACGCCAATCTGCCACCATTCTTTTCCGATCTACACAAATTAATATTTCGCGGAGACTTATCGATGATGACAGTGGATTGCCGATGGCTTCTCAGTGACGATCGGACCTATTCCACCAATGTGCCTCTGACCAGATTGACTGTCCTCAACCCCCATTCTATTACCTTCCCCAGGTGATTCAATTAATCAACTCCAGGCATTTCTTCCCGGCAGACAATGGCATTTCCACGTGATCTAAAGATTAAATACCAAGTATATACTAACTTTCTATCAATGTATACCAACGCCGCATGCAAGGTCGCTTGTTTCGATTCCTTACAGCGCGATGATTTGGCTAGAGCAATTCTACTGCGCCCCCGCCCACTATCTGCCATAATTGAGTTCAAAACATGTATTAAGACATATGGTTGACCAATCAATGCGACTCTTTCCACAACCTCTAGAATGGCGCTTTTATTAGGCGCTAACACAGCAGGCTGAACGGCTATATAACCAGTCACCGTTCACTGTCTCTGTTCAGCTTGATCGACCTGTGACGAGCCGGCGCTCAGCGCAGAGGAACAGCCAACAGCTGACTGTTGACAGGAACTTCGGACGAGCTTCTGTCACGGGATGAACGTGGCGTAGCACTGTTCACGAGCGGAGTTGTGCTTCAGAGTTTGATGACTATTTACCGCATTGCGTGCAAAGGTGTGATGAGACGGAGATTTGTACAGACAGCATCTTAAACGGCCCTTCGTCCCCGTGAAGAGACATACAGAGGTAAGACAGAGGTAACGCTAACATCATGTCTCTAGGAATTCTCACCTCCACACTGCGGGCTCTGAAGAACCTGAGAGACCACCCGACCGTGACTTACATCGGGATAAATCTTGCAGGTTTGGTCAAATACAACCAGGATTTGTCCCACCTAGGCCAAAAGAAGTCCCGTTTCCAGCTGGTGAGAATCAGCGCGGCAGTCTGTGGCATCGAGCTGTGTTATGCGGCAGAGACAGCCTTCGTCAGCCCAATTCTCCTCAGCCTAGGTGTTCCTGTGTCTCTCATGACATTAATCTGGTGCTTGAGTCCACTTCTCGGATTTTTCTTGGTTCCAGTTTTGGGTTCAGTCAGTGACAGATGTCGTTCGAGCTTGGGTAGACGAAGACCGTTTATTCTGATTTTGTCCGCTGGAATTATTGTGGGTTTGATACTCGTACCCAATGGTAAACGTTTGGGATCGTTTTTAGGAGATGAGCAAAATAACAATACCCATTCTACGGTAGATCATAATAAACAAAATGTAACGTATGTTTACAACTGGGCTCTTGCCCATTCCAGCTACAGCTTATACCCTCAAAGCCAGAGTCAGGACACTGATTCCAGTTCGAAACACTACAACAAATTGTCTTCACGGAACTTGGCTGGGATAGCTTTGACAATAATAGGTGTGGCAATGTTGGATTTTAACTGTGATGCCTGTCAGTCGCCGTGTCGGGCTTACCTTTTGGACATAAGCCTGCCGGAGGACCACTCCCCTGGACTGACCACCTTTACAGTCATGGCAGGACTCGGGGGCTGCCTGGGCTACATCATGGGTGGCATCGACTGGAACGCTGTGGGCGTGAGTCGCCGATTCGGAGGACATGTACAGGTTGTCTTTCTCGTAGTGCTCGTCGCTTATGTTATATGTGTTCTACTAACGGTCTCTAGTTTCAAGGAAATTCCCTTGGACGAGTTGGGATACGACCAAGAAAAGCGACAGAAGAAGAAGAAAAAATTGGGAAGTTCGAAGTACCGGAAATTTACGAACGAGGATGATTCCGATGAAGAAGGGACGAGTTCCCCTGGGGTGGGGACAGAGAGGGTGGGTTCGCCCAGTGAGTCTGATAGGGGTCTAGATATGGACGGACAGAACGCTATCTCGTACGGGAGTCTAGATCTGCTAAATAAACCCGCTATCGGCAGCAGCGAGAAAGCTTTGACAGGCGGATTACACGCCAACCAGTCCCTTGCAAACAGCATGGGAAATGGTGTCAAAACTGACAGTGATTCGGTTGTCTGCGAACAACAGGCTCCTCTGGAAATATCCACGGATGTAACACTTAAAACATATCTGCTCTCCATTCTGCGGATGCCGAAATCGATATTTATACTGTGCTTAACGAATCTGTTTTGTTGGATGTCTTTAGTTTGTTACTCTCTGTACTTCACGGATTTCGTTGGACAGGCGGTGTTTGGGGGCGACCCCAAGGCGGATCGGGGCACGGCCAGTTATGAACTTTACCATGCTGGGGTCAGAATGGGGTCGTTCGGCATGTCACTGTACTCGCTGTCCTGTGCCATCTACTCCTTGTGTATTGATTATCTGGTGAAGAGATTCAGTAAGTAAATACTTATAGTTATTTATAGTTCATTTGCCGCAGTAGTTGTGATACTTACCGTAAATCATTTACCTGGTCATTAGGCTTGACATTTCGTGCACTGTTGTACAGACGCGCAAAATGTAAGCAGACGTACCTGACCTTCTGCATTTCTTAAGGAGCTATCGAGTTACTTCATTGGGTTCTTAATGTCGCCATCAATCAAGATAGACAACCGGCATTTCATTTCACGTAATCTCGCTTAGGACCCTTCTCCAGAGCAAATTTCATTGCACATGTATGCCTTTGCGATGTGCATTGTTCCATGTACAAGGTATTGTTACAGTAATTACGGTTACATGCAAAGTTGTTAATCCAACGGATGTTTGTACGCAGCTCACTTGAAATGATCCACACGTTTCTTTCACGCTGTGTGCACCTTGCAGTGACGATTTACGGCTCCCTATGGCAGGCAGACATATACATGCGCGCTGAAACCGTGGTGTCGACATTGAGCGTGATGCCGTAATTTTGAATAATTCTAGACCAGTGACGTCTAAGAAATTGCATTAAACATCATTTTTTTTTACTTAATTCTGCTTGAATACCATACTGGTAGAGGATGTGTAAATTGTTATAATGTAAGCATTGACATGAACAGTTAGATAAAATCATAACTCAGGTAAATTGACAAGAGGCCAGATTTCACCGATTACGTTATCATTTGCCAACTATCACTCTGTCGTCGCTGTTCCGGTATTATTCTACATGTTGGTTTCTTTTTATATTGAAAGGGTTGAGGAACAGTATAACTTTAAAGTCCATAACAACAACGTGACTCTTATATTTAAGATATCAAGATCGATGCCGTCATTATGTACTACGCAGTCAGGCAAATGTACCACAGTTCTCACATCTCGCTCATTGAAATTTACTTTGGCTCCTTCGGCTATCTTCAAAGAAATATCTGGTTTAATACAAGTTAAAGCAAAGTTCATGAAGAGAACCAATGGTGCGAGGATCTAATGACATGGCCAAGTTGGTCTGTTGGAATTGCATTCCTGTCGTCCCAGAGAGCTACTCATCGTGAGCGCGGCAATAACAGACATGCGTTCACTTGTCCAGCTACAGTTTACACAGCTATAGAAAGCTACATCAACCCCGGTACTGAACAACCTCTTATACTGACCAGACTGTTTGTTTAGGTTCGATGGCTAATAACGTTCATAGGCGAAGATATTGGAAAGATGGCGGCTTGGGTTGGTTGGAGTGATTGTAACATTGTCTAAGAATAACCTGGTTCGATGGGCATGTGACAGGATCGGCATGACTGTTATATAGAGCTGTCTCAGTACGCTTATACATGGCCTTGGATAGCGTGCCACCTCCCATCCCTTACCTGGCTAATTGCTCAGACCTAACAGTTCGTTTTAACAAGGTTAGCCGCAATACAGCAGACGCCGAAACTCGCGTGAGTGGTCCTCATTTCACACCATACACCTTATTATGGATTGCTGCGGTTGCTTATCTGAGCTTATTTCCAGGGCCCACAAGCAGGCCTAGTTACCTGCCACAGACGACAATGATTTACTATTCCATCTGGAAGCCACGAGGACTACTGCGTGATCCCAGCTGTGTGACACTATTACTTCGAATATGCTAGACACCTGACATTTGCCAGCTTTTGTGGAAATCTGTCTTAAAGAGAATCGTCATCATAGTCAGACCTGGCTCAGTAGGCTCATAGCATTCCCACCCACACATCCATTACTTACTTACAATGTCCAGGAAAGAGCCTGCGAACTCTCGTTATTTCTTTTCTCCTCAAGTATCTGCCAGATGCCTGATAATATCCATCCATGCAGTAATTATAATATACATTTGCTAATGAAGGGGATGGTGATCGCATTCGTTCGGCTTCAAGAAACGATTCCCCTAAACAAAAGCTCAATGTACATTATATTGAGTAATTCAAAGAATTATTAACAAGTTAACATCTATACAAGAAACTTGCTGGAAATAACGGGTTAAACAATACAAGGTCTTAAATGGTTTCAAATTTTGGGTGAATTCTCTTTCCTACATTTAAACATCGAAGTCAATCTGAAAACAAGTTTTTAATGCCATCTGGCTTCGAACGCGTTTAATACATCGCTAAGTGAGACAACAAGTCATTATTTTGAATCTTGACAGCCAGGTCTTCTACTGGCACCGTTTTGATTTTTGGAAATGACAAGTCTGTTAATTTGTGTACCGTGACATGTTTTTTGCAACAAAATCGAAAAAAATGTTTTAAGGGTAGAACTATAAATTTAACTAACGAGAAGATGACTTTCACACACATAACCCAAAACTAGCTGGGACGCTACATTACCAGGGCCCGGTGGACATTCAACTTCAAAACATGGCAGACCTTGGTGCAACCGGTTCAGTTCAGAAGTTTAAACGACTGGATTACTCTTAAAAGATAGTTTTCCGATATCTACACTTCGGATGTCCCAGGGAATCAGTGCATACCAAATGTAAGGACGGGTTGGAGCTGTTATCTTGGGGGAAATTGCCCTCTTGGACCTAGGTTATACCGAAGCTGGGGATTATGTTATCGAAGTATCTAAGGTAACTTTGTGCTAACACACACAATGACTTCTCAAAGACGTCCACGTGAAATGACTCCTTTACAGATGAAGGTAATGGTGCTAAGGAATGGCGTGTGCTGTAGCCACCAATCCTCATATCTGACAGCTGTGATCTTTCCTTTTTCAGACACTCATTGATAACCGCAAGACTTCTTTCCTGTATTCCGTTTGGAGATGTCACAAGGCTTTAAAATATGGTCTAGTACACACAGCTTCACAACGATTAGGATAGCGCATTAAGAAATTTGACAGGCACCTGTAAAACCTTTCAAGTTTTTGAATGAGAAGTGGCCAGCCAAATTCTAAGGTCTAGAAATACTCTAGAAATAAGTTCAGGTAATGAAAACATGAAAAACTCCTACTATGTGATCGTGTCATAAATTATCAAGCTTAGTGTCCTGCTAATTTTCCCTAATATCTTACTAGGAGGTATACATTTTACATAAAAGTAGGATGGATCTAGTTCACGGTATGGCATGAAGGGTGTTGTTTTTGGTGAAGTGGTTATAAAATTCAACTGAAGCGACTGACATACCGGTAGTAATAATCCGCGCCCCCTGTCGGAAAAGTTATGTTAGTCCTCAATCAATGGGCAACATACAAGAGTTACTTTAGTATGATGTCTTTACATTCATGTTATTCTACCAGGGACTGAAAAGTTGTTATGTTTGAAATACTAGTGAAACCCCAAGCATCGATACATACATACAAACATACATACATACATACATACATGCATACATGCACACATGCACACATGCATACATACATACATACATACATACATACATACATACATACATACATACATACATACATACATACATGCACACATGCACACATACATACATACATACATACATACATACATACATACATCACGTCATAATCTGAACGAGTCTATTCGCAAAATTAAAAGGCCTGAAAGCCTACTTTAAGGCATAAACAAACAAGTCTTGCTTTGTATAGTAATGACCAAATACATGGATGATCATGGCGACAAGTTGGAGCTATACGCAATCTTGGTTTGATTTTGTTGGACAGCTCAAAAGAATCCAACCAGATACTGATAGTTTGCTAATTGTTGTATTATTCTCTCAATAAAGCCCTTTGAAGTTAATTTCTGTTATCAGCATTCTGATGCCTTTCTCATGTCCTAACTCTGTCCGATCGACAGTGTGTACAATTCCTCATTCAACCTAGCCGTCAGCCAAGACTCGAGTGTAAAATCTGAATGCTTGGATTCGGAAAAACTATTTAATGAACCTGGGCAGAATCGAAGAAAGAGACATTTGCCTATCTAATGACACAGTGTGGGCCTCCAAACGCCTTAATGAGAGTGTATACGGATGGGTGACAGTTTGGCGGACGTGCCAAAGCCATTTGCTTATCGGGTAAGAGTCCACCTGACAACAGCTCCCAATAAATTCCATTCTCCGATAATTCGGCTTGGAGGCGGACGATGATGTCTCGGACCGAGGAACTCTCCTGTGCCACACGTCATTTAGCTGTTCACGCAGATTTAAAAGTCGGAAACATAAAAGCAAACTGGTTCCGCCGTGTATCCGGGCACTCTGGGCTGGGGGAAATAGCTTGTACTCTATCGGGATTGATTTTCACTCTAATTGGAAGCGGTAAGCATTAATTCACAACCGTCCTGTCACCGTTGTAGCGTTGCCATTCTTCAAAATCACTTGAAGGATTAGCTCCTTGTAGGCATTATTTTCTCCTTCAAACTTTTTTGTGACCCGGCATGAATGTCTATTCGCCAAATTAAAACGCTGAAGGCATGCTTTAATGAGCAAGTCCTGGCAGTGACAACTCACGCGGGAACGACTCATCCTCTTTCGTGAAGATGCCTAGGGAATCAGGGAGTCCTAGCAATAGATCTGACCGAAGTCCTAGTGGTTGGTGACAGGAAGACGGCCTCAAGCCCTGTCGAACAGCTCAATACTGGGTTATCAAGAGTAAAGAGAAAATCAAGGGTCCGCTGAGTAGGCCATCGCTAACTATCCACTATTCATCAGTCTCCTATCCGATGTTGCTTCAGTGCCTGCTCATAAAGCTTTTCGACGTCTCGCTGATTTGCGGCTCCGTAACTTGTTATCATTGTAAATCAACACGGTTTGACGTGATGTCTAAATGACGTGCTACAAGCAATCCCATTATCGGCCTCTCTTTCCAGTAATTACACACATGTTTAATTGCTTCCTAGCTTTATAATGATCCAATAGTTTTGGTGTAGTCGTTAAACTGGACTGATGTTGCCTGGATTGTTTCACGTTGATACTTCGATTAACAAACTACTAAAATGTTTTCTCACGCCATTTCTACTCCATTTTAAGGTCATTTCCCCAAATCCCTGACACCTTTGCCACGGACAAAGGTTGGTGATCTCAGAAAAATCTGAATTTGTTTGATTCAAATTCTTCGACAGAAGCTATTTACGCAGTTTACTCTTTGAGAAGGAAAGCCAAATACCTTCTGAAAGGAGATCTGCTGCTCAGAAAATTGACAAACGAAGCGTGATTGCACTCTTTCTAATCATCTTGGTTACTGGAGTGCAAGAAGGATTTTTGATCTATGGTGTTATAACGCTGTCAATTAGTTTAACTGATATATGCATCTCATTAGTAAATGACTTGATCATTGTGATATTTGGCACAAATATTCAATGCATAGTGCACGCTTAAATAGGGATTCAGAAAACATTTTTTTCAGTGTGGCCAAACTGGTGGAAAGTTCATTAAGACAGGCTTTCAGCCGGAATTAATTATTAAATGATGTGGAAAACATGCCTGAAGGAGCGACCAATTGGGAAGCAAGTGAGAAATAGGAAATTATCAGTTTTAAGGATGAAATAAAAAATGAAAAAGACAACGAGAATTGTCACTGGACGAAACCATCTCTTCATAGATAACTGATGCAAATACTTAATCAGGCTAACTGTTATCGGATCAATGGAACCAATTCATGTAAAAATGATGAAAAGCTTTTAGCTGTGCTTTTTTTCATTCTTACGCTTATGTACCTGCACCCCATGAAGTTCTGCTATTTTTTGTCAATTTATGTAATTTATATACCCGTTATGGTATGGAATATTACGCCTTGCCTGCATTTTCCCATTTGTTATGACAAGATTGATTAACGCTGACGTGTTGTTTTCGCGGAAACCTTTTCCACACTCACTAGTCACAGCAATTCACGATAACCCTAGGTTCCGAAAGCTTAAACGAAGTAATCCATTAGTTGAAATATAATTTAAAACATAATTTGTTTAAATCAGTGTATAGTGAATGGAACGCTGAAACACATTTTCAATAACGTAATCTTCCAGAACCACAATCTAAGCACTGACTCAAGTAAAAAAATATGTAAATAAATTTCAAAACATTTATAAACAAATCTTGTAAAAGACATTGTTCTCGTCTGTAGCATGTTAAGTTTCTGTATAGAAATGTAGAATTCGTTGCCAACCCCCTGTGGTGTTGGACTTGTGTAAGAGGCCAAAGCTTCCCACTACGTGAGTTTGGACAATTTCATATATGATATAACAAAAAAATCTAAATTCCAAGGTTTCCAACTTGCTGTCCCGATACCTGTACTCACATCATAGCTTTTTCACTTTTTCGTCAACACTGTCCATTTTCGTATGTATTTTCTATCATTTATGTATATATTTAATGAATTTGCTGCCCCGAATCATGAATTATGCAACTTTTACAATGGTGGTCAAGTTTATAGACAAAAGAAACCGAACAGGTAGACACAGCCCAAAAGAAAGCAGCACACTTCTACAATCGTCCCCACAACACAGCTCATGCGATGCTAGCTCGGCTCAAACACGAGGCTTCAGCGCTTATCTCAAGATTAGTTTCTGTTTCCTGTAATCTTGTCTCGTCTTAAATGTTTCCATTGTTCCAATGTTTCCCCTTAATCCTACATTCATAAAATGTAGGATGTCAACATTTAACATTTTGTGAACTCGCCTTGCTGGCGTAACTGGTCAGTGTTATGCCTTCAATGATCAAAGCATGCTCCAAGTTCGAAATATGCTTGGGGTCTTACGTCGTATTTAACAATTTTCAGTCATATAAGGATCAGGAGTCAATGGGTATTGCAAGTGGCATGTCAATCTTTGATACGCATGATCTTAAGTAAAGCAATGGCTTTGGGAAGGTAGTACATGTAGCTTGCTTGTCTAAAGGCTGTGCACCTAATACTAAACAGTTTTGTAAGATATAGTAACCATTTACATTTACATGCCCTTCACTTCATCAAGCTGATTTCACACACATCGCTTTGTTTGCAAACCAACTTTAGATCTGTGAAGGGGATATGCCTGGCTTCAGTGCATACGCCTTCTCTTCTTGTTGATCTCTTCTTTGGTGTTTGGAAAGCCTTGTCCAGGTTAAGGGATGTGAATTATTAATAGGCATCTGGTGAAGAGGATGCGTTTAGTTATCACATGCCGTGGCCAATGCATCAGGTGAGGCTTGAGACTGATTTACCATTGCTACGTGATAAACAAGCCTGGAAATACCTTTTAAGTTGGTGCAAGACATAATGACAAATTTTCCAGCCGTTCACGTTATTAAAAGTTACAATGTAATTTGCATGGCAGTTTTATCTTGTACTAAATGGTGCAGGACATTGTCCTTGCTAAGCTGCTTTTTGCCAGGCTTGGATAAACATTTTATTATTTTTTTGAACGACACCATTCATTCGTAATGTCAAGCTGCAGGATGACTTGAATGAATGATAATGGCTTAACACCACATTGGCAATATTTCTATCGTGGCGAATTACGTTTTGACTTTGTAATGAGAATGTATGATGATAATTCGATGTCTATCTATATGTACCATCCTTATTTTGGTACTTGGTCACTAATCTGTCGATCTAACTGACCGTATCTTTCTGTTTTTCACAGAGGCGAAACGTGTTTACATCTGTAGTCAGCTGGTCTACACTGTCGGCATGGTCCTGATGTCAGTGGTCCGTAACAAAGTGGCCGTCTTACTCCTTTCTCCCTCCGCGGGGATTATGTACGCCACACTCTTCACTATGCCCTATTTGCTCGTTGCACATTATCACACTAATGGCAAGGTGGGTACCTAGAAGATTTTGTTGTTATGTATTTGTGTAAATACAGACCACGGCCTGATTCCACAAAACCCCTTCTGATTTTTAAGTCAACAGCATGAAAACTTTTCTACGATGCTTGGTCTTTGGCACTTGTGCAGGGATTATATACTAGTATTATTTCCGTAGGGTCTGTTATTTGGGCGGATTGACATAGCTTTGGTTTTTAATTTTTTTAGCTAAAGTACAAACGGTAGAAAACATATATCAACGAGATCCTTTTGAGGTTAAGGTTTTCTAAAGGACGTACATGTCAGCATCTAAACTTTGCTAAAATGATTTGTCTCATAAAGTGGGTTTTTATATTTATTTTTTTACTTATTTATGTATTTATTTATTTATTCCATTGTTGCTTAACGCCCTACTCACGAATTTGAACACGCCATACTCAAGAAAAACAGTTTTATGGGTGGATCTAGTAAATTGCATGAGATTCCCGATGTAAACCATAGGTATTTGACAAATTAAAGTCGGTTTATATCCCAAGAGTGACATATCGTGAGTAAAATCCCAATAATAAACCGTGAAGATGATCAATATTTTTGTACATAGCGATGGTAAACAGGTGCCTTCCGTTAGAATACTATACTGTGTTCCGATCTGACCTTCGTCATGCTTTTTCTTTGCTTTTCTTTTGGCACAGTTTGCGGAGCTGAAGCCCCAAGAGTCTCCGTCTCGACAGGTGCGCGGGCTGGGCACGGACGTGGCCTTGGTCAGTAGTATGGTTTTCCTGGCACAATTCCTTCTCTCTCTTTGTATGGGGAGTATCGTTCACGCAGCAGGGTCTACCGTTGTTGTTGTCGCCACGGCGGCCATTTTGAGTTTCTTTGGAGCTGTCACCGCAACACAAGTAGTTTATCTCGACCTGTAAATGACCAACGATTCTACATGCAGGATATACTATTGAGGGCCGTGAAGAATAAACTGTAAACCCCGATCGCCATTCCTAAAGTGAGAATTTGACGAGTGGTAAAAACAGCAGAAGCAAATTCATTGTTACGGGTACGTTTCTGGCAGAATCCACGAATACTGTCATGTAATTGCGCAAACTCCTACCCAAAGCGTTGAATCTCACCACGGCGTTTATACAGCCCTTGACATGATATGATTAGCAATGGTACCAAAGCTTGAGAAACCCAGTGATGCATGTGTGTTTGACTGTTTGCTAGGCTTTTCCCATAATCGCTTTCCCTGTGGAAGATGAATGTAACGGGTGGCAGATGAGGCGCTTAGGTATCGATCATTGGGGTAGGCTTATGAGTGAAGAGGGGGACGGGACGACGTTTTGAAGGATAGGAAGAGGGAGACAGGGTAGTGGTATGAAGGCTATGACACAGGCCTGAGACAAATCAGCGTACACCTCAACACTTCATTATTTATTGTACCAGCCACATCGATTGCTCTAGACTGTATTGTGTACGGAATTAAGTCGTGTGCATTAGAACTCCATGAATAATTGAGATGCTTTGAGGTTGGTAATAAAGCAGATTAGAAACAGCATATTGTGAAGCCAACTTATGAAGAACTGTTAATTTATCATGTTCTTTGAATTTGATCCCGTGTAACCAATGCCTTCGAAAGCGTCGGTATCAAAGGGCTCGTTCGGTTATACGTCTGTAGTTCAAAGGTGGTAACGTATTTATCTTGCGCCGTAAGAGAATATCTGGGTTTTATTAATTACAAAGTGCATCCCGACAATGTCATAGCGAAAATACACTTTCTCTGGAAAACACATCTTGTGGAGCGCCGAACACGCTGAGCTATGCCCACATCACCGGGCGATATATATAAGATGATGTATACGACTTGGCACTGCCTCGGTTGCCAATTCTCTGTCATTATCAATCAACCTTTATTAACCATCGCTATAGTAACCGGATTACGAAACACACAGGGCATTTTCTTTTTTGTTACGAGACAAACGTTCTCCGGGAACACAAAAGAGGCTCTCCGTTGGCCTTAAGTAAGTAAAACACTCGTACCTTCACACAATACACTGACAGAGATGCAGGCTGAGGTTACGGAAAATGTTCGAGTTGGTTGCCACCGCAACATATTAGGACAGATATTGACTGAAACTCTGCGTTTACATTTAACTTGTCTTGGCTTATCTTAAGATTTCTGTTTGTCGCACTGTTCTCTGAATGTGACAGTGTTTTTGACGAAGATTAAAGGAATGTTTACCTGTTACCAGGTAAAATTTGGATATTCAAAAATTATAGATGCTAGCGCATACTACTTCAGGGGGATATTATGTCGGCATGACCTTAACAAATGTATTTTATTTGATTGGTGTTTTACGCCGTACTCAAGAATATTTCAATTATACGACAGCGGCCAGCATTATGGTGGGAGGAAACCGGCGGGGGAAACCCACGACCATCCGCAGGTTGCTGGACTTAACAAATGTATGTTCAGTACATCCAATTCACTCTGGAAAAGGTGGGTCTCAGCAGTAACGGTGACATTTTACACCAGTTGGTTGACTTTTGTCTTTAATAACCAATCAAAAAATTAAAATCAGTACAGAAAGTAAGACATTAAGAAGGACTTGCGCAAAGATTGAAGCAGTTTCCAAATATCTCGGTGTGACACAAGGAAAGCTTGAGGCGCCTAAATGTAGCCTAATTACACGTATCATGGAAAATCGTTTACCATGCAGGTTGTCGTTAATCAAAATAAGCACCTCAGTTGTGCTTTGATTGAAACTGTTCATATATCCAAAGTCGCGATATTATTCAAAACGAAGCCAGAAATTCTGGGATTCTAGAAAAATACTGACTGTAAATTTTAAATGATTTATAGGGTTTGTCTTTGATAGAATATTCTTGACATACTAGTTCTGGTAACGTTGACTGAAATCCTCACACAACACAGGACGCACCATATGCTAGAAGGAGAAATAGGTGTGGCACACAGTTGCACAGGCTGCTTAGATATATTGCTATCCAATTAAAGACCATTAACAATGTCAATATTAAAACTTTATTTCTTGTAAAGGCTATGGGAAGTAAAGGAAACGGGTTTCTTTGGGGAATGTTTTCTACATCTTGAAAATGAATACATCTTGAAAGAAAGGTGTCCTACGAAATTATAAAAATCTACTTGAAATGTACCTTGTAGGTAACTGTGACTAGTACGTGTACAGAAATGGTGTTTTTATCTGCAGTGGTTATGACAGACTCGCTGTGCAAGCAATAACCTTCATTCGGAAGAGACGTGGTTATTTTTTATCAAACAGAAATATGTATCTGTACTGGAGTAAATAGTGACAGAAAGTGATATCTACGAAGGATATCACGGTATTCGGTCCATCCGATCTCAACTACAGCTCTTCCGTGAAAATCGACAATTTTCTCATAAAAGAAGCCTTCACGGTTCTCCACTCTAAAAGGATATCAAATGTCTATAGATGTTTATAGGTTTGACTGTTTGGAGGGCTTCTGTTACGACAAATCGATGACCAGATGTACAGATCAGTCACGAGGTATCAGCGATGTGGTACATCCGGGCCCGTAAGCTCCGACAGAACGCCCTCTTCTACTAATGCTATAACAGCGGATCAACCACTGGTGTAATCAGTCAATTTGGAGTAACGGGTTTTTAACACATCCATGGAATCCGCCTGAAAAAAACTATTGGTCATAAGCTGTTGCTGATTCGAAGAGCTGGGTATTTTAGACTGCTCGTATCTCAGCTTGGTTATCGTGCCGTGTAATGCTCACCACGGCGATAACAAGCAGAGGTGACAGCGCCCGCTGGTAACAAACCCAAAATAGATTTCTGTGGAATACTGTTTTCAATAAAATCTCCTCAGGCGTTCACAAATACTGGAATCTCACACGGAGCAAAACACATTCCGAATATAAAGTATTCTGACGCATAACAGACTGAGGTTCATTGGCAGTTCGATCACAGACGCATCGTGATCTATTTATAATGTGTCTGTCTGTTACGTGTTTGTCAAAAACCAAAAACCAAAAAAAAAACCAGACAAAGCTTCAAGTGTGTGAGAAGAGACGTAACAAATGGTGTAACAAATGATTGCACTCCAAGCTATTTTTCTGTGCATTCCCCACGCTGTTTTCAACAATACCTACCGATACACTTGCGATATAACAAATATGGGATAAGACACATACCGTAATTATTCATTTCACGCATTTTCGTGATTTCTGTTCAACGCCATTCTCCATTTTTTTTTCACTTGTACGTTGGTAATCAGTCATGGTTTTAGGATACAGGCGCGCCTGGGGTAAGTTACTAATGATGAAATTTTCCTACGTGCTTGTGACTTAGGATGTAGATATGCAAACCATGTTGATGGATGATTTTTTAACGCACTTCATTCTACTCAAATAGCGTTTTCGGCCGCAATCGGGGAATTTAATTTACCGATCGCTTGTCTCACTGTGTTCCACAGGCACAGTTGACACCTGTGTCATTTAGAGACTTCTTAAGTTCATAAACGTTTAGCTCGGAAAATTTTCTCCATTGTATGTCTACTCTAAATGATTTTTTGTGAACTTTTTTTCAGACGCTCATGTTATAGTAAATGTGATCCTGCAATAGTTGTTTGACATACTGACAGGTCACATGATACAGTAGGACTTTCTTCCCCTTTAGCCAAAAAAGAGTTCGAGCTCGAAACTCCCCTATTGTCACTAAGGCCCCACAACCAGAGAGAGAGAGCAGGAATCCGGAAATCATGCTAGACTAGGTTTTGACCTGCACATCCTTACTCTTAGCGACAGAAAGACAAGCATCTTTCAAAACTCAACCACAACTAGTTCCCTAGACGAAAAATGAACAGCTCCTGACATGTCAGTCATGTGTTCTTATAAGGAATATTTAATGTACATTAAAGCCACGCCGGCTTTCCAGCTGCAGGGTTACTTTTGGTGACAGAGAAAGTGAATGACCAAAGAAAATGAGCAATATAACTACACAACAAACCACCACTCGAAGCCGTCAATGCGTGCCAAAAGGCCACTCATAACCATGGAAACATGACAAACCACGACTAGAGGCCATAAATACATGACAATCCATCACTAAAGACCATGAATCACACCCCTAGCTATAGATACATGCCAAGCAACCACCCCAATGTGTGGATACATGACGTACAACCAGTGCAAGCCTGGGATACATTCCAAACAACTTTTCGAAGCCATAGATACATGCCAAATAACCACTCCAAGCCAGGGATATATGCCAAACAACCACTCCGAGCCAGGGATACATACCCAGCAACCACCTCAATCCCGGGATACATGTCAAGCAACCGCCCCAAGCCATGAATAGAGGCTAATCGATCACTCATGGATTCAACCACTCCAAGGCTGGGATACATGATAAACAACCACTTCAAGCCAGGGATACATGCCAAGCAGCCACCTCAAACCATAGACACATGTCAAGCAACCACTAAAGCCATGGATACCTGACAAACAACCCTTCCAAGCCAGGGATACATGCCAAGCCACCACATCAAGCCATGGATACATAACAAACAGCCATTCCAAGCCAGGGATACATACCAACCAACCATTCCAAGCCAGGGATACATGCCAAACAGCCACTCCAAACCTGTGATACATGCCAAACAACCACTCCGAGCCAGGGATACATGCCTAGCAACCACCTCAATCCTGGGATACATGCCACGCAGCCATCTCAGGCCAAAGATACATAACAAACAACCACTCCAAGACAGGGTACGTGACAAACAACCACTTCAAGCCATAGATGCATGCTAAGCACCCACCTCAAGCCAGGGATACATGCCAATCGATCACTCCAATTCATGGATACTTGACAAACAACTACTCCAAGGCAGGGATGCATGACGATCACTCCAATTCATGGATACCTGACAAACAACTCCTCCAAGGCAGGGATACATGGCAGACAACTTACCCAAGTCAGGGATACATGCCAAACAACCAATCCTAACCTCGTAATATCAGCGGGTATTATATACTTCACTCAGTGTTAGTAAAGAATGAGGGGATACTACGGGGCATGTAATTTGCTACTGTTTAATCATTTGCATGAAACGTTAGAATTAAGCCCTCACTGAGGTAAATTTACCAGAGGCCGTATTTCACCGGTTAGGGGTGACCATTTTCCACTTATACTGTCACTGTCAAGACTGCTTTGGTTTAATTCTCTATGCTCTAAATCTTTCATATAATCAGTGTGGCACTCTTGTCTCGGCTGTAACACCAGAATTCTCAAGTAAACCGGTTCTCAGCATTGATAAAATCCACACAGCCCTATAATACCTGAACTGTAACACAATGCTATCACTTCAGGGTATCATTACGCCAAGAGTGGAAAAGAAAATTAAGTTCAAATGTAGTTCTTAGGGTAAAAACGGATGACGAAAAAAAAATACCAGTTCACTGGTGCAATTTGCTTTCGGATATCCACGTTATAGGGTCGAGCGCTGAAAATCAATAACTATGGTTTCTTTCTATCTGACGAACCTCTTCGATGGCGTCCCATTTGAATAATCACAGGCTATAAATAAATTCAAGCAAACAATTTACGAGTTTTCCTGGTCAGTGTTTTTTTAAGAATTCAAGAGGCCATACAACGCCATACATCACGCGAAGGGCGTCACTCGGCACCCGATGTTGGAGGACAAAAGCTGATCGGGTGAACTCGTATGTCATCGGAACACAGGCAAGGTGGCGTGTCACGGCTACGGGGCTACTAGCATGTGTTAGACAGGGTAAGTTATCAGCGGCCAGCACCTGATCGCCCGGGACCCTGGAGACTAGCCCCTTCAATCACACAGGGCACTGCATATAAGGGTGGGGAGAAGGGTGGACAGACTGACCAATCCGGTTATCCGGTTACTGCTGATCAACAGACCTGGGCTCATTTCATCAAGTCAAAACTACAATACAATGTTGTAGAGCTTGTTCTTGGGCCTTAGAAAGTAAAATTTTGACCCTCACTCATACATGTTACCATGAAATAAATGTCCAAATTTCAACTTCCATTGAGATTAATTAAGCATTTGTGACGGTGTTATTTATTTAAATGAGGTTTTATTTACTTCTTTATTGGATTGTTGTTTAACCGCATTCTCAAAAAGATTTCACATTTATAGGTTGAGAAAATTGAAGCTAGGAGGCGTGCATGTGGCTACTTTGTAAGCTTACTTCTTACAACGCATGCGTCACTCTCTACCTTTCGCTTTACATCACTGCCATCAATAGACAAGCTTGACCTTTGGAGCTTGTGTGAAACATGTAGGCTTGTTTAGACTTAGCCTCATGACTTGTCTCCTCCCGCGGAACTATTTCATCAGCGTTCATCAATAAAATTGTCTTAGGTTTTGGTTAGAATCATGTTGTACATACTCTAGATAAAGAGAGTGCATGTGTATAAAGTATTATTAGAGACCAAGGTTGAGACGGATTGTTTGTGTTTTCTGAGATCACTTCCTGTCTCATCAACGTGACCTCGACGTTGTTCAAGATTTCTGTACAAAAGTTACTAGTGGTGGCAGTAATGTGAAGCGAAAGGTAGAGAGCGGCGCATGCGCTGTGGAGGAGCAGGCCTATGTCTTTTAAGCATACACATGAACAGTGTGAATAAAATGCTAACTGAGGTAAGTTGACAAGAGGCCGGATTTCACCGGTTATATCTGTGAATATTGATCGTCTAGTTTTACTGTTTGTGCAATAGGCCTATCTTTCATATTGTACCTAGTTCTTCTTAAGACCTGGTGATGAGGGCGTCTACGTTGCTAATTTTTAAGTATATACATGAACAGGCAGAATAAAATGCTGAAATAAGTTGACAAGAGGGCAGGTTTCAGTGGAAATACGTATGACCATTTGCCAACTATCACACCGTTGTAACTGACCTGGTTTTACTGTCTGTGCTGTACGTCTTTAATTATATTGATAATGTGCGAAGTGAAAAGATTTGAGAAGGAAGATCGGCTAGTGGCTGACTGCATTTTCTCACCTGCCATGATACTATGGGACGTGTAATTTGCTGTTTAAGTATTTACATGAACTGTTAAAATAAAACCCTAACTGAGGTAGATTGACAAGAGGTATTTCATCGGTTACGTGTGATCATTTGCCAACTATCGTACCGACGTCGCTGCTCTTGGTTTACTCCCTACATTGTAAACCTTTTATACTGGCTAGAACAGGAGAATACGATCTAGATAGGCCTACTGTTAACCCTATAGGCCTACTGCATCAGCTAGGAAAGGCGTCAACCAAGTACTCTATTATATCTTTCCCACCTTCAAGAAAATGACCACAATGTACGCTAATGTGAGTTATTAGATGAGTTTTGGGTTGTCGAGGGTCTAATTTAGGGATTTCGAAGTGCTTCATGCTATGTTATGGCCTAGATTGAGATGTGATCAAATTTGTGAACATGTTTAAAAAATCCACCTTGTCTTGACTTTCATTTCCGAGTCGTGATTATGTGTCTTAGAATTAATTCCCAAGAATAAACAAGAAGTCAAGAGCTATCACCAGGGCGACATAGATAGGAAGGGAACACGATAGCGTTGATATTTATAGCACAGCCACCAAGATATGGACAAAATTTGGCACAAAGATGCAAGATATACCAAAAAGAATTGGTATGATATCCCATAATATCTCACTAACAAAACCAAGGGCCTTCGGCAGGTGCCTGATAAAATTTCTGATTTAAGGCCGCAACGCTATGAATAGGGGAATTGGGAATTCAACCGGCCTAACTCTTTGTGGGTTCTTAGTGACAGTACGATTTTAATGATGCTTACAAATGTGGCCACTGGCGCAGTCCAACGTTCGTTGAAGACCACTTGCCTTTCACCAACATATCGGTGTGCATATCGTTGGTACATATGTAGGGAAAATGATCCTCGGCGTTTCAGTGAAAAATTCTTGAATGTGCCATTAAGCAAGAAATAAAATAAATAAACAAACTGATCGATCAAAGGGTCAATAAAAAACTAGATTGGAACAACCCGACCTTATTGGTCAAGAATCTGAATGTGTGCCAGCGCGTGAACCACCTAAGCCAGAGGGGCCTCTCGTTACACATTTTTCTGGACATCATAATAATTCGTTGTCAAGATGTAGTACATCGTATGTATAAGGTGCATACACATTCAGATACTGTCACAGAGATAGATGAACTGCCATTAATTGTTGTATATATAGATGCACCAGTATAGACAGAGATGAATGGCCATTATTGTGTATGTGGATACCACTGTAGACAAAAGTGAATTGTCATTCTTGTCTATATATATATATAGATATACATGTACCATTGTAGACACAGGTGAAAAGCCATTCTTGTCTTTATACAGATATACCATTATAGATACAAGTGAATTGCCATTTCTCGTCTACGTGTATATACAGATACACCATTATAGATACAAGTGAACTGTCATTCTTGTCTATAGATATACCATTGTAGACACAGGTTAATTGCCACCGTTGTGTACATGTATTGATATACCGTTAAAGAACTTGTATTGATTTTGTCCTTAGGGCCAGCAGGATATAGGATGCCCTTTCCTATAGTCTTTCCGGCAATATACACTCGCTTATCTTACCATAGCCACAAGCCATTCTTGGTGAAATGCGGCGAGGTACAGTCTAAATAAATCCTAGGTATACTATTTAAATCTCAATATAATGTATTCCAAATAGATGATAGGCTTGCCAAAGGTGGTATTTATATGGTACCTGGAGACGATTAAAAGCATATATAAAAACGCTTAAACATTATACTAACAGGTACCTGTATAGTTTGTTTAACATTTTCGGTCGTTGCATTAGCCCAAACATCTGTCAAAACTTGATACAGTAGGCCTATAGGCCAACAGATGGTAAAACGACACAATTACAAAGTCTGTTAGTTTATACAGTCTCCCCTGAAGTCCCTTAAATTTCGGAATTTCTCAACCTGATTGTATAAACAGGCTCTCCTAAAGTTCCTTAAATCTCTCAGCTTGATCATATGCGATTTCCGATGAAATGAGAAATCATACATGCGTATTAAGCTGGTCAGACTGTGGATGGTCGTCGTTTTCCCCCTTCCCGAGTTTCTACCAACCATAACGCTGGCCGTCAAAGCTGGCCTATAGGTGAAATATTCTTGAGTATAGTGTAAATAAAATAAATACTACGCCCGCTATTGACACAATACATGCAAATAAATAGACATCATATAGGCCTACATGTATAGGTCTACATGTACCAAAAGCAATTTGATAGATTTTCAACTCAGTTGCCCGTTACTTCGTTTTGTAATTGTTTCAGACCAATTGGGATATTTCATGAGACAAAGAGCCCCATCCGTTTCTCCCCTGGTAGCCCAGGTTCCCTCGCCCATCATTCATTCCTAGATAGATAGTCTTAGTGACCGGTACATATACATGAACAGATTGCGCAATTTGCGTTTTGCAATTTACAAGCATCAGTCTCTGAAAGGCGAATGGGAAATGGTCCCACGACTAGCCTTATATATGAATTCCACTCTTCAGATATGTTAACTGATATTATCAAACAATCAAATTTCTACAAACGTCACGTGGGCTAAACAAACATCTTTTAGCAACAGCTCCTCATTCCAAGAGAACCCAGATTGGCGTGTCAAGCATACAAGGGGAGATAATTCTTGACTATACTGCTCAGTGGCGTGATCTCCCCAGCCGCGAAGCAACCTTTGATACACACGTCAAGATTAGGGCATAGAAACTAATGCACTCACATGGCGGCAAGAGACCGGTTAGAAGTCATTCGTCGGCATTTGGTGCCAGCTGCAGGGAAAGACGAAGGTCCGGTCCCACGGGCCTGCAGCTCCTCTAGTCCCAGTCGGGATGTCCCGACCATCCCGAAAAGAAGGTGTGGTAACAGGTGCAACATATGCACGTTATTGGTGTACGCAGTACAACAACAACAACAACATCATATCCCTGTTAGAGTATGTGTGTGTAGGGTCAAAGGTCTTCAGACCGAGAGGAGATAGAGGGGCAGCTGGCTAGAGATGTAGACGTGGTGATGTAATATAATATTATATTGAAATGCCACAGATTCAGTTTGTGGCCCCAGCAATGGAGAAAGTGGATCAATATTATCAATAGGCTATGCCATTGCTAGTATTAGAAGAATATTATCAAGATTTGGTACCCTACCCAAGAATATTTCACTTATTCGAGTTTGAGGAAACCGGGCAGAGCCTAGAGGAAACCCACGATCATCTGCAGTGTTTTACGAAACAACATGCGTTAATGTACACAATTGTATTCTTACATACTGTACTGTATATTTTAATTTGTTTTTTCTTCAGGCAGGAACTTCTGAAGTGGAATGGCTGGGGATACAAAGATTCCAAATTTATTGTCAATAAGGATGGTCATGTGGAATTCACAGGGGAGAGGTAATCCAACAGTTTCCAAGCTGTTTAGTACGTCCTATATAGTCATTCAGATTGTTTAGTCACTTGTGAAAAATTGCTGTGCGAGGCACAAACCCTTGAGTAATCGCTTGTAACCTGCTGTCTGGCTACATTACAAGGCAAACATAAGTGGTGTCCTGAGGTCAAGTTGTCATGGTTTCTGTTAGTCAGGATATGGTGGTTTCCCAAGGTCAAGCTGCAGAGGTTTCCTCAGGTCAAGCTGTGATGCTTTCCTCAGGTCAAGCTGTGGTGGCATCCGCAAGCCAAGCTGTGAAGGTTTCCTCAGATGAAGCTGTTGTGGTTTCCTCAGGCGAAACTGCAGTAGCTTACTTGTGTTAAGCTGTGGTCAATTAAATGGTGGTGGTTTCCTCAAATCAGGCTGCAAGGTAATCTGTGGTGGTTTCCTTGGGTCAAGCTGTAGCAGTAATCGGGTTTCCTTACGTGTTTTTTCCTGTTGTCTAAACTGAATAACTGTTTTATGGAAGATATAACAGGTGACTGGGCCCTCCTGCTTATCTCCAAGGAGTAAGGTTATTAACCCCTGATCATTTTGCATTTTTGTCTAGAAATCTAGTGGAGTGTGCAATGATGCATATTTCAAAGTCATACCAAATATCTGCATTTCAACTCCAGCTCATGCTGGCTTCCTGTCCGGCCGTACGTGGAAGATCTGGCAGCAACCTGCGGATGGTCGTGGGTTTCTCCCAGGCTCTGCCTCCCATCATAATGCTGGCCGCCATCGTATAAGTGAAATATTCTTGAGTACGACATAAAACACCAATCAAGTAAATAAATAAAACAAATATCTGCAGAGATTGCCCTAACTGAAACCTGACAATATCATGTTACACCCTTGTTCCAGGTGGAAACCAATAAATTAGGTAAATAGGTACATGTAAATAAATAAATTGGCTCAGTGTTTGGTACAGTTTGACATTATTCCGGTTCTTTCACATACCTTTGACAGCACATATTCTTCTTACAGGTACAGGCTGAGTGGCTGTAAAATGCCCCTGCTCAGAGAGTGGATGATGTCCACAGTGGGAATAAGCCTAGATCATAAAACACCAGCACAGGTATTCTACATCACTATTTATACGTATGTGTTTGTTTGCGCTGAGAAATTGTGATGTTTACCTTCTGAATACATTTACGAGTCAGTTACGCACAAATTCAGATACCATTTCATGACATTGAAGAAATTCTTGTCCCCCATCCCGAGTCAGTACCATGACGTGTTGAGTTGACACTATTGGTGGCCCATTTTGTTAAATTCTGTATCGTGACTGTTCTTGGTTTATTACAGGAGGAGATTACGGCAGCTGATGTTCCCCCACCCATCAAAAATGAGGGGTTTATCTCGGATCTCCGCAGGACGCTCATCCCACATTCTGATGACTGTCAAGATCGCCTCTTCAGAGCTCATGGTGAGTAGTTCCATGGCCAAAACGTCTTTCTTACTTCTATTTGCAACTTAAAACAATGCTACTCTCTATCTTGAAATAAGTTTCTTCAGTGCGTAACAGCAAATTCTGTATTGAGAGTCTAAGAAAGGACCTGTTAAAAACATATTTGTGTAAGTTAGTTACATTTGATAACGTCTTTTTACACCTGGCCGTGCAGGATGTCATGGCAAGTTGGATTATTTTACAAGCTCATTCCAACATGCATGTATCCAAAATTATCCCAAAGCCATTACTTTGAAATGCTGCTGACTAAAATTAAGCCTACATAATACAGTGTTTATTTTCTTGCTTATCTTATGTTAGGAGTGTTGTTTTCTCAGGAACCTTTTACTTGACATCACTTCTGTGTTTTCAGGCCACACATTACATGAAGTGTTTATCCTGAGAGACAGTAACTTTGAAAGGATCCCGGATTTGGTTGTTTGGCCAAGTAAGTTTTCTTCCCGTGTATAACACAAGGCATATTATCTATATATTTTATTTTAGTTTCACAGTTGCTAAGTTCAAACAAAAGGATACACTTTTATCAGTATTTGTACTTACATACTCTCATTAAATCAAAACAGTTTCTAAGAGCATTCTATGAATTATTTGGTCTTTCGCATACAACCATAATTTCACAACCTTTTTGCATATAAATGAGCAACTTTTGGTGCAATTTATGCACATTGTTGATATGTTTTTGGTGACAGAACAACATTGGTTGGGTGTGCCAGTATCATGGCTTCACAAAAAGTATAATTGTGTCTTTCTACACAGAATAACACCTTCAGAATATACTTAAATAAACACCTTGCAAACATGCAAAATGGTTGAAGAATTACAGTTAGATATTATTTCAGCTACTGACTTGTTAATGGTGTGTCTTTCAGATTCTCACAGTGATGTGGAGAAGATAGTAAAACTGGCTACTGAACACAATGTAGTAATAATACCGTGTGGAGGTATGTGGTCATTGGTCTTAGACCAGAAATATTGAGTAACCTCCATGTATGGCATCTTTGTGATAAATGAGTTTTGATGACAAAAATATAAAGCTTGGCTTCTGTAGATGTTCCCTACATATCTTTTTGTGCGTATGTTTCTGTGGTGTGTAAATGTTTTGAGAATACATCTGTGAAGTGTAGTATTTTTGTATTAATTTCAATGCTCATTTAGTGATAGCAGTTTGTCTAAGTTGACATGAATGTATTTGTATTTGATTTTACAAGTGTATTTTGTGTGACAGGAGGTACCAGTGTTACAGGCGGTCTCTTGTGCCCTGCTGGAGAAACAAGAATGATTATCTCCCTTGATTTGACACAGATGGTGAGTTTTGTAGGTGAATTTCTAGTAGCTGCAGATTGTCACTTCAGCAAATTCTCAGGTGTATATGTAATGTGTGTTAAGTTTATGTTAATGGAAGAAATATGGTTGAGACATGCCACATATTGTATCAGTTATGAGTACATATTCTGCTTGTGAAAGAAGTAATTCATTCCAGATTTATTTTCATGTGAACAAAATATTACATTTTTTAACTAGAACAAAATTTTATGGGTGGATGAGAAGAACTTGACGATGTGTGCAGAGGCAGGGATCATAGGTCAAGATCTGGAGAGGAAGGTAAGAATTGTCATATAATGTATAGCATGGCAGTGGTGGGAAAGTGGAAGAAAATACCAGTGATGTTCTTTTGTTTTCACCTGTGATGTATGCCTCTTTTATGTGTTCAGAGCCTGTAAACAGGTTCTGAAGCAGACTGTGTGCTCACAGAGCCTGTGAAGTTTTGTGTTTTCACCTGTATTGCATGCTTCATTTCCATGCGGATAGCCTGTGTACAAATGCCGAAACAGACTACATGTATTTACCTGTCACCTGATTGTACATGTACATGTAGCTGTTACCTATGTATGTGTAGCTGTTGTGTCATTTCTGAGAGGCTGTCTAATCCAGACCTAACTTGTCTAAGCCGCATTCCTGTTTTCACCTGTGTATATACAAGTACAGACCATGAAGCAGACCACATGTATTTACCTGTTTTCACCTGTGTATATAAATGTACAGACCACATAGAAGACCACATGTATTTACCTGTTTTCACCTGTGTATATAAAATGTACAGACCACGAAGGGGACCACATGTATTTTCCTGTTTTCACCTGCATATATAAATGTACAGGCCATGAAGGGGACCACATGTATTTTCCTGTTTTCACCTGTGTATATAAATGTACAGACCACGAAGGGGACCACATGTATTTTCCTGTTTTCACCTGCATATATAAATGTACAGACCACAAAGGGGACCACATGTATTTTCCTGTTTTCACCTGTGTATATACATGTACAGACCATGAAGGAGACCACATGTATTTAGCTGTTTTCACCTGTGGACATACATGTACAGACCACGAAGCAGACCACATGTATTTTCCTGTTTTCACCTGCATACATGTATATAAATGTACAGACCATGAAGGGGACCACATGTATTTTCCTGTTTTCACCTGCGTATATAAATGTACAGACCACAAAGGGGACCACATGTATTTTCCCGTTTTCACCTGCGTATATAAATGTACAGACCACGAAGGGGACCACGTGTATTTTCCTGTTTTTACCTGTGTATATACATGTACAGACCATGAAGGGGACCACATGTATTTTCCTGTTTTCACCTGCATATATAAATGTACAGACCATGAAGGGGACCACATGTATTTTCCTCTTTTCACCTGTGTATATAAATGTACAGACCACGAAGGGGACCACATGTATTTTCCTGTTTTCACCTGCGTATATAAATGTACAGACCACAAAGGGGACCACATGTATTTTCCTGTTTTCACCTGTGTATATAAATGTACAGACCATGAAGGAGACAGCATGTATTTAGCTGTTTTCACCTGTGTATATATATACATACGCAGACCATGAAGGAGACCACATGTATTTAGCTGTTTTCACCTGTGTATATACATGTACAGACCATGAAGCAGACCACATGTATTTAGCTGTTTTCACCTGCGTATATAAATGTACAGACCACGAAGGGGACCACATGTATTTTCCTGTTTTCACCTGTGTATATACATGTACAGACCATGAAGGAGACCACATGTATTTTCCCGTTTTCACCTGCATATAAAAATGTACAGACCACGAAGGGGACCACGTGTATTTTCCTGTTTACACCTGTGTATATACATATGCAGACCATGAAGCAGACCACATGTATTTTCCTATTTTTACCTGTGTATATACATGTGCAGACCATGAAGGAGACCACATGTATTTAGCTGTTTTCACCTGTGTATATACATGTACAGACCATGAAGGAGACCACATGTATTTTCCTGTTTTCACCTGTGTATATACATATACAGACCACGAAGGGGACCACATGTATTTTCCAGTTTTCACCTGTGTATGTACAAGTACAGATGATGAAGCAGACCACGTATTTTCCTATTTTCACCAGTGTATATAAATGTACAGACCATGAAGCACACCACATGTATTTACCTATTTTCACCTGTGTATATAAATGTACAGGCCATGAAGCAGACCACATGTATTTTCCTTTTTTCACTTGTGTATA
Organism: Liolophura sinensis; assembly: GCF_032854445.1. Classification (NCBI taxonomy): domain Eukaryota; kingdom Metazoa; phylum Mollusca; class Polyplacophora; order Chitonida; family Chitonidae; genus Liolophura; species Liolophura sinensis. Next base: position 83,902,005 of record NC_088295.1, read on the forward strand.
TAGATGTACAGACCATATGTATTTTCCTGTTTTCATCTATCTGTATACATACACAGACCATGAAGCAGACAACATGTATTTTCCTTTTTTCACCAGTGTATATAAATGTACAGACCATGAAGCACACCACATGTATTTACCTATTTTCACCTGTGTATATAAATGTACAGGCCATGAAGCAGACCACATGTATTTTCCTTTTTTCACTTGTGTATATAGATGTACAGACCATATGTATTTTCCTGTTTTCATCTATCTGTATACATACACAGACCATGAAGCAGACAACATGTATTTTCCTTTTTTCACCAGTGTATATAAATGTACAGACCATGAAGCACACCACATGTATTTACCTATTTTCACCTGTGTATATAAATGTACAGGCCATGAAGCAGACCACATGTATTTTCCTTTTTTCACTTGTGTATATAGATGTACAGACCATATGTATTTTCCTGTTTTCATCTATCTATATACATACACAGACCATGAAGCAGACAACATGTATTTACCTGTGTATATACACATACAGACCATGAAACAGACAACCTGTTTTTACCTGTGTATGTTATACATGCAGACCATGAAGCAGACAACATGTATTTACCTGTGTATATACACATACAGACCATGAAACAGACAACCTGTTTTTACCTGTGTATGTTATACATGCAGACCATGAAGCAGACCACATATTATATATTTGTTTTCACCTGTGTACGTGTACATGTAGAGATTATGTTTTGACCTGTGATGTATATTTCAGTTGGGTGCTAAGGGCTTCTGCACAGGTCATGAACCTGATTCTATGGAGTTCAGCTCCCTGGGTGGATGGGTAGCAACAAGAGCTTCTGGCATGAAGAAAAATATTTATGGCAATATTGAAGAGTTGGTGAGCATTTCTTTGGTTCTTTAAATGCTTTGAATAAAATAAAACATAAACTATAAATTTAATTCTATGATAATAGTTTGGAAGAGATTAATTCCATGGGGCCCTCAGTTAGCGGTTAGTGGGCTAGCATAGCATAGTGATGCAAAAGCCTCTCACCAATGTAGTCACTTGGAGTTCAGGCCTAGCTCTTGCTGGCTTCATCTTCAGTCGTACATGTATGTAAAAGGTCTTCCAGCAACCTGCAAATGATCGTGGGTATCCTTCAGACCCCTGGTTTCCTCCCACCATAATGCTGGCCACCATTGTATAAGTGAAATATTCAGATAAATAAAAAAGTGACTGGATTTCATATGCTTGCTGGTGCATTTCTGATGTGTTTTCTGCACACTTTTTATGTTGACTAAGAAATCTTAGTAATACTCAGAAGTTTTCCATTACAGGTTGTCCACGTGAAGTGTGTAACCCCCAGGGGAGTAATGCAGAAGAGCTGTCAGGTTCCCCGCATCTCCAGTGGACCGGATATTCATCACTTCATTTTGGGCTCAGAAGGTAGACTATCACAAATTAGCACAATTTATTGTCTGTCAGTCACAATCTTTCTCTGTGTGACTGGGATTATCATAGCACAACTAACTAGAAGTTTTCACACTTTAAATCCAATCCCTGTCCCTCACACGCATTCAGTTACAATTGGCCATCATCAGTTGGCCACAGCCAATTGGCCATCGACTGGAATTCCACTCTCACTGGTTCTGTTGTACCAAGGTTTTGTCCAGGTTCTGCCTGATATCCTCTACCCAAAAATCTGACCATTTTTGTTAGAGGGAAACATACCTGGTTGCAGTGTTCTGCCACTTATCAAATCAGTAAGTGAATTAAATTTTTCTGGAATCATTTAATTATAATGGATGAATCTAGGAATGATTGTGGGTTTCCCCTTGACTGTGCCAGGTTTCCCCTTGACTGTGCCAGGTTTCCCCTTGACTGTGCCAGGTTTCCCCTTGACTGTGCCAGGTTTCCCATTGACTGTGCCAGGTTTCCCCTTGACTGTGCCAGGTTTCTTCCTTCCTTAAAGCTGGTATAAATGAAATATACAGTGTAAAACAGCAGTCGGATAAATAAATAATCATAACTTATTAGTTATTGTGTTGGTGACTAATAGTTTGCTAGCTTTAATATTTCCTTGGGAGACATTTACATTTAATGCAATTGATATGTGAGTAAAACAAAGAAGGTTAATGTGAGCCATTGTTTCTGGGGACATTTTCTTCTGGTGGATATGCATCGTGTTAAACCGAACTAAATATTGACCATTTTCCAGGAACATTAGGTGTTGTCACAGAAGTGACAATGAAAATTCGACCCATCCCGCCCTGTAAAAAGTATGGCTCAATTGTCTTCCCTACCTTCGACCAAGGTGTCGGGTGCTTGAGGGAGATAGCTAGACAGGTAAGATTTCGCCTAATTTTGTAAAAGTACATGTACTTAACAAGTGTCGGCTTTATCTTTCCATCTCCAGTCATGTTGTCAACAGTATTACACATTTTTACATATCTTAGTTTCTTATCCTGGTCTCAGGTGATAGAAATTGGGGCTGAGGAGTGTGTAAAGCACAGTGAAAATGTAAATATCCTCACATTATATTGCTGTATAACTGCACATTATGTATCACCTGTGATAACTAGTGCAGTGTTTTGTCTTACCTGCAGAGATGTGCTCCTGCTTCAATCAGACTGATGGATAATGAACAGTTTCAGTTTGGTAAGTTCCTGCTGTTGTATGTTAGAAAATAGAACACTTCCAGCAAACACGGGTAAATTCCATACTAATACAGTATGTTTACTGTTAATACAGTACTTGGGGTGGTAAATTCAGGACATACAAAAAGCAGTACCTGGAGTGGTAAAGGCAGGACTAGTACAGTAATACAGTCTAAAGAGTTGTAAAGTCAGTACTAATACAGTAATACAGTATCTGGGGTGGTATAGTCAGTGTTTACTAATAATACAGTAATGCAGTACCTGGAATGGTAAAGTCAGGACTATTACAGTAATGCAGTACCTGGGGTGGTAAAGTCAGTACCAATACAGTAATACAGTACCTGGAGTGGTAAAGTCAGTGTTTACTGACTTTACCACCCCATTCAGTAATACAGTACCTGGGGTGGTAAAGTCAGGACTAAGACAGTAATGCAGTACCTGGGGTGGTGAAGTCAGAACTAGTAGAGTAATACAGCACTGTGAATGGTAAAGTCAGTACTAATACAGTACATGGAGTGGTAAAGTCAGGACCAGTGCAGTACCTGGAGTGGTAAAGTCAGGGCTAATACAGTAATACAGTACCTGGGGTGGTGAAGTCAGGACTAATACAGTAAACCAGAATCTGCAGTGGTCAAGTCAGGAATAATACAGTAATGCAGTAACTGAGGTGGTAAAGTCAGGACTAATACAGTAATGCAGTGCCTGGGGTGGTAAAGTCAGAACCAGTAGAGTGATACCGCACTGTGAATGGTAAAGCCACTACTAATACAGTACCTGGGGTGGTAAAGTCAGGAATAATACAGTAAACCAGAACCTACAGTGGTCAAGTCAGGAATAATACAGTCAACCAGAACCTGCAGTGGTAAAGTCAGGAATAATACAGTAAACCAGAACCTGCAGTGGTAAAGTCAGGAATAATACAGTAAACCAGAACCTGCAGTGGTAAAGTCAGGAATAATATAGTCAATCAGAACCTGCAGTGGTAAAGTCAGGAATAATACAGTAAACCAGAACCTACAGTGGTAAAGTCAGGAATAATACAGTCAACCAGAACCTGCAGTGGTCAAGTCAGGAATAATACAGTCAACCAGAACCTACAGTGGTAAAGTCAGGAATAATACAGTAAACCAGAACCTGCAGTGGTAAAGTCAGGACTAATGCAGTCAACCAGAACCTACAGTGATAAAGTCAGGAATAATACAGTAAATCAGAACCAGCAGTGGTAAAGTGGTGTCAGTGAAATGTTGTTGAAAACCCCAATCAAATAAATAAATACATTCATATATGTGAACATTCTTCTATTTCAGGTCATGCCCTTAAACCAGAGGCCAATTCCATGCTGTCAAGTTTTGTGGATGGCATAAAGAAGTTCTACATCACAAAGCTGAAAGGATTTGATCCTCATAAGTTGGCTGTTGCCACTCTTCTGTTTGAAGGCACCAAGGAGGTAAGAAAAACGTTGTAGTTGTAAAATCCTATGAAGTTCTAGTTGTCCAAGGATGAGACTTCAGCTGATTTTAGGGAAAATCAGGGTTTTCAAGGAACAGTACTGGTATCTAATCTTTGACCAAGATTGGCGAAAGTAATCATTCCACTAATGGGGGTCAGCTAGTGGAAGAAATTTCAGCGTATTTTGAAGAAAGAGGCCAGTTCTAGAATAAGCTTTAGTCATCTGCACGCCATGTTTATGTATGTTTGGTACTAATGTGATTAAATGTGTTTGAAAAGTGAGTTTAAAACAAGTTGATGTGTGCTAGTGGAAAGGTCAACATAAATTGTGATTGACAGTGTTTTCTTTCAATAAATTTGTCAGCTTTTCAAAGTGCCTATTTTCCAGTCAGCCAAATAATTCTGTACCATGAACATGTGGGGCCTATTTCAGAAAAATGACATTTTTCATTTGTGACAGGAAGTGGCTGCTCAGGAGAAAAGGGTATATGAAATAGCCTCCAAATTTGGGTAAGACACAAGTGATAGATTTTTCTAGCTTCAATACAATGTGTGTGGTATTGACATGCATGAAACTTTTGTTAGTGGTTTACTTGTAATTAGTGAAATATTCCTGTGCTCGGCATAAAATACCAATCAAATCACGTAGAAACAATGTCAGAAATGTCCAGGAGTAGCCTACTACAAAATGTCTGTCGACTAGTTTGGTGTCAAAAGATGTGGATAAGAGAGACATGTTAAACTGGCTAACAGCGTCATGTATAGGATAATTAATTGAATTAATTTGTGGATAAATTTAGCTTCTGCTTTTTCAAGTTTTTGCATGTCTGTAGATGTCTATTCTTCCTCCTGTAGGGGACTACCTGGGGGAGAGGACAATGGACAGAGAGGGTATATGCTTACCTTTGTCATAGCATATCTAAGGGTATGTCATTCACATAATTGTTTGTGATATTCCAGGTGTTAATTTTCAAGGGAGAATAATTAGGCAAGCTATTGCATTCTGAACCATTCTTAACTGTTAAAACGATTTAATGAGAACTTCTGTTCCATAAAACTGATCTCTGACATACACCTACAATGTATAATATTATGTCACATGAACAAGAAATGTGCATCAGAGATGAACTGTAAGTTTATTTCCTTGAAAATATTTTCTGTTTGATTCATCAGGACTTGGGATTTGATTATTACATTGTGGCCGAATCGTTTGAGACCTCAGTTCCGTGGGACAGGTGAGTTGGCTTGATTGCACCTGACTGCTTGTCACAGTGCTGCATGACTGTAACATACTAACATGGACAGTGTACCTCTCATGTTGTGTAAGTATCGTGTCAGGATGTTACCTGACAGGGTACAACGGCCATGTGTTTGTTATAAATATATTACAGGTATTTGAAGACACTTAATGAGAATGCTTGAGAAGTGAGATGTATTACTATCTCCTACCAGTGTACATTGAGTGGCATGATACATCTTTCAGCTGAATATTTTACATTTGACTCTTTAATCGGGCAAATATGTTTCACCTATATTATTTAGTTTTCCTTGTCTCAAAAGAGTTTCAGTCACATAATTTAGGTTTTCTTTTGCTGTAATCTGGATGTAGGTTAGTTTTGTTGTCGTTCTGTCTGTGTGATACCAGCAGTACTCTTATTTCAGGGTGCTGGACTTGTGTCGTAATGTGAAAGACCGGCTGGGTCGGGAATGTAAGGAAAAGGGCGTCCAGTTCCCACCCTATGCTACATGCAGGTGAGGCTCACTAGGGAGGTGTTTGTGCCTGAGGTAAAACAGAACGTCTTAGAGTTCAAATTCCATACTATACTTGTACAATGTAGCAAACCGCTCTCGTGGAGGTGAGGCTCACAAAAGTTTTTGTACCTGAAATAGAACAAAATTTCCTTACAATGCTTGTACAATGCTTGTAACATACTACCCTCTCCATGTGAAGCTGGGGCCTGCATGGCCGACAGGGTTAGCATGCCATAGCGGCAATCTCTCACCAATGCGGTGCTGTGAGTCAAGTCCAGCTTTTGCTGGCTTCTTCTCCAGCTGTACGTGGGAAGGTCTGCAGCAGCCTGCGGATGGTAGTGGGATTCCCTGGGGCTGTGCCTGGTTTCCTCCCACCATAATGCTGGCCGTCGTCGTATAATTGAAATATTCTGGAGTACGGCGTAAAACACCAATCAAATAAATAAATATATGTAAAGCTGATCAGCTGAAGGTTGAGTTGGTTGAAGGTTAACTGGACAAATGTGATAAAATGGACGTGATCGCTCCACATTTCTGACCTATTCAAACTGGTTCCTAGCTGTCGATCTATGTTGGTATGCTGCTGTGGTTGTGAACTGCCTCTTTGCTTTTAGGAGCACAACTCTGGAGAAACAGTGGCATATCACAGAAAGTTAATATTTTTGTTTGATTGGTGTTTTATGCCATACTAAAGAATATTTTACTTATACGATGGCATCCAGCCTTATGGTGGGAGGAAGCTGACAGAGCCCGGGAAAAACCCCAGGCCACAACCATATCACAGAAAAGTATGAAGGAGCACAAGACTTTGACAGACATGTTTTACGCAGGCAATGTTCCCCCCACTGTTCAGACTGCCAGGTAATATACCAGTGTGCCTTCATGTAAAACAGAAACTTCCAGCACAAAAGAACAATGAAGAACTGGAGGAAGCCTTCGCCTTAGCATCATATTATTCTTGTTGTAGTAAAATTTTGGCACAAACTCTCTCTGGCTGTACGTGGGAAAGTCTGACAGCAACGTGTGGATTGTCGGGAGTTTCCTCCAGACTCTGCGTGGTTTCCTCCCACCATAATGCTGGCTGCCATCGCATAAGTGAAATATTCCTGAGTACGGCGTAAAACACCAGTCAGATAAGTAATAGTTTTAGCCCAAAGTTGAAAATGAAGTTATATATGTCCTCTGCTGTAGAGTCACCCAAACCTATGATGCTGGAGCCTGTGTATATTTCTACTTCGCATTTAACTACAGAGGACTGAACAACCCAGTGGAAGTGTATGAAGACATTGAGGTTTGTTGGCTTTGAAGTCCGGAACAAATTACTCCAGTTTAAAATTTTTGTTTTAACAGAGGGCTCTAGAATAGAATTCTGCTGTAACTTATTGAAACTTGTTTCAAAAATGGGAACATGAAGGCTAACTCCATGTGGATGCCCCAGTAAGTGAGAAAAAAAAAATATTGAAATCTGCCAGACTGATCAGAATCTACTTATTCAAGCCTGAAGTCTGCAGCTTGACATCATAGCCAAAGTGATGATGTAATGCTGTTATGATAGCCTGCCATTGCAGCCAAAATGATGATGTAATGCTGTCACAACCGCCTGCCATTGCAGCCAAAATGATGATGTAATGCTGTCACAACCGCCTGCCATTGCAGCCAAAATGATGATGTAATGCTGTCACAACGCCTGCCATTGCAGCCAAAATGATGACGTAATGCTGTCACAACCGCCTGCCATTGCAGCCAAAAGGATGATGCAATGCTGTTACAGTAGCCTGTCATTACAGCCAAAATGATGATGTAATGCTGCCACAACCGCCTGCCATTGCAGCCAAAATGATGATGTAATGCTGTCACAACCGCCTGCCATTGCAGCCAAAATGATAACGTAATGCTGTCACAACCACCTGCCATTGCAGCCAAAATGATGATGTAATGCTGTCACAACCACCTGCCATTGCAGCCAAAATGATGATGTAATGCTGTCACAACCGCCTGCCATTGCAGCCAAAATGATGACGTAATGCTGTCACAACCGCCTGCCATTGCAGCCAAAATGATGACGTAATGCTGTCACAACCGCCTGCCTTTGCAGCCAAAATGATGATGCAATGCTGTTATGACAGCCTGCCATTGCAGCCAAAGTGATGATGTAATGCTGTCACAACCGCCTGCCATTGCAGCCAAAATGATGATGCAATGCTGTTACGACAGCCTGCCATTGCAGCCAAAGTGATAAAGTAATGCTCTTACTTGCCTGCCATTGCAGCCAAAATGATGATGCAATGCTGTTACAACCGCCCGCTATTGCAGCCAAAATGATGATGCAATGCTGTTACAACAGCCTGTCATTACAGCCAAAATGATAACGTAATGCTGTCACAACCACCTGCCATTGCAGCCAAAGTGATGATGTAATGCTGTCACAACCGCCTGCCATTGCAGCTAAAGTGATGATGTAATGCTGTTACAACCGCCCGCCATTGCAGCGAAAATGATGATGCAATGCTGTTACAACAGCCTGTCATTACAGCCAAAATGATGTAATGCTGTCACGACATCCTGACATTACAGCTAAAATGATGACATAATGCTGTCACGACAGCCTGCCATTATAGTCAAAATGATGACGTAATGCTGTCATGACATCCTGCCATTATAGCCAAAATTATGACATAATGCTGTCCCGACATCCTGACATTACCCACTGTTTTCAGAGAAGTGTTTTGTCTTTGGGCCCAAAATTCTGAAAAATAGGTTTTTAACTTTACCTTGACAATTTGAACCCTATGAATTTAGCAGTCAGGCAGTTTGTCAAGGACTCAGGGCTGTTGGTTATGATGGCATGATGTCATAATGTTGGCTTCCACTCAGTACTTATGATCAACTTTATACTATTATACAAAAAAAAACTATCATGAATTTGAGTTTCTTAGACTTGAGTATAATGTCTTTCAGATCATAGATGCTACTTTAACAAAGGGACTTAGTTTTCGTGTGAATGTGTTGATGCATCCTACAAATGTGTTGCTTTTGAAAGAAGCACCCAAGCAAAATATTTTAAATTATGTGTCTGATATTTTATCTTTTTATATGTATATTTTCAACCTTTCAGGCTTTGGCCAGGGATGAAATACTGGCGAATGGTGGGAGTATTTCTCATCACCATGGAGGTAATGTGTTTTCCAGTTTTTCCTCTCATGTAAAAATGTTTGTACTCTGGAATTCAAATTGTTAAGATATAGTATCTTACAATATCTAAACTTTTAATAAAAGGAATACATATATACTATTGCATTTTATATGTGTTAACTTCTTAATAACCAGAATCTTCAAGAAAATATAGTTCTAATCATGCCCATCGTCATACCTTGTAACTTTAATTCCTCAACCTTTTTGCATATAAAATAGCAACTTGCAGTTTGATCTATGTACCTTTTTAATATGATTTGGGGAGCAAACCCATTTGTTGACTTGGTCAGTTCTAGGGCTTCCCAAAAAGTATAATCTCATTAGTCTATTCAGGACCATGCACTCAGAAAATACGTTAATAAACACCTTGCAAACATGCGAAAGGATTGAAGAATTACAGTATGAAATATTTGAAGTTTTCTTGCCAGCCATCTATACTGTAGGTATAATTTTGTCTTTTCAGTTGGGAAGATAAGGAAGAAGTTTTTGCGCAAGACAATAGGGAATGTGGGTCTTGGAACTCTCCAGGCTGTGAAGGAATACATAGACCCCCAAAACATTTTTGCTAACAACAACTTGATGATGGACAACCCTTATTAACGGTCGAGTCTGTGAAAACCTGATGAAAAGAAAACACAGGCTTTATTCAAAGAAATTCATAATTCAGTGTAACATTTTTAAATAGTCTTTTGATTATGTACTAAAAATTAATTTATGAAGTTTTGGGAATGGGTGACTAGATTTCTGATTAAAACTTGGTATTAGGGTCTGACCGAATATGAAGAAAGCAGTTGGTTGGGTTTACCTATAACATTCAGGCTAATCCACAGCAGTGTCCGTGCACAGAAACAGAGACCTGATATGCAAAAATTTTGACATGAAAGAGATACATGGCACATATGCCTGCAGCCTCTTAAATCTTGCCGATTTCTGTTTGTGGTTAAAAATGAAGAAGATTTTGTCCTGTTATACCCAAAGGGAAGGCAACTTGTGCTTGAAGAGGGTCCCTAAGATTATACAACTCTTGAAACCAACCCTTGCATTTAGGGGAATATTAAGCCACTGAACATTTTGTATGGTGCTAGTCTTATAATTTCGTGGCATTTCTTTTTAAACCTCAAATCCTGCTCCTAGAAAGTATCAGTTTGGTGCAGGGTGTTGTTCAAATTATTTTCCTGGAATGAAAGTATATAACTTTGGGAGTCCACTCTCACAGAGGGATGTACCATTTGGTCTGTATTTATATTGATAGATGTTTAGGTGAATGAGCCTATGTATGAATCTGCATCTATCTGCATTAAAACTTACAGTGTACAGTGAATGTAAACATCTGTGTGACATAATTTATATATTACATGTCCTCAAGTGTAGTTCACTTGAAACATTTACTCCATTTTCTCTGTATGCAAAGTATGATACAATTTATCAGTATTTTTGAACATTGGTTCACATCGACGGTAATACTAAAAATACACGTTTTGCCTGATGAAGAATGGTGTAATGATGTTATTAAAACTTGATACAATTGGATAAATTTTATATTCACTTGTGATAATGGAATCTTTTTAATGTGTAAAGTGATACAGCTCCTGAAATACAAGTAGGTCATAATCCCATTACACCATACAAATCTGCTGACCCACAGATGGGTTGAATTCTATTACATGCACTTGGTCCATGTAAAACTTAGCTCTCATTGAATACATTGGCATTTAATCATGTTCTCATCAACTGCCAGTTGTAGTTCAATAATAAAAATCACTAAATACTATCACTTATGATAAATTGTCAGAACAAATGCTTTCATGTGAATAAAAATTATTCTGAAAATCTTTCTTTAGGATGTAATTTGTTATGTTTGTTCTGTGTTGTAGCTTTGACATGGAAAAAGAAAAACATTTCTTTCATACCGTTCCAATCTGAGCTCAGCAGTACATCATAATATATATAAACTTTTATATTGCTGTCATGTGGCAATAAGACATGTCATACATATGCAGGTATTAAGTATCTAGGTCAACTGCAATGGCCTAAGATTGTTGTTGATTGGTCTAAAATGCATAACCTCTGCAGAGGGAGTGAACGAGAACAGCAGCAAAAGCTGCATGAAATGTGCCGTTTTTGCCTCATTTTCTTCACTCTTGGGGGTAGAATAGACTTTAACACCTTTGTCTTGGTGTTTGTTGTGTAACCTGATACTGCTGAAACTTGCTTTGTACTGAGTCAAATCAAGTCAACAAGATCAGGTTACAACAAACACCAAGACAAAGGTGTTAAACACTTAATCTAAAAAACCAGAAGATGCCCTCATGATGAACAACCCTTCATGCAAGGTCATTACCATCCAGAAGATCCAGGTGTCAGCCAGAGCACAATGATTGACTGGGATTTTACACTGTACCTAAAAACATTTTGCTTGTAAGATGGCAGCCCAATTGAACGCCTATGGGTAGAAGAAACTGAGTAGAGAGCAGACAATTTTCCCAATGTTGCCATTGTCACCACAGTTTATACTCCTGCCATTTGGTGGAGAGTAGTAATAATTTCTCACACGTTCTCAACATGTGCGTCCTGCCATTAAACACGCGGGTTGAGATTTGAAAATAATGCACAATTTTGACGAAAAAATGACGCAGTGTTTGTTTATCTCAACAGATTCTCAACCTGCATGAAACCATGGTTACACTGCGGTTAGTGAGGTATGCGCAGATAATGCTGATCAAAGTATAAATTCAGGTTTTGGAAAACTAATTGATTATAGATCAATAGCTGGAACAAAAACAGAAGTCCAAGTTAAGAGCTCAAAACTCTTTGAAGAGTAGTTAAGTTTTATTTTCTTAAATCTGATATTGATTTTCTTTTTAATGACTTATTCATATTGTTCTTAAATAACCTCTCATGTTGATAACTGGATGGCGACAAACGGGATGGTGTCATTGTGTGAAAAGACAACAAATGAAGCAGTTCTTGTGTTTGGTCATCTATGACACAGTTATCTCCCTTTCGAGCACTGATTTCAGAAGACTCCTTGATCTTGCCTGCTCAATCTGTGCCTACGTTGAAAGGTACAACCTCACAGCTTGCTTGTCAATGTAAATTTCATCACATTTCCAGCACTTATACAAGTTTTACTGAGAGTTGTTAAGTCCTTGTTTCCATCTTATGCTGCTGAGTCCTCCCTATGCCACTGATGCTAGGTAGTCCTTCACTTCTGATGGTTGTAACCGTTTGAAGCCTTCATGATTACAGATCCCTATCTCAATGTTATCCTCTGTCATTTGGCCCTCAAAACTCTCCTTCAGGGTTAGGATAGCTGTGTGAACGGCATCTTCCAGCTCCAGGGAATCGCTGTACCTGAGAAAGTACAGCGTTAGCATGATTAATATAAATGTTTTTTGTTCGTGTGGAGATTCCACTGAATTTGGTCCAACCATCTGTATTCAGAGAGCACTAGTGAATTACCTTCATGCAACTGTGAGCTTGGTTCTGATACAATTTTCAATGTCTAATTTCCAGCGGTGACATTTACTTAATATCCACATTCTGGGGAAAGTGAACAGGGAACTGTAAATGGGCAAGGATGAAAAACCACTCTTCGATCAAAACTGACAGATTTCTTAATTTGTTTTGCTTTATATTGAGAATTGCTGCATAAGTCTGTTCCATAGATACAGGTATTTTATGAGCATATGAGAGTATGTAAAGAGATGTCTACATTGATATACTTTACCTTTTTTCCAAAAAAGTTTTTCCATTGACAAAGTTCTTTCCTAGAGCAGTAGCCTTCCAGGCAAAATAGGCACCCTATATGAACAAATACAAAAACTTGTAGACGGTAGCACATTGGTTTAAAACACATTGCAGAGTACTGTATGCTCCGCAGAAATAATTCCACTTCCACTTCTAACTACAGGTCTCGCCACAATATGGCTGAAATATTGCTGATGTGGCATTAAACCATAATCATTCATTCATTCTAACTACAGGTATTGAACACAATCAGAAACCTATACATCCACAAATTCCCTTCCACATGCATAAGAAGTCACTTGGCGAAGATCTGCCAGCTATCTATGGACAGTAACAGGTAAATCCAGTTTCCTACAACCACAATGGCCACCACTGTAAAAGTGAAATACTCTTGAACATGGCAGAAAAAACATCAATCAAATGAATCAATAAATAAAATTGGCATATGAATATCAAAGGTCTGGGCTTGATATTTCATTATTTGACCATTCAGATCTGACAATAGTTAACACTGTCCAACTATACTGGATTTCGCATGAGCTTAACCCTTGGCATGTTTCAGAAATTAACATACCGAAGGATCACACTGGTACAAGTATGGCTTCTCCTCATCGTCATCCCAGCCAGCTATCAACAGAGACAAGCCAAATGGGCGAACTCCACTGAAAAGGCAAAACCACGCACCATTTTATACTCATGTGACAGCACCCAAAAACCAAACTCCACATTTTTAATGTAAACAGCATAGCAACACTACGGATGAGCCACAAATACTATGAATGCATACAATAATGTACAAATATTTGCATGTCGTCATGTACAGAAGAACTTTTAACAATACCTGACGAAGCATGTACAGCACCTTACCCAGATTGTGTGTATTCCTGCATGACATTGGCCAACCTCTGTACCAGCTGAGCTGTGGGAATTTGTTCCTGATAAGTTAAGAAGTATTGCTGTGCCAGCTTCCTTCCATTCCTCACCAGAACCCTAGAAAGAAAACAATCAACAAGAAATGTTCACGGCAGTCTTTTTTATTTATTTATCAATAGATTGATAATTGTTAAATGACCATCTTTCTTCAAAAGAATCGTAACGAACACCAATCCATGTATATATTCTTTTATTCCTTTTACAGTAGAGTCTCTGTATACCGACTGTACTCGGGACCGAACAAAAATGTTGGTTTAGACAAGATGTCGGTGTATTAAACATGGGCATGTAGCCTACAAAAACAACATGTGTATTGTACATACATATATACGTTTAATTAAACTTTAAAGCTTTCTCCTGGATTAATGGGCCTGACACAGGAAAGGATTTCGATCTGGCAAGGTTGTTGATTTTATCAATTTTACAAGCATTCTTAAATCGCCTTGTCTCACCACTGGAATTCTCGTATTCGTCCAAATAATACTGTTTTCTTTTTACGATGTAACTCACAGTTGAACAGCCAACTGAAAACTTGTGAGCTAATTGAGTTTGTGTGGACATAGGGAATGTTTCGTAACCTTGGATAAGTTGAACTTTATCATTCAAGTTCATTTCCACACAGCAACGCTTCGCTGGTCTACTGGCCATGGCCGGATGCTGTCAGGACAATGGCAGGGGAAATTGTGACGGCAACTGTTGTTTGAGGCATTTTTATTTAGTCACTGAGCTACTCAGTGTCAGACTCATCTTTCACTCATTTAGTGACTAAACTCTGATTTCCGAAGGAGGGATGGTACAGTATCAAGACAGGAGATGATCACCTGTTGAAGTGGGAGAGTTCACATAAGCAAATTATCTCCCTTCCCCTCCCTTCAACCAGGTTGAAGCCAAACTTGAACTCTGTCGGACATTGTGTGACACGCTGTGTCGGATTAGACAAGAGAGACTAACGCTCACTGGGAATATTTGTACTACAAACCACAGTCAGTGTTCAGAAAAGACAAGAGTCGGTTTACTGTCAAATGGAGCAGTAAACGGACCACGAAATGTTGTCGGTTTTGACATGTCAGTTAATAAAGGTGTCGGTATTGAGAGAGTCCACTGTAGTAATTTTAATGCAAACATTCATGTGTAGACTTCGTATACATAAAGACAGCATTCTGAGTGCAAAAAATACCAGAAATTATACTATGGTTAACCAACTTTAATCAAAGTGGACAGTTAATTCAGTAACATACCTGTAATCTGGTCCCATTCCACTGTACACCATGCCTATGTTTTTGGTGATCATTTCTATCTTGTGTATGCTGTGTTCATCATACAGCACAGATTTCTGCTTTTTTTCTGTCGCTAGAACAACCCCATTTGTTGCTGAAGAAAAGAAACACATCCATTAAAGCTGTATCAGTTTTAACAAGAGTTCAGGTGAACACAACACATGCCCTGACAAAAGCATTTGTTTGAATTGTATAAAAGAACATCAGCAGCATTGTGGCGAGTATAACCCTGAGGTGGAATTTTCATCGCAGGTGGACAAAGGTGTTTAGCTCAAATCCCAATTTCATGCCGAAAACAGCTGAAGTTGTCATTTCTATTTATGTAGTATATATAAGGGAAATGGGTATTTGGTTACCATGACAACCTTGAAGATGGACAAATGTGACACATCGTCATCTATGCATCCACCCAAAATTAAAAGTCTATGTGGAAAACTGTTGCAGATATATCCTGGACACCAGGTTATATCTGTTTATATAGTATCAGAAGTCCATTATCCAGCAGTATGCAACTTCCCTATAGCTAGTCTCCACGGCACCTTACTCTTTTCTCTGATCTCTGACACATTATGTGACGTATCTGTGCAGCCATGTATTTTTTTCTTTGCATTGTGCAGCAAACGTTTGAGAAATGGTTGATGAATGGTGGGAAAAACTGTTTCAATCGCTGTTGTGTTGAAATGACTTTAAAAAATTACTAAACCGAGAGTTTTATAAAAGGATAACAATGTCTTTGATAGTAACTTTTTTAGTGTTGCTTGGAATTATAAACATAGTCAATGGGTTCTTAACTGCATAGCAACAATGATTACTGAAATCCTAGTTTTCTAAATACAGAGTTTCAGTTTCAACGTGTGGCCAGTTCTTGTAGGAGCCATTTGCATTAGCTTTCCCATGATTCAGTTCACAATTTCCACCCAAGAGGTTGGCATGTTTCTCCACCGGGTGGCTCAAGCTTCTACAGACGACGTAATGTGTAATGTGCCGCGGAGACTATAGCTACATTGAAGTGCATACTTCTAGGTAATGAACTTCTGACGGTACATAAAGGGAAAATGGCGATCTGGTAACCATGACAACAGCAGAAATGAACAAATGTGAGTTGCAACACATGGTCATCTGTGTATGTTTGTATTCACAAAAAATTAAAGCTCTATGCAGGAAACAGTTGGAGTTGTAGCCCAAACATGAAATCATATCTATCTGTATAATATATATAACGAAAATGGCTATCTGGTTACCATGTCACTCGCCAAATGGAAAAGTGTGAGTCGAGATATATTGTCATCTGTGTATCCATGCATCCACCAAAAATTACAACTCTATGTGGAAAACTGTTGAAGTTACAGCTCAGACACCAAATCATAACTATCCATATTGTATATATAAAGAAAATGGCTATCTGGTTACCATGACAACTGCGGAAATGGACAAATGTGAGTCACTACACATTGTCATCTGTGTATGTATGTATCCATCAAAAATTACAACTCTTTGTGGAAAACTGTTGGGAGTTATAGCCTGAACACGAAATCATATCTATTTAAATAGTATACAAAGGGAAATAGTAATCTGGTAACCATGACAACTGTGTAAATTGTAACAAATGTGAGTCATGACACATCATCATCTGTGTATATGTATCCACCAAAAATTAAAACTCTACAAAGAAAAATGTTGGAATTATAGCCAGGACACGAATACGGATGGACGGACAGATTGACAAAATTGCTATAACATAATACACTGACATAAAAAGTGATGTCACTGAATATCATTTCTACACAATCCATCTTACATGACACTGTATTCAAAACAAATGTACCAATAAGCAATCTGTAAAGTAACAATTATAATGTATTTTAAAACAAAAGTCTTGTTCATTTACGTAACATTTCATGAAGATAACCATATGCAGTTGTTCACCATTCAGATTATTCAGTGAGGTGAGAGATTTAATAGAAAGATATAGGGAAATGTCAATAATAATTAGAAATTATACTATCTTAGGCAAGAGAACAATCTACATAGCATACTCAATTTGTGAATGTTAAGACGACGTACTTTTAGAAGTCTGTCAAGCAGAGTTTTCAACATTATTTAGACAATGTTTTCACAGCCATGTATGCGCAAGTCAAAGGGAAAGTTCCCAGATATCAACATCTTGAATATCATTACATTAAAAACAATACAAAACCACTCCTTTGACGAAGTTAAACCCGGCAAGAGTAACCTTTGGCTACTCTATCTATGGAGGCATGCGAAAATGAAGCAGTACTGAAACTGAAAGCAGATTTTTCTCACCTTTTATACCCACCGAGGGAGCTCCTGCAGCTACTGCTGCCAAAGCATACTCTATCTGCACCAGCTTCCCAGAAGGACTGCAAAATAAGAACAGAAACATAAATTAATGATATATAGATGCAAAACATCAATCCGACAGGCATTAATGTTGTGTGAAGGCACATCTATTTTGATGTCGATATGGCTTATTTGGCCTAAAAAAAAGGAAAGAAAACAAGTATTAACTTATCTGATAAGTGTTTAACGAAGCACTTAAAGAGCTACTACAATGTGATTTTTTTTTTTTTTTTTTTTTTGATTGGTGTTTTACGCCGTGCTCAAGAATATTTCACAATGTGAAGATATCTGTGTCTTAAAAGCAAGGTTAAATGATAAGAACAGAAAAAGTCTGAACTTCTTTCCTAAATTATACAAAAATTGCAATTTATTAAAACCATCTGTCATTAGTTTTGGAGGATGACACAGATACAAAAGTTTTCCGTTGTTTCCAATTTTGCCTGGTGTGACGTCATGCAAGATACCTGGCATCACCCATCGATGATGTATCGCAAAAAAATGACGTCATACTTTCAAATGTGCATTCCAGCATAACTGCCTTACCCGACGTCATGTCTATCTGATTTATTGTCACATAAGGAATATCATCTCGCCACATCAGGAGAATTTTACAGAAACTGACGAAGATTTTGTTTTTTGAAACCTCTTCACTTTTGGGGGTTAAATACTGTTAGCTCCGTTCCCTATGGTATCCTTTGTATCATTTCACTATTTCCACCTAGCTCCAGTTAGGACTGCAGTTACACCTTAAAGAGGACAACTTTTCTCACTTAAAGCTGCATTTTACCCAGTCATATAAACATTATAAACATTAATCACAGGGTAGTTCAAACACCTGACGCCAAGGGCAATATATTTCATGCTGTGATTGTTGTTGTTGGCGTCAGAATCCACTCACGCCAAAAAGTGTCAGTTGGCTGCCACTCCTGAAAGCGTCAGTGCGTAGTCTGATTCAACCAATGAAATCAACATGGTTGGCCAGTATTAAATGTTGATTTTCATCGCCTGATGCAGACTACTCACCGACACATTCAAGGGTGATAGCCAACTGCACCTGCTACTTTTCGATTCTGGCACCAATGACAACCCCAACGCGATGACGTTCAAGGAGATTTTAAGCTCAGGTTGCTGTCATATGGTAAAGTGAGGTCATTTCATTGAGGAACCAGCTTTTCAGAGTAAACATCAGGGCAGGCGCTCGTCGAGTCATTGACTAACAAAAGCATCAACCTAGTCTTTACCACTGCCCATTGTACATAGTTCACCAGATTCTGTTTTTCTGCTTAGCATGTTTCATATTTCGATTTTTTTGGTCCCAAAGACTGACTAGTGAGCAATAGACAAGTACATGTCTACTCCAGAGATGCTTTGTCATTAGGTATCGGAAACCGGGGTCTTGGTAATTCAGAAGCAACATCAATGTCACGTTCCTTCATTTCGCTGATTCCAATTCAGTGCTTATGTTTGGGTTAACTAAACACAGAACACACTTAAGGCTGTTCATCTGCAATAGGAACAATAATTATTTTCATTAAAACAAGACTAATAAATAAAATATATCACCTGAATGTTGTCAGCGAAAAACTGTAGCGTTCCGACATCTTGTTTCACCATGTAACTTATAACTGTGGATTTCATTGGCTGGTGAATTTCTATCGACCAATGACAGCAGCTAAAACAGAACGGCGAGTTGAGAGAAGATGTCGGCATCCACGCGTTTTCTTGAAGCGCTGCTAAGACTAGAAACATCCTTTTTTCGTTGGATAGGTGTAAATGGTGAGACACTTTTTAAAACTTAAACCGTGAATTCTGATGCAAATTATGTCTCATAAACTGACATGGTAGATAGCCTATTTCTTATATGCGAACAGCACGTGGTCTTCATCAACTGCAACTCCACTCTAGTGTCTTGACAACTACCACTAGGCCTGCTTACCGGAAGAGTTGCATCGATGCTTTAATTTAGCTGAGGCAAAGCAGCTTGATTTTATATGAAAGGCCTTTCATTTACCCACGGATCCTCGATTCAACAGGCCAAGTCATAGTACAACATGTGTAAGGTATATAAGGTCAGAAACAACGTTTCAGCGATTTTAGAAATAAAGCATTTTCCGTTAGTTTGTTTTACGCTCATCTGCACGTCTTGTCCAGCGTCCACAGTGTAGGCAGAATCCATCAAAACTGTTTTTTCTGACTTTGTCCTTCTGTACGCCTATATATACACTACACATAGCCCTATGGGCGTTTGACTGAAACTGTGGGATCGATACGAGGGCCAGTTATTTAACGAAGGAATAGAGTGCAAGACGACAAAAAATGAGGGGGATGTAGGAGCGATCGCAAATTAATTTGAGGTTGTTTCAGTATATTTATATCTGACATTCACAAGTGCTTCAAAGAGGTAAAGATCAGAATGGATGATGGAAGATGTTTTAGTTTAGTTTGCAGCTTTTTCAGTTTAGCTTGATGGTTTTTTTATTTTTGCTGCTTGTTTGGTCATATTGTATGTATCTGTAATACTGATCCTGAAGCTGACAAACTGGCTACTATACAATTTCAATACGCAGTTTTCGAGTTACTCCATTACGACAACAGAATGACGTCTCGATGCAAAAAGACGTCGCCACTTCACAGCACAGTAGGGCTACTTGCCTATCTTTTAACATGGCAGTGATCGTGTTTAGATCAAAGTATCCGCAGAAAATCATTTCTTGTGTAATATTGGGGGAACGCTAAGTCACCCCTGAACACAGTTCAAAAGATCAGTGTAATCCTTTCAATTACTTCTCTATATTCTGTGTACCACCCCATGTTAAAATTACCAGATTGGCCCTACCGAGCCGTGAAGTGACGACGTCATATCATAAAGGGACGTCACTCTGTCGTCTTAATGTCATATCTTGAAATGTGTATTCAAGGCAGCATCTACTGCATTTCTGTTGAAATTCCGTTATAGCCATATTGCTTGTAGATGCAAGATGCAACAAAAATAGACCCTGTACAGATAGCTTTGATATACATGTACCACTACAATATTTTCAGCTTCATGCAAGTTCTGACCTCTTCAGTGGTTAGAGGGCCCGCCTCAAAGTCGGGAGACCCGGGATCAAAACTGGGTCGGGTCATTCCAGAGGCTTAAAAAAAAATGGTACTTTTTGCTGCCTCGCTTGGCATTTACCGACGAAAGGTTAGAGCAAGGAAGTAGAACTGGTTGGCCCAGCCTTAGTGTAATGTATACATGACACTCCAGTGGCGGCAACAAGGAGACACAGTATATCTGCACACCCCAAGCACACATATATACATATACTTACAAGTTTTGTACTGTAAGACCATGTTTTTATACAGGATTACTTCACAAACCGATATTAAACTTCAGTACTTGTAGTGGTAAGAAGAAGATTTCTTGGGACATGGACATATATGATGCCAAGGGAGCCTTTTTACTAGAAACATATTGTGTTTAGAACCCTTGTCATATGAGTTTGTTAATGGGGATGAAGACAGAAGTGGGGCCTCCGTGGCTCAGCTGAGCAGCATAATGACCCAGAAGCCTCTCACCAATGCAGTCGCTGCGAGTTCAAGTCCAGCTCATGCTGTCTTCCTCTCTGGCTGTAAGTGGAAAGGTCTGCCAGCAACCTGTGAATGGTTGTGGGTTTCCCCAGGCTCTGCCCGGTTTCCTCCCTCCATAATGGTGGCCATCGTCATATAAGTGAAATATTCTTGAGTACGGCATAAAACACCAATCAAATAAATAAATAATTGAAGACAGAAGCTTTTTGTGTCTGTTCCACAGGTCATTCACCAGCATTAGTTTGTAACACAATCCAGACTCCTGAAGTGACCAGACATCACAACCATGACAGGCAAGGGTCATCTGTCATAGAGAGTATATTTGACAGCCGCCTCTGGGCAGTGCCCAAATTCAGACGGTCATTAGAAAGACGTATGACCAGAAGGATGGGAGGAGAGAAGCATTTTGAGACCTATGGTCAGCCAAAGAACAACATTGTAGCCTGTTTGGAATGTGGCCATTGGCATGAGAAGCACACAATATGTGGTAAGCTGATTGAACAGTATGATGACTTTGAATGCAAGGTAAAGCATTGCCTCACCCCAGCTGTTAAGCCCTTGACCAATTCTATCAGATCCCATGTTTAAATCCAGTGTATGCAGAGTGGATGTGTCAACTGAGGCCTTGTGAGACAATGCTGGGACTCACTAGACCCAAATCAGTAACATCTTGATTCATGTTGAGGCCCTGTGGGGTTAAACACAGTGCTCTATGTGGGGTTAAACACAGTGCTCTATGTGAGGTTAAACACAGTGCTCTATGTGGGGTTAAACACAGTGCTCTATGTGGGGTTAAACACAGTGCTCTATGTGGGGTTAAACATAGTGCTCTATGTGGGGTTAAACACAGTGCTCTATGTGGGGTTAAACACAGTGCTCTATGTGGGGTTAAACACAGTGCTCTATGTGGGGTTAAACACAGTGCTCTATGTGGGGTTAAACACAGTGCTCTATGTGGGGTTAAACACAGTGCTCTATGTGGGGTTAAACACAGTGCTCTATGTGGGGTTAAACACAGTGCTCTATGTGGGGTTAAACACAGTGCTCTATCGGGAGCTTATACAAGATGAACAAAATAAACTGAAGTTGCCACCTGGATTTACTTGATCACATTAGTGCCAAAGATATCATTTTGGTCCTTTGCAAAGGCCATTGTCTTTACAGAGGAACAATCCAATTGTTTCTAAAACCGTGAAGGGTGCATTCTAGTACATAAATTAGTGTTAACTGTATTAAATGTAAGAATTTTCCTTGAGTAATTTTCATTTCCAACGTGAAAATACAGCTCCAAAGTATGGAATTTGCACCTTGTTCCATTGTCTGACACATGATTTTAACCTATAGAGACAACTTGAGATAAGTCTGCATGACAGTCACATTGTGAGATCAGTTGTTCTCTAGGTTTAATTTTACCCATTTTGATTCTGCAATTTGTGAAAAAGAGATTTGTCATCAGGCTTTAAGGTAATTCTGTGTTATTTGTTCAGAAACATGTTTTTGGTAAAAATGTTCCTCTTTGGTAACATCAATATTTGTGAGGGCTTTAGTGATGATGAATAACAAATAAAACACACAAATCAGAGCTTACTGTTATGATGTCTGACTGATCCTCTTATCTCCACAGGACATTGTTATGCCAAAGTCAGAGAGGAAACCAAACATATGCAAGAGGCAATGGGAGAGGAAGCAAATTTCTATGCCCCACAAAAAGAAGTTGCATTTCTCTATGAAGGAGAGAAAGATGAAAACAGTCAGGAAAAATTTGTTGTGCATTTGAAAAAGAGAAGACCAGAATGGTTCTCCAAATCACTGACTTCAAAACAACCTTCATCTGACCCCTCATGAAAAGTCTGACCCTCACGAAAAGTACAAGACAACAAGAGGACTGACTTTACAGATGTATGCCTTGTGACTTATTTCCCAGCGGTATGCAGTGAAGAGGAGAAAATGGTGTTACAAGACTGGTTAATGAGAAAAGGGAAAATGCTATAAAGTGTTCTTGGATTTCTTATTTATTTTTGCCTTATTTTTTGTTGATTTATCCTAACCTGAAAACGTTTAAGTTTTAGAGCAGAACAGTTAGTATATTTCACAATGTGGTGAAATGTTTAAGTTTTAGAGCAGAACAGTTAGTATATTCCACATTGTGGTGAAATGTTTAAGTTTTAGAGCAGAACAGTTAGTATATTCCACAATGTGGTGAAATGTTTAAGTTTTAGAGCAGAACAGTTAGTATATTTCACAATGTGGTGAAATGTTTAAGTTTTAGAGCAGAACAGTTAGTATATTCCACAACGTGGTGAAATGTTTAAGTTTTAGAGCAGAACAGTTAGTATATTCCACAACGTGGTGAAATGTTTAAGTTTTAGAGCAGAACAGTTAGTATATTCCACTATGTGATAACCTGTTAATGAGCAATTCCTTCAGGAGAAATTGTAAGCAAATGCATGAACCAGTCGTATTTTGTGTCTTATAATATCACGGGAACAGTCATATTATTAAAGTACAGTTGTATCTTGATAATGCTTTAATGATACATGCTGTAAAATGTTTGAAAAAATGTGTAAAAAAAAGTTGTTTTTCCCTCCAAAATTTGTTTCACCCACTTTAACTTATTGCATTAATCATGTTTTAAACGTAGTACGAATGATATTGAGTTAATAAATAAGCCCAGAATAATAATTCTGGGCTCGTCAGGCATAATTTTTGAGAACTTAATTGTGTTATTGATATGATTGTCATGCTGATAATTAAAGACTAGAAATTTGATTGACTTTTTCTAGATTAAATTTAAAAAAAAAAGAGGCACTTGGTCGTGGAAGAAACCAAATGCTTTATATGTGGCTGCACGCTCTACAGGTGAAAATGGTGAGCACCACACGCTGGGAATATGGTCAGTCACTAATTTTCAAAGGTTCATCCACCTATAGGAAACTGACCGTCGTTCAGAAAAGGTTGGTTGATACCTGAACACTTTACAAACATCTCTATGTGGAATGGAACCAGTTACCCATTTTTTGTCTAGAGTGACTTTCTCGTATGCTGCTCAGCGATAGATCATTAGCGTAAGGGAATTAATGGGTCATTCCGCATGGTAAAGGGTTCAGCCCCAACCTGCGGTAGAGAATTGAAGAAGTTTACCAGACTCCACTCTTCAAGTTTCCGTGACCTTGATGGCAATCAGTGGACAAAGGCAACCCGAGGACTTTGGGGGTAGACGTGCATGAAGTTCAGCTAAGGATATCACTGCAGGTAAAGATGTGAGCACCACACGCGAGAAAGAAAGATTGCCAAACGTTCATACAACTGTAGGAAACTGGGGCCACTTTCACAAAACTTCGTAAGTCATGTTTCTGCGTATCCTTTTTCGTAAAAGGGTTATACTGCCATAAGCCGACGTCATTTGAGAGAAATGTTACGAAAACCTTATTTGCGAAGTTCTGTGAAAGTGGCCCCTGACCGCCGTCGTCAATTAAAAATGTTTGCTAATACGTGACAATTTACAAACACTTCCGTTTCGAATAGAGCTGTTTAACCTTAACGATGGTCATTGTTGCGATTAGGTGGAAAGCTCTTGTTTCGCATTTGTATAGCAATTAGAACTTCTTTTCCCAGTCCACCCATTCAGTGAACAGTTTTGAATTTATGTTGGCTGAATGCATTTAACGCTGACTTCATGTGTATGTCAAAAAGAAAGGCATTGGTGGGTTGTTACGCAGCGTGGGAAATAAGCTTCTTCCATTGGCTGGGAGTTCGAATCGGGAAGTATGTCAGCAATCTGCGGATGGTCTTTGGTTTCCCCTGTACTCTGCCTGATTTCCTTCAACTGTGTTGACTGTAGTTGTGTAAGTGTCATAAATGGGACAGTCGTAAAACACATATCAGATAAATAATACATACATTGGCTGGGACGTATCATGATCTGGTCTGGGCTCAATGCAAACCTCTGGTATGAAATTTACCAGGCGCCACTGTGACTCTGTGACCTTGGTTGCAATCAGTGGACAAAGGCACCCCCAGGACTGTTTGTGTGGTCTTGTGTGACGTTCAGCTGTGGAGGTCCCTCTGCAGGTGAAGATGTGAAGGAGATGGTCAATCACGCATAACAACCATAATCAAGAAAAGGTTGGCTGATATGTGGTCGTTCTACAAATATTTCTTTCGAATGGAATTAGTTACTATTTATTCTACATTAGGCATACATGTTCCTATCATTGGCTGCGCTAGCCCAAGTCGAATTGATAATTGTTTCCGGGTAATCCTGTTACTTACCAGTGATACAATTCCTGCTTTGCAACAGTGTTTTAAGACGATGTGCACTGTAGTGTCCGACTTACTTTTAGGCGAGAGACTTTCCCATTGCAGTGTAGAGTGTTTAGGGAGTTTAATCCTCCAGTCTGGACCGACATAAGGCTTGCAACCAACTTAGTCCTTGTTCGTTTTTCACCTAGCACAAGGGGATAGCTGGTGCGATATATGGAAAACGGTGTTACATTTTAGGTGACAGTCGGTAACTCATGCATACAAGAACTAAGTAGTTTTATTTGAAGAGGGGTCAAGGTGGCCGAGGTGGTTAGCGGGCCAGCACGGCGGAGTAACCCAGGAGGCTCCCGCCAATGTCGCCGCTGTGAGTCCAGCTCATGCTGGCTTCCTCTCCAAGCATACGTGGTGGGATGGTGGTGGCTTTCCCCCGGACTCTACCCGGCTGCCTCCGACCATAATGCTGACCGCCGTCGTATAAATGAAATATTCGTGAGTAACTTTGCGACGTAAAACTCCAATCAAATACATATATATATATATATATATATATATATATATATATATATATATATATATATATATATATATATATATATGTGTGTGTGTGTGTAGCAGGGGACAGGCTTTAGAGTTTAGGTTGTAGGTATTGGGATTTCTTACTTAAAACATTTCCATTGTATAGCCTGTCCAAACAAGGTTAAACGTATCAGTTATACAGTTTGACGTACGTTGCTTCGTCGTTCCAATATATGGGCAGTCTGCAAAATGTCTGAAAGATTTCAATTTCCTAAGCGAACTTAAAACCTCAGGGGCCGATTCCACAAAGCTCTTAAAAATGCGTAGTTTGGGGTTTTTGAAGTAGAAATTTAGACACTTTTGTCTTCCGTTAATAATGATGAGGTGGACAAAATTTTGTTGTTTTCATGCAGCTTTTTGATCAAGTGGATATATATCACACGCATAATATAGGTATACGAGAACCGAGGAAGATCCTCAGAGAAATCAGCGCAGGTCGCCAAGGAGCTGATAAACGTGATCTGATGCCGCATCAAAACGAGTGGAAAAAAAATGAATCTGAACAGGCGATCTCTTAATGGATACACGAAAAAGTACCATATGACGTAGAACTAGAAGAAAGCAAATTTTATATTACCTAACACCTATATTCTTTATTCATTTGTCCGGCAGTGGTCGGAAATATTCAGAGATGACGTCATCGATGAACATATACTGGGAATGCGGGACGAGCTTAGCGCTCCCAGTTCGGGCTTCGTTCCCCTCAACATATAGTTGATTTGACATATATTTTATGCCACATCATAGGCCCTATATTTTCCGCCCGCCCAACATTGCTCGCATTAATAAACAAGACAATCCCTACATCATGTTGTTGTATGGTACAGACCGAGAACTCTGCCAACAGAACACCCCTTTTAGTTCTTAATAAAAGTGTTTGATAGGTGTGTATATACTTTTTCCCCGCTGTATTTTGCATACCACATGAATCATGGTATATTATTTCTATCACAAGAATTTGACTAAAACAGACAACAATTAAAGGACATGAATGCTCTAACTCTGTTCGGTTAGCGCATGTATTTTGTCTTCGCGAATAATTTCAAGAATGAACTGAAAATGCGTTTGAAAACAACGCTGGTGTCTGCGCACACTGTGATCCACTTGCTACGTTACGTATAAAAACATTAACACCCATGTACAACTATTAACATAAAAAGCATCTGATTGTCTTTTTCAGCCGTTGGCTTGTTTTCTTAATCCGTATACATGTATTTTCGCCTAGATATGTATGGAATAAATTCTCAGGTACCTACGAAATGGCCTAATCTAGTGCACCCAATTTATCTCCAAGTAAATGCGTGTATGATGTATATCGAAATCTATTGGTTCGCCTGTTTAGCTGCCCTGTATGTCTTTAAATACAAGCTACTCAAATAAGCAGGAATACATCGTATTTCTTGAAGAATAGTGTTAAACTATTGAATCATTTATTGTGCCATTAAACTCAGCATTCTGGTTTCATTTTCTTCTGTATTTATTGCTTGTCATTGAATTATTGCGGATTGTTGTTTAAAGCTATACAGAAGAATTTTTCATTTATTTGACGGTGGTCAGCTTTTAGTGATTATGACGTCAGTTTTTAAGTCTTAATAATTTTATTCAACATAGCCGTAAAATGTTATTTACATGAAACATACACACGCACAAAAGAAAATACATATCAAACTATTGGTGCTCAGGGTACTGAAAAGTTTTGTTGAACCACTATCGATTACGTCGTCGCAAGCTTTACATTACGATGTACATGTATATATGTAGAACGGAATCTATTATATATATCACTTCTACAAATATGATCGTATTAAAATGGTTTTACAGGCCGACAAGCGCAGCTTACGGTGCCTGTACAATACTAATTTAAAGGGTAACTATAAACTTCATCAAACTTTTAAAATCGTTGGTGCAGATGCAGTCGGTATATACGCCAACGATGTCACGTTTCTATGTTTGCTCGGATTGGTTTGTTTCATGGTCCATTCGGCGAATTGCATTTTGAATGTAAAAGTCTTCCATACTCAGTGTAGTAAGTGGGAAAGCTCTGATGTCATTGGTCACAACGTTTACGGTCAGAAATGTTAACCATAGAATCCAGCGTTCCAGATGCATTTTACTCAGTTAAATAAATTCTATATAAAGAAAATCAAACAAATCGAAGTATTTCCAGTGTTAAATGGCTTTTCATCTGACATAGACTTTATGATATATTGCTTTTCTTTGCCATATAGATTTCATCGATGAATTGATTTCCATAAAATTATTCTTTTCCATCGGTTTTATCTTACTCTGCAAAGTGAAATTGCATCGATGTTTTACGATTCACTATACTGGTATATAAGTATTCTTCGTCCATTAATGCTAATTTAAGTCTTGCCCTGTACAGGTGAATGTACTGTATTGAGATTTGTGAGTAAACAAGGTTAATGTAACATGATATGGCCGTGTGATTGCCCAATAATAGCTTTAGAAGACCGAGGAAGCACAGAGGTTAAGGGAGCATTGGTCCGTTATCAGAAAGACCTCGGGTATACGGAGTGATGGTTAAACTCTCCCACCCTAATACCGTTGTTCGTAAGCAAATACAGTTCAATTATGCCGTGTTCAGCACTCTATAGGGACAAGTCGCTTAGCATAAATTAACAATATACAATAGATTGAAGAATACTTATACGTAGGCTTACACGAAAAAGTGACAATAAGAAGAACAACACCTGGTGACAGATTGGTGACATCTTGTGCACAGGTGTAAGACGGCTACAGGTATTTTCCGCATTCGTAAGTAACGACAGTTTTGATTGGCTGTTCGATATGCCCCCGCCCGTGCCTCAGCCTCCATGACCCAAGATGAGAATGAGGGCCGCCTGGCGGTAACGTGTCTTCCTTCTTTCGACAGGACATCTGAGGACGAGCGTAAAGCTAAGGTGAGACCAGGTATAATAACTTTACCGTATCCTCAATTTGCTTCAGGAAAAATCCAGTACAGGAAAAGAAGTTTTATGTGTAATTATTTCACAGCTTTTTGTGTAATAAACCTGAAGTCTTAGCTATTAGTGTAATAAACCTGAAGCCTTAGCTATTAGTGTAATGAACATGAAGCCTTAGCTATTATTTACATTAGAAACGTGCGTCTTCATCACATTACTTGAACATATCAAAAGATTCATTAATTTCTGATGAGGATTAGATTTAACTATATATAACTTAATCCCACTGGTGTAGTATGATTTTTGACAATTTGACGTTTATTTTATATTTTCAGCCCTCGCCATGTTTCGTCTCGCCCTACTTGTTACCCTTGCTGCTTTAGCAGCTTTGTCCGGTACGTAATCAGTTTATTGAACACAAGACACACTGTATATATGTATATATATGAAAAGACCTGAAGTGAAGTAAAAGAGATAAGATATAGTACCTGTACATATCATTAGCATTTGTTTCGTACACTCATGATTTCCTCACTTTGAATTTATTTAACTTTTCCTTCAGAAAACAAAACTGTATTATTGTAAGCTCATGACATCTTTCTTCATCTTTTTCAGTGACTGCGACTCCATGCTTCAGATGTAAGTATGCACCTCTGTCTTAAATCTAAGACATTCATTAACCTATGGAAGCGAATCTCACTCTGTGACATGTCATTATTGGGATATATACGGGAATAAATCATTGAGCAGACATCCTTGAAAGATTTTCAACGAGGTTTAAATGAGGTTTTGCGTTTATCATTTTGTATTTATTTATTTATTTGATTGGTGTTTTACGCCGTACTCAAGAATATTTCACTTATACGACGGCGGCCAGCATTATGGTGGGAGGAAACCGGGCAGAGCCCGGACGATACCCACGACCATCCGCAGGTTTCTGACAGACCTTCCCACATTACTTAGATGTGAGCCTTGAGCATACACTACTTCACACTAATTCACATTTTGTGCGCAGAACTTTCGTTACACTGCATGAAAAGGCTTAGTCGTATAGCAAAGACTTCCGAGGAATGAATTTCCGTGAACAGTCAGTGTAGTGCGTTGTATATATGCGTACTGAAGGTTAAGTCATGCAGGCATAACTCTTAATAATAAAACAACAGACACTACACCCAGTCGGTTGAAGTTATACTGCCATCCAAAGATGAACAGCTGGCATTTGGCACATGGTGGCTAGAAGGAAACGTGAAATACATAAGGTAGAGTGGTATGCAGTATCCAAAAATATACATTTATTATCTATATTTATAAGGTGAAATGCCAGGATTTCCGTATGATATCTCACTGACTAAAGTTATATTTGTTATTAC
This sequence comes from Liolophura sinensis, assembly GCF_032854445.1. NCBI lineage: Eukaryota > Metazoa > Mollusca > Polyplacophora > Chitonida > Chitonidae > Liolophura > Liolophura sinensis. The sequence continues at coordinate 83,932,080 of NC_088295.1, forward strand.
ACACCCCGACGCCATGACGTCACAAAGAAATATTTTGTTTTATGACCTTCCAATTCAAGCTTTGCAGAATGACGTCATACTACAAGTTCAGTCAACTTTAACATTTCTTACGTCACACAACAAGACACGACGTCATACAAGATGTCATGTGCGACGTCTTTGCTAAAAACATTGCTTAAACTTGTTCAAATAGACAAAATCATGATATTGTCAAAATATAAATAATAAATAGAATATTGCACAGGGAAGGTTGAATATCATAAATACTTTTCTCGTGAAAGGTGGAAATGATAACCTTCTCCACGCTTCGCGGCTCGTGGGTTATCATTTTCATCTCTCACTCTAAAAATATTTATGACCTGTCCTCTATATATTCTTAATTACTGGCTAAATTTCATTTTAAGGGTCGGGCCCTGCGTGACACTTGTGACGCTTGTCTTGCATATCATTCTTAAATATGACCCTTTCATGAATAAGTGACATCGCAAGTTATAAATATGGAAGAGTTTAAGCTACTGGAATGGCGGGGGTGGGGGTGGGGTGAGATATAGTGTATATGTAGTATATATCCTGTTTGCACGATTAAAAAGCACTTGTATCAACTCCAAAACTCGACCCAACCTACACTCGACATAGAATTACACCATGCTATATGATGACAGTTTGTTGATTTTCTTCCAGGCCAAAGCGGTGTGATTGAATCAAAGCGATGCACAACCCGCGCGCTGAAATGTATCAACGAGGATCGGAATTACACTTTTCCTGAGCCGTTTTTGGAGAGGCCAGCTTTAGTGTCTTCGATCATAGGCTACGAATATAAGGGTGACCGACATGGCCGTATGGTGATAAGGCCGATGGCCGTCAGGCCAACCCACACCACGGTGAGATTAGGCACCTGGGGAGACACCTACTTTCAGTTCTTGAACATTTCCTTTATTGCCTGTGGACTCATGGATGTCTAATCCATGGAGAATCTGTTCAATCTGTTTTACCACATATTCTACAATCGTCTTATTGCCATCTGTGCTTAGTGTTGCTGAACCTTGTATCACTTAATGGTTACATTTACCTAATTAATTATCTGTAACGTTTATTGTTTACCGTGGTTATGGGTACGTCAAACTTTTAAATTTAATCTTATGCTCTCATTAAATCTACAGTTTATTATATGTAAATATATATGTTGCCCGTTGCTGCATGAAAGAGTTGACCAATGTACGATGTATCTGATTATGAAATTACACTGTTGACAAAGAATTAAATAAACGCATTTGTTGATGTGGAATTCCATACGTTTTGTTATATTCGGTATTTCTTAATATTTGACAGTTTTGATAAGTCTTCATTATAATATTTGGTAATGTTTGTTAATGGGCGTGTCAGTTGTCACTTTGCACGGATTCTGGTTAGCTGCGGTTTGTGAGATGCCAGGCATGGCGTAGGGTTTCTTCGGTGCAGAACTCTGCTTCCCCAATACGTTAAACCTGGTCACTGAAATGTTAGATAACTAAAATAGTCTTGAGTATATGCGCAAACCATCAATCTGACAAATGATTAGATCCTCTCAGTGATCATGTGAATACCGCAGTTTTGAATATGACGAAAATAGTAGTAGTTCGTCTGCGGTCATTATATGATAGACAGTTAATATCACATAATTTGCATCCACAGTAGAGTCTGTGCATAATACATGTATAGCTTCAGGCTTGAGACTGAATGTTCAGGAATGAAACTGCATGCTGCAAGTTGTACAGTTAGAGCATGCAACTTCCATAAATCTTCACAATTTGGACAGGCATATGTTTTCACAAAACGTCGATAGAGTATACAATTATAAACCCAATGTGATTCTTGGCGTAACAAGATCGGCGATCACATCAAAATACCAATACCATGCACGATGCAAAAGATCGCGTCCAGCAATTCAGTTTTCTCATCATCTGTCTTTATTTAATTATTTATTTGATAGGTATTTTATAGCGTACCTGTTCTCGCTTATACTTCACTTATATGTCGACGGCCAGGATAAATGTGACAGTAAACCCATGCTCAGAGGTAAGCAGCATGAGCATGAATTATTTAGGTGCTAACCACTCGTTTATAGACAAAGCTAATGAAGAGGCTGATGTGTACAAGTATCATACTGTTTGCATTCCCTGGAGAATAACGCATAAACCCTGGTATGCGGCTAGTTTCATGGGTGGAGGAAACCGGATTGCACAGGCTAAACCACCGACCTCTGACAGGGTACAGACGAACTTTTCCACGTGCATGTAACGTACTGATTTGCAAACGTCCCCACCAGTGCCGTCAACAACTTATTGTCACCAAATAACAATGACCAGTTCGACACTTAAAAATCTAAGACCATTGAATAGACGGCACGAGAATCGAGCACTTTACACCGCTAAGCCACGTCTAGCTCCTTTTAACGAACATATTATAGTACAAGAACATTATCTGTCGATAAGGTGCCACGTGCACCTCATATGGTTCAACTCCTCCTACGGGGAATCAATATCGTGGCGATGTTTGATTGATGTTTAACGTCGTGATCAAACGTTTTTCACTTATATGCTGACGGCACGGTTTATAGGTGGAAGAAACCAATGTGCCCGGAATATAACGCCCACCTTAACGCCAGTTAGCCGACAAACTTGAGATTGTTCTGACTCAAACTATACAATGGAAACACCTGTCGTTAACCCTGCTGCCAATTTCAGAATGCTTCGTCAATCTCTCTGTAACTGTTCTTGTGAATAATTTAGGTATTTTTATAAAAATGGATGAATCGCATATTTTGTGTGGTTACCTTGGTAGCTGAGAGCACGTGACCTTATGTTATTTGGTAAACGTGCGACTGGAGATGTATAACACTTTACCGCCATCATTGTGAACATGACTTGACCGCCATTATGGTGAACATGACTTGACCCCCATTATGCTGAACATGAACTGACCGGCATTATGCTGAACATGACCTGACGGCCGCCATGGTGAACATGACTTGACCTCCATTATGGTGAACATGACTTGACGGCCGCCATGGTGAACATGACTTGACCGCCATTATGGTGAACATGACTTGACGGGCACCATGGTGAACATGACTTGACGGTCATCATGGTGAACATGACTTGACCTCCATCGTGGTGAACATGACTTGACCACCATCATGGTGAACATGACTTGACCGCCATTGTGGTGAACATGACTTGACCACCATCATGGTGAACATGACTTGACGGGCACCATGGTGAACATGACTTGACGGTCATCATGGTGAACATGACTTGACCCCCATCGTGGTGAACATGACTTGACCACCATCATGGTGAACATGACTTGACGGGCACCATGGTGAACATGACTTGACGGTCATTATGGTGAACATGACTTGACCTCCATCGTGGTGAACATGAATTGACCACCATTATGGTGAGCATGAAGACAAATCTGATTAATAAACATGCACTCCTGACATCGATTACTATTTTAAGTGTATAGCTTTGAAACCAAATACAAGTCTTGATACGATTCAGTTTATTTCAGTTAATTCCTGAAGATCATATTTGAAGTGGAAGGTACAAGCTCATATACACGTTATACATATCTAAGGTTTTTATGTGCGATGTATTTCATTCGGCGTAATGTTTTAAATGAGGTCACAATCCTTACAGGGTGAAATGTTTAAATAGACCTCTTGTGACAAGGTAGTCGGTTAAAGTTATTAAATAACAGGCATAACCAATGAGACACAGACTACTATTCATTATAACCATCCAGCTATATGCTGGGTCTATACTTTGCCTTATATTAATTACCTGCATGTATGTAAGATTTTGCAGTTGCACATGTGAAACAATGTTTTCAAATAATATCAGAGCTATATTGTATATATATAAATTAGTCCACGACTTTTTAAAAAATATAAAATAAACCGTTGAAGATTTCCAAATTGTATTCATTGCTTGAAGTGTAAAAACCAATATATGCTTTCCACAAAAACCGCTATTATGTGAAGACTATTTGTATTTAATAGTGTTTTCAGTTTTTATACAGTACAAATCGCAGATTAAATGTGACCTAAACGCATAAATGGCCAATGTGTCGTCAATCCCCAACCATTTATTCTTTTATTACAAAGTAGCACATGGGACGTTGAATCGAACTGATCAGTTAATTACTGCCTCAGTTAATAGCCTTAAATTAATAAAAAGACAATTGCTTGAACTAACATGATACCTTGGAATTATTTACAACACCCTAGAACATATTTTATTAGGATGGAAATCCCCCAAACTTAAAAGGTCTTAAAATAGCTATGAAAGGAAAAGTATGAGCAACACCCTAGAACTCAATTTTTCACACAGAAATTGTATTCCAGATTTGTTTGCAAATTTGTAAAAAAGAAAATACGCTTCATTACCTCAAAACGGTGGGACTATCATCTAAGGAGGCAATATAAATATTGCTATTAAATTTTGGTTATAAACAAAATTGAGGTCTCACATACACCACCTAAATGGCTATGATTTATGCATTGAGAAACCCTATCTCATGTGTTCTTGTTATCACCATCACTACTCCTGGATGATCACTGACAGGTATATAGGCAACTGTAAGTATATACTCTAATGTGATTTATTAAACTGAATTAATTGTAAGTAATCTGATATGCCTGACCACAACCTAATTTATTTATTTATTTATATATTCATTTAATTGGACAAGTGATTAATGCCAGCAGGGATATATATGAGTATAAAGGGGACACCAGACGCGCGTGTGATACCAACGCGCCTCACTGGGTACCATGCATGACAAACCCCCTGACATAAAGTCGCAGATGGATTCAAAACCGCGGGCACATTGGTTAAGGAACTAGCGTGCCTCTGGCCATTAAGCCATTAGAATATTTGGGTAGCGAGGGCCTCATTCAACAAAAACAAGGATAACATGTCTGTCTTTTATTGAGGGGATAGTGACATTTCACATCGTGTTTCCTCATATATAGGTGTCACTGTGGTGGGTGAAGCCAAATGTTAAGTGACCTCAGATTTAAATCGCATGATCCAGACATAGTATAGGCATTGAATTTGACGCTGTTTATAAGGTACAGTGCATTACTGGCATCCTATAGCAGAATTTGTGTTCTACAAATCAAGAGAAATGTATACGAGATGGTTGTAAACACTTGAAAGAAAATACATATGGAAGAATTGCAGAAGTTTTGCGATTCCAATGGGAACGGAAGACTGGGGCTAGACTACAGTGCAACACTAAAACACAGCAAAAAACGAAAGGCGCTACCGCCGTATTCCTAGAGACAGTTCTCGTCTACCTGGTATATACAGTAGAAGCCGACGCAGCGAAACTTGGATTCGAACTCACATCCTCCATAACAAATGACATGACTGTGGCAGCGGGCCAGTGCTTTAACCGTTTCGTCGAGCGAGGACACTTTGTATACATTTCAGTCATCAATCCTAAAACAGTTCAAACCCATATTAAGGTAATACACCTTCATGACCAACAAACTGAAGAAAAAACTCCCAGTGTGTTTTATATATAAACTGCCATTGCTTTGTGACGTCCATTCCTGAATCCCAGACTGTTTACATGTAACAGCTATATCCCAAATATATACGTTTCCAGACCTGCAGAAGTTCATCAGCAATCAATATGTCTAGATGACACAGCGGTCACATCGCAGATATGACAAAGGTATTGTTGTTGTTCATGCATTTCTCTTAACATAATACAGATCTAACCATTTACGACGTGTTTATGTGCCTTATTCGGAATATCGTGAAACTGGGGCAAAGTGGTTTGTGGAATGAGCACAAAGATAAGGTTTCGATCCAGTTGTCAACTATGCAGAGCTATATTGTGTAACCAGACGTCATAGGTGTAAAGAGGTCATTGCTATTGATAGATTTCTTACACGATCTGTTAACACCGTTTCTCTGTTATGATCAAACACATAAAGTGTATAGAGATAGATCAAGATCAAAGGAGGTTGAGTGGTGGGGTGAGTGTGCGTTTGGGAACTCGTGGTACACACAGGATCTTGGAAGTTCGGTAAATGTTTTTCATCGATGTGTCAAGAAATTACTGAAAGAAAAGTTTAAAGATCGCAAACCTTAATGCTACTGAGAACAAAATGCATTTCTTTTTACCTGTGTTAGTTCAATGATGCAATGATCAATAATCAGACACAGGATGATTTACCTCCATAGTTAAACAAGCAGTTTGCATACAGATTCACCTTTTAATAAGCTTACTATTCTTCAGTTATATTACGTGAACCTTTTTTCTCAAACTCAGCAGTAAAACAAATCTGTAGAAAGTTGACCTTTCTGTGCAATGACAATGGATAGCGTGATCCCACTGAACACCTTCGCCACGCCGAGCAATTATAATAGTCAATGTATAAATTTTAGTAAATAAAACAGACAAAAGAATAATTTACATTGGGGCAGCTTGTCGATTAGCCTCGGCATACCTGTCTTAAGAGTAAGTACAACGTGGATAACGATTTGTCCCACAATATATGGTATTTACGTATTCCTGCCTTCGGAGAGGACAATGGCGTAGGGCTTGCTGAATAACAACGGACTCCCCACCCTGACACCCGTCTTTTGTCCCCCACCCACAGGTGTGTATGTTTCTCTCGTCTCATTGAAAAATGATGATCACAAGGGAGTGGTTGACTTGCACTCTTAATTGATTGGAGAACTTTGGCAGATGAATTTAAAACAAGCCTAACCCTTACTCTGTAAAACTACATCTGATTGGCTGATGTACACGCCCACGTGACTTGAAAGATTCTGAACTGGTGAGAGAATCGGTATACACCATCTCTTTCCAGATCGGGATATCTTGATAAAGCACACCAGCACGGTGACCTCAGTCCGATAAATTGCAGTGTCCTCAGGTAAGTTTGTTTGTATAAATGAAGTCGTCATCAAAAACAATAATGTTGATTTATAATAATGAACGCCATTCTGATTTTAAGTTTTTTAAAAATTTTCAGCATAAATTCAGTTTTACTAAGTGTACCACTAGCCTTTCATTTGACGAAGCGGCGCGTGTAACTGTTCCAGAAGATTTTCATCTCACCGACTAATTCACTTTGAAGATACGTTCTTCAATCTCTCCTCACAACAAGTCCCAGTTTGTCGGGGTGGTGGCAGTGAACAATGTCATCCGATACACACCCAGGCCACCTAAAGATATATACATACATATATATCTCGGTTTTCCGGCTCGCAGTTCTACGTGCCCTTTTCCTTGTGATCCTACGACTGACGAGAGACCGCCAAGGAAACATCTGAAGTAGAATTAAAAGTAAGATTCCTTTCGTCTGCCTCCGCAAAGAACAGGCCCCAAGATCTCGCGCATTTGTCCAGTGAGGAATTCCAAGCTTCTCATACTTACGACAAAAAAATCAAGAGTTTTTGTTGCAAAGAAAATTGAAAGACTTTGTGCGTTACTGTCCAAGGACTCATATACTCAAATGGTTATAACTAACTACCGTTATGCGTGTTTAGGTTGCTGCGAATGTGCATCGTGAGACAAACTGGGGCCTGTTTTTGAGGAGATTCTACTATTCATTGCAACGATAAAAAATTATTTAATTTTTGTTTCACCTCTAGCAGTATGCTTTTTTTTCTTATTTCGCGGGTTCTATATTTTGTCTAAAATGAGAATACCATATAAATATACTATCAAATACTGCAGTAATATTAATTATTAAATTATGAAGTTTTTATAAGTTACAAGCACAAATACCAGAAAAAAATAAATAGTTTAAAATATTTTAAGTAAATAATAATATTTTATTACTCAAAACACTGTACTTTTATTTCTTGTTGCCAGGAATTCCAGTTTTCAAGGAAAGGTCATGGCGTCTGTGTCGATTGGCAGCTTGTCTGCGCTGGCTCTGGTTCTCATCATTGTTTGCGCCTGGACCGGTAAGTATTTATGAGATACCTATGGCCGTTATCAACGCAAATTTCTATGTACTGACACAGCCGATATACCATTTCAACACACACATGTATAGTCCTCAGTGCCATCTGTATTACATTCTGAATTATTAGAAAATGTCTGTCAACATGGCCAGCGGGCAAAAACGACTTGAAAATAGCGGTTTACCGCCATGGATGTTTAATTATGCCACACAGTGGCCAAAGCCAATATACATGTACGTGTGTATTTATTATGTACAGCTGTTGTGCGAAAACCCTTTCAGTAGTTTTTACAGGAATGTTTTTCTTGTCTAATTGATGATATTATCTAGATGACATTTCATTGTGGGTCTTCAATACGAAAACGTCATATCTACAATAGATTTAGATAATAGATTTAGACAACTCTTCCTAGGGACGGATTGTTGTGTTAGATGATTTCTCTGTATAACTATACTTACATGTCTCTTCGTCTTTTCGTTTTCAGCTCCAGCGAATGCAAACTATTGTTTCCCAATGAGATGTAAGTACAAAGTAATATATTCACGCGAAGTCATCCTATCTGGGATATATCAGGTTCAGAGACGTTCATAACGCTCTTCTATCGGTCTCACTGGTCCTATTCATGCTCATATTCCCGCCTCATACGCCACGCTTAATCCCATGTTTCTGTCACATACGCCACGCTTAATCCCATGTTCCTATCATATATGTTACGCTTAATCCCATGTTTCTGTCACGTACATCACGTTTAATCCCATGTTCCTGTCAGATATGTTACGTTCAATTAGATGTTCCCGTCTCGCGCGTCACGTTCCATCCTCCAATTCTGTTTCATGTGTCACGTTCAATCCCATGGTTTTGTCTCATGCGTCACGTTCAATCCTATGTTTCGGTCTCATGCGTCACGTCCAATCACATGTTCCCGTCTCATGCGTCACGTTCAATCCCATGTTCCCGTCTCATATGCCACGTTAGTTCCATGTTCCAGTCACATGCGTGTGCTAACGCAGCACAATAACCCAAAAGCCTTTCACCTATGCGATCGCTATGAGTTGTAAGTACAGCTCATGCTGGCTTCCTCTCCGGCCGTACTTCGATAGGTCTGCCATGCAGAAACTTGCGGATAGTCGTGCGTTTCCCCCAGTCTTAGTCCCAGGTTCTTGTCTAATACATCACGTTTACTCTAATGTTCCTGTCTCAAACGTCGCATTTACTCTCATGTTCCTGTCTCAAACGTCGCATTTACTCTCATGTTCCTGTCTCAAACGTCGCATTTACTCTCATGTTCCTGTCTCAAACGTCGCATTTACTCTCATGTTCCGGTCTCAAACGCCGCATTTACTCTCATCTTCCTGTCTCAAATGTCACGTTTAATCTCATTTTCCCGTCTCACACTTCACGCTTATTATCACTCTCGTGTTTTTGTCTTGTAGATCGTTTACTCTCATGATCTTGCCTTATACTTTACATATACTGTCTCAAACTTCACGTTTACTCCCGTCCTATTGTCCATACTTTGATCACTTTTGCTCTCTAACTCTTGTCATATACTTCACTTTTACTTCCATGATCCTGTCTTATCCTTTATTCGGATTTTCTTGCCTTATGCTTCCCGTTTACCCCATGTTCTTGCCTTATGCTTCCCGTTTACTCCCATGTTCTTGCCTTATGCTTCCCGTTTACCCCATGTTCTTGCCTTATGCTTCCCGTTTACTCCCATGTTCTTGTACCCACTTCATGTTTTTTCCCATGTTCTTTTGCCATATTTCACGTTTACTTGCATGCTCTAACCTCTTGCCTTCTGCGCCTACCTCCATCTTTTGTCGATCTTGCACTACTCACTTTGTCTTAGTTGCTCGTAACGTTGAGTGGGCTTCGTACAAGTGGACCCTACTAGCTAGCAAAATTCCCTTTAATCAGTGATACGTAACAACATAAGTTCTACACATAGATATGTCGACAGTTCATATTCTGGCAAGGAAAATGAAGTTAGAACACTTTTTTAAATTCATAATGTTGAACTGCATAAGTTCGGTTTTGACGGCAAAAACTCATGGGTGACGTCATATTTAAAAAAAAAACCATCGGAATGCTGCATAGTTACCGAAACTGCTGTAGAGTTTACTGTAAACATTATTTCTGACGCTGGCATATTTGAAATTGTTTACATGGTTTAGTACAATATAACATTAGTAAATGAATTATGGTTTTAGAGTTAGATGTTAGGAAATTCTCTTATGAAAACAATGCAGTCTGTTCGCAAAGACAGTAGTCTAGGGTGTGTTAACCGCTTTTTAACCCAGTTTATTCTAACCGCATGTTGTAACAACCGTTGTGAAACAAATTACTCTCCACGCCCAATTGTCCAGCATGCCGTTTGCTTTTCAACAATCATGACGTCACCCGAAGCAATGGGTTCTTGGCATTATGCATAAGAAAAAAAAGCGTTTTGACTGCATTTTCTTTGTACCAATATGGGCGTCCAACATAGCTTTTGGTGTCAGGTGTCAATAACGAAATGTAATTTGGTATCGAGTGTGGCTGATTTTACAGATATCTGAATATAGGCAAAGGGCTAAAAGAAACATATTATCACAGTCAAAAATCACGTTTCCTTTACTCTCATGTTGAGGTATACATCACATTTATTGTTATGCACAGGTCTTATTCATCACATTTACTTCTATGCATGGAGGGGGGGGGGGGGGTCTGGGGGTGAAGGCTTTTATTTGTCTGTCCACCTGTCTGTGTTTGTGACTTTTCTATCGGTAGGGTGCATGGGTCATGGGTCTGATGTACCTTTGTTTTTTTTTTCTGCAGTCTTTTCTGCATTAATGTTTTTGGCAGTAATTAATTGTATAGAAATCATCCTGCACAAAGCACCTACATAGTTCTGCTCGACTTTAGTCAGTTATCTTACTTTCTATATGTATTGGGATCAAACGATTGGGTAGAGAAACCTAAAGAAAAGTTGTCTTTCTATACTGGAGTAAAACATTAAATCATATATTTTTAATTAAGAGTTACTATGACACAAATTATATTTATTTATTTATTTATTTGATTGATGTTTTACGCCGTACTCAAGAATATTTCACTTATACGACGGCGGCCAGCATTATAGTGGGTGGAAACCAGGCACAGCTTGGGGGGAACCCACGACCATCCGCAGGTTTTTGGCAGACCTTCCCACTTACGGCCGGAGAGGAAGCCAGCATAAGCTGGACTTGAACTCACAGCGACCGCATTATTTTATTCATACACGACAGTGTATATTTGATTGATTTAGTAATTGTGTACACATGTTGACCGAATCAGCGATGTCACGTGATATTTTGGACCCACATAAGTATTGACATTTTATTCTACAGGTGACAACGGGACTCTGAAATCCGACAGGTGTAAAGCAGGTATGGACATGGACGAATGCTACAACAAGGTCTCGAAAGGCACCTTCAATGTGCCGTTCAGAGAACCTCCAGTATTCCACTACGGCCTGAGTCACGTAGATATAGAGGTTGGACCGGCACAGAGGACCTTGACAAGCATCGTAGAGATCACTAGCACAGACTTCGCTATCCGTTGGGAATGTGAAAAACCAGCATTTTGCTATGGCACTGACATTAACTGGTTCGCATGTGGACTTGTGTAATAAATACAGTCGATGCATGGAAGGAAAAAAAAAACACTTATAATCTACAAATCCAAATGTCTACGTTTTCCGCTCTGGTTTGGCCTTGAGAGATACTGAGGCAAATAAAATATATAACGGTACTGTAAAAAACCGAATATTCTCCAAAAATAATCAAGTTACTGAATTTCAAATGATTTTCGTTTATTTCTGCAATGAACTGTCTGCATGAAATTCCTCGATGTAAATAAAACAGTTTAAACTTCATCCGAGTTCTTGTTTATTTCCTCAGCTTATGTGTTTCGTACATGCTAATGAAAAGTCTAAATATTGGGAAACGTGCAACTGGTCACTTTTCAATCATAATTCGTAACAAAAGTCAAACATCACAGGAAGAAAGACAGATTTGGAAATCAGAAGGTCGAATTGTGCGTCATGTGGGTAGTATACTAAGTACATTCAAATTTATCAATATTTATTCACTTGATAAATATTATAATCAGCCAGTTTCTACAACATTCAAAATATTAAAACGGATTCTGCGAATAAGACCTTGACGAGTTTGTTTCACCCGAGTTGATCTAGACTTTAGGACTATAGAGAGAAGCTCCGTATTTTGCAATTATTAACCTGACGAGAACTCTCTTCAGAATGACACATTTTATGGGTCTACATTTAAAAAATATTACCATACCATTTGTATCTTTCTTTTTGTATTACGATTTTTTGCCTAATTTAGTGATCAAAGATAGCCGCCAAGCTGTGTCACCTACATTACTCTTTCAGTCTTTCAGGTAAAGTAAATAGCTACATCTAAATGTATTTACACAATATATTACAGTTTCTTAGAGCTCTAAGTGGCTTAATTTCAGGTATTATAGAATAATAATAAACGTATTAAGTCAGGGTTAATGACGAAATGTGCCACAAACTGACTGACAAATCACACAAGGTAATATTTGTTATAAAAGCTATTAAAGCATTTGTAATTAATGTAACATTATTTACAAACAAAGTAACATTCGACGTGCAAGGTGTGGCGAGGTGATGTGACGCCAGTTGATTCGCGTTCCTTTTTTTACCTAAAGTTTCCATTTTAAGGCTTGACAGGTTAGCCCTGAAGATTATCAATTTGGGGTACCCTACTGACAAAGTTGGTTAACAGCAGGCATACTTGTTTTTGCGCTATTGTAATAACATCTAAGGTGAACGAAATAAATAATACGCAAAGTTACCAACACTTCCCATTCTTGTATATACGTCCACTTCATTTTAAGCTAAACAGTTCTGCCCACCCACAGGGTCCGGGTGATGAAACATGTACATAGCACTGACAGAGTAGTGCAAATGACTTGACATCAATGTTCTTGTAAAAGCCACACGAGTAGAAAGTTCAGGACCATGGTTAATGGAATATACACGTTCATGAACAAATAGATTTTACCGCTTTCACTGTTCGTACATGGGGTCTGGATGACAATAAGTTCTCGGTGAACGCAGTCTATTTTTTCTGGAAGTCAACTTTCCCCCACCAATATGGCGTATATTATCCACAGTATAGATCACCCGCGGGAAAGTTTGTCAGTAACTTGCCCAAGGACGATGATTTACCCTCGGGCACTTCGGTTTTCTCTACACATAAAACTGATCACATTCGCGGAAATGAAAAATTCTTGATCATGGCGTTAAACAACGAACAAATAAATAAATAAAAACAGGGAATGCAGAAAATGAAATCAAGACGTACAAGTACATATGTCCCCGGTTATGACGTCACTTCTTCAATATGTCTACATATATAACGGTTTCAGGAAATTAAAACAATAAGATAAAGTATGTCAAATGAATTCCACATTGTCCATGAAAAGGGGGTCAATTTCCATTTTAGAATTTTCCGGCAAGTAAAATTCTTTGAAATATTGTCCTTTTCTGATAGCATTATTGTCAATGACTCTACTTCCGGTTTTTCAGCTTAATACACAATGGCTTCTAGACTCCTCCATTAAAAAGGAATATATATATAGCATTAGACATCTAACACGTATACGTCTGCTTCATTGGTTGTTTTCTGAGGCTTTAATGTTCCTGTTTTTCTATTTCAGGCCAACAGTCAGGATGAATGGTGTGGTTAAGCTGGTGTTTGCAGCCGTGGTGCTCGCCGTCGCGATCTACTGCGGTAAGGTTGAAATTTGGAAAGAATTTGGGCGGAGTTTGCATGGCGACAGCCTGATTCCCGGCGGTGACGTTCACTTTTTCACGTGACGACGTCGATTTACGATAGAATGGATCTAACTAAACTTTATTATGGATGAAAATGATTACCTTAAGGTTAAGAACTAGAAGGAATGGCCTTATTATAACAAACAAAGCAAAGCTCATATGAAACAATGAAATACATACAGAACGAGACTGATATTAGAGTCCTAAGACATTTAAGGAACCAGCCGGCGATGTAAAAGATAAGAAACAAACAGAATCAGTGCAGTGTTTATACCTATATCTAGTTCTTCAGACGAAGGTCTACCCGTCTGTCAATCTGTCGAATTCATTGCCATCAACAAAACTTTGTCCTGGCAAGAATTTATTATATAAATGTAATATACCAGGGAGATACAATCTAGTATAGGGTCATGAAAGCATAATTGGTGATCAACATTCCTCATTATGTTCTTGATCAGAAATGTGTGTTTAATGCTCTTTTATCAAATATGTTTCAGGAGTGGAAGGTGTGTGCTTCCCAACGGGTGCAACTGATTACAAATGTAAGTATTTTACCCATGCTGACTTCATATGGAGAAAAACGTAGAACATACCTTAAAAGCATTATTAATTGGCTTCTAAGATAACTTCAAGGTGAATTTTGTGGAAAACGCTGTTTAAGAATTTCTAACAAAACCTTAGTGTTTTTGTCGAGGGGACATTGTAGTAGCGTTTATAAAATTTATCAGTTCCTGTGAAGTCATGGACCCTAGCAGTTCAAACCCAAGTCAGGCACGTGAAAAATTGTTAAACGTGGGTAATCTTGATCTGTCCTCTCTTAGAGTTTCGTCTTAAAGTGTAATGCATCCAGGACAAAACATTCAGCATTATATCTATTTGGGAAGGTTTCATCGAAATAGTAGTCACTGCAATATAAGTGGAACACGATTGATTGCATGCGAGTGTACGTATTAAATACGTTAACATCATTTTCCTTTTATATCATAAGGAGCATGGTATAACGAAGTACTTTTCCTCACCCAAGTGTGACTCGTGTCCAAACTAAACTGTCCATAAAGCGTTAATGACCGTTACTTATTTGGTTTGTGCCGTACTCAAGAATATTTCACTTATTCGATAACGGTGCCCCAGATTACTGTAGGCCAGAAAGGTTCCACACAGTTGAAAATCCAGGTTAGCCTTAAAATTTATTTGCAAGATATCGCCGAAGGAATTTACAGACATGTTAGCGACACGATGACTGTATAAGCATATATGTGTCCATTTTATTAACATTTTGTATAGTCAAATGGAAGTTCAATGAATATAAATTTGAAGCCAGATTACAGGTGTCAAAGAAGCGTAGGTATAAACGTTGGCCTACACGCGTTTACACTGCTGTTTAAGCGTTTAGGCCTTTCGTTCGTTTAGGCCCTTCGGGGGTTGCTCATTTATTTTGTGCAAACCTTATTTTGTACACGATATCAGTCTTATTAGTACATGCATGTATTAAGAGACAATAAACTTTCTATTCTCCATGAAGAACTGATGATGGGCTGCATTTTCCATTTAAATTGTTAAGAACGACGTAAAACCCCAAGCATGCATACATATACACATTTTCGTCAGTCTAAAGGATTAATAACTTTCCAATAACGAATTTATCCGTAATCTGGAAAGGATTAATCTCTTAGAACGACGAAAACTTAGAGATGGGATTTAACGGTTGTCTTGAGGGTACATTTACTAAGATTGATTAATATATACTCTGCTGCAAGGGGTTTAGTGAAAACCTATATGTATCATGACCACGAAATCATAAGCCATTTACCACCTGATCTGTAACCGTTTTGTTTTTTTAAGGTGAACACATCGTGATCACAAGTAAATTTTGCGACAAAGGCAAACCCATGGATCCTTGTTTCAACCGATTCAGGTACAACAACTTTACCCTGAACTTTTTCGAGACCCCAACGGTGATGGTTGGTTTGGAATCTTGGGATTTGGTTAACACCGCCGGAGCCCGCCTGGACCTCGACGTCGTGGACGTCACCACGAAGAACGCCACTATAAGAATTCTATCTTGGAGTGACAGTCACTCGTTTAGTGCCCGTACAGTTCTATTCGCTTGTGGTTACGTTTACTAAATCTCTGATGATACTCTTTCGATGTCCTCTTTATCACCCCCGCCAAACCATTTGGCGCATTGACATTGTATTTAAACAAGTTGTACAGAACGAATATCTGCCTTGCTGTTGGTTTTCAATTCAGGGCTCGATAACACAAAGTAAATATATTGTGTTCTTTGTCTGTAATTTCTTAAAAATGTACACCAAAACTTTGTCGCATCAGAAAATAAACTGTTAAAACTACACAAACTTTCTCGTTACTTTGTCCATCGGATCATGCGCCAATTTGTCGGGTAGCCTGTAAACAACTTCGTCTAAAAGCATGAACGGAGAGCACTACCGGAGAGTTTCTATCTGAGTGATATCCCAAGATCTGTATGATCACCTTACAGAGTATCGATAAACCCTTCGTAACATCGTCGAGGTTGTGTATAATTAAACAATGAGCAAAAATACAAATGCACAAAGCAAAAATGCTATGTGGAACATACCTTGCGTCTTTTCATCAACATTGAAAACTGTTGACTGCTTCTCTTTCCAATATTCCGTCCTATTTTCGTACTTCATGTACATTTTTTTAATTCTTGGTGGTTTGTGTTATACTTCGTTTTGGGAAATGGCTTTGCCATTATTGACCTGGAACGTCCTTATTGGTTTCCGGCTGGTGCACAAATGCCTATTTCGACGCATAGATTTATATTTTTGCTGAAGATACTTCTCCCTGCCAGATTCGCACAGTGGCCTTCAACCAGTTTCACAAGCCTTCGTCTGGTTATGTTTATGGTTATGGTTAAGGTAGGGAAAATGACGGCCTCAGCAGTTCCCGCTTTCCGAACTAAACCCTCTGGGCCGATTGCATAGAAGTGGAATAAGGGAAGTATAGCTTATTCCAGGTAAAAGTGCGCGCTTATACCACAGTTGGTAGGCATAACGCTGGCGTACGCACAACTGTGGTATATATTAACATTTATGCCTATCTGGAGTATGCACTGGAATGCTTCGCAATGGAATTGTTTGCTCTGCGGCCAGAGTTGCTTGTGTAAGTTATATATACCTGGGTGTACATGTAAGGAGTGGAATAATGCTGACAATACTTGTGTCCTATTGAATTGATACTACATGGCTCCAAATGATGGTAAGATAATTCTTTTCTTGAATGAATTGAAAAACCAATTTAAGGTTAACCCTGTGGTTTCTTTGGTCTTGCAGGTTGTGAAAACACATGCGAGCCATGAGTTTATTTATTGGATTATTGCTTAAAACCATATTCAAGAGCATTTCACCTGGAATATGATAGCCTATCAGTTTTATGGATTCAGGAAACTGGAGTGTCTAGGGACAACCAATCGTCTTTGTTTACACGGATGTAATCTCTCGTGTATGACATATACCTGTAGACTTGCATACCATATTGGCGGAAGACAAGACGCCTTCACCAAGCTTTAGACGGTGTATACGGTCACTTTTTGTCATCAAAATCTCACGAACATGCAGTGGTAGAAGAGACTCTACAAATTCCCTGCCCAGGGTCAGGATTAAACTCTCACCCTGTATGTCTTAGTGATTGAAAGGCGTCTTAATAACTCGGCTAGATTGCCAACCCCCAGGTGGTCATTCACAAAAACCAGATGGGTGTATCAACAACATCTAATAAGGTATTTTTTTCACCACTTGCACTCCAATCCCACAGAATAAAACTACACCGTGGAAAAATCTGGTTCTTCGTCTAGTTATGCACTGAATAGTTACCGAAACCCTTCGTTACTTGTATGTCGACATTAACAACATTTGCTTGATTTATGCCGTCACTGATGTTACGATTATGAATGGAGAGAATTCCGCATAGCAGCAAGAGAACAACCTAGATCTGAAATCTTTTTCATTCTTCCCAGCTCAGCTTTCAGAAATGTGAGAGCCAAGTCCGGAACATGGCTAACCCATCTCAGAGCTAGAGAACAACCGTATCTCGTTAATTAATAATTACCGTGTCCAGTATAATTGGCACACTATAACAAGCATCAAAGGCCCCAAAAATCCGTTTCCCAGGAGAAAGCTAGAGCAATATACGAAGCCGTGTGTTTGCCATGCTGGGTATAGGTCAAGTCCTGGTTATGTCCATTGTGTAAGTCGTCTTTGGTGTCTTGGGCATGGTAGTTAACTGAGGCAATACTGTAGGCCGAATTGACGCAACTGGGATTAGTCTGGCACAAGAAGACATCGTCGAAAAACAAAAGCTATCTTTTTAATGTTAGCTGATAGCAATCCCCAAACTTAAGCCAGTTTTGAAAATCAGAACTTAAGACGTTGCGGAGCCAAAGTGAAATGTACGGCTTGGATAATCAGGAGCATTTTCAAAGCCAGCCATAAGGCTAATGTGGGACGAATGCTGATGAGTTAACTTTTCAACACCTCTTTAGTCTATATATGTTGAAAAGCTGATGGTTTCTTTACTGCATATATTCCAGATTACTTAATCTACAGACCTAAAACAGTTTGTACTTTGAGAAAGTACGATACATTGGCCACAGCATGCAGGGATTTAGTTAATCGGTAAAGTATGCTTATCAGCCCGCAATCTGTGCTCCAATCCAACTCCAGCTTTAAGTTAAAGCTGGAGTTAACCAAAATCTGGGGTTGTATTAGAGCAGGAATGGCCGATTAACTTTCTTGTTTAATACTTGACATGGTCTACCAGGGAATTATTATTTTGGAATGAAGTCCAAGAACGTCAGAGCCTGAAGACCTACATGTATTTATAAGACTGTGGCCATATACTTATGCCATTGCAGTCTTTTATGGCTTTAGGAGACTTTTAGGTTATCCACCGGACTTTGGCAAGTTACTGAAGAACTTCTCCATATGGGAGATACAAATCTGCATGCTGGAAGTACTCTTCAATGAACATTAGGCTGCACAGGCCTGGCCATGAGAAAACTGCTGACAAACTGTCGTCCTTTATCCTTCTTACCATTTTTTGTACGCATTAGGCAAGTATTTATTTACTTATTTGATTGGTGTTTTACACCGTACTCAAGAATAATTCAATTATGCAATTATGGTGGGAAAAAGCCAGGCAGAGCCTGGGGGAAACCTACGACCATCCGCGGGTTGCTGCCAGACCTATCCACATACGGCTGGAGAGGAAGCCAGCATGAGCTGGACTTGAACTCACCGCGACCCATTTAGGCAAGTAACTGGAATGTTTAAGTATACTAGGATACAAATAACCTATTTTATGGCAAGGTTTCACTCAGATTTCATGGCCAGCTCAGCTGAATTAATGACCTGACGATCGTAATCTGTCCCTATAAGCAGGGGATGAATGTGTAAATTCCGTGTCCAGGGATGGTTTAAAAGTCAAAAAACACAGAAATGCAGTCGTGGTTTGGTTTGGAAATGCATGAAATAACACTTTATTACATCCTCAGCAGTCATGTATTAACTGGCAAATTCTTAATGAAATGTTATTCCAGGTCAGTTACAGAGGAAAACAGCACTAATATTAACTCCACCCATCCTTCTTTCAAATTTAATAGACACACTGGGACAGAATGTGGCTAAAAAACTGGAGACCAGACCTTACACACACCATGTTAGAAGAGCTTTCACAGAGACAATATGGACAAATGATGGAAAATTGACCAAATTAACCAAAACTTTGCCACTAAAAATTCTGGACTAATGTAGCGGCGTATATGGCAACCATTATTCAAACTGACACAACAGGACCTATATACAGCATTTTTCCAAGCTCTATATTAAGAGATATACATGTACACAAATTTCCTAGTTAATTCTGTTCCTTAATCCAGCTGTGGTCTTTCCTTGGGGAAGGTTTCCTTGGAATAGTCCCTGATAGGCGAGTAGAACTGTAAGCAAAAACAAAACATTCAGTCTTCTTAATAACTTGATCGGTTTGGGTACGATGTACGTTATGAACATTTCACTTCATTCACTTTCTGTGTTGGAGGAAACCGGAATGCCTCTCATAAAGATTTCCCATATGCCACTCGTGGTGCTCAGATTTTTACTCAAAACGCAATCTCAACATGTATGCCAAATCATTGTAATACAAGTGCTTTTGAACAACTTCTTGCAATACCACTTTAATACAGTAGCTCCATGGGATGCTGTCTGAAGAACAGTAGAGGCAGGTGACATCACAAAAAATTTCTTAAATATGTTTATGCCTGTTTGTGGTTTCACTTAGTACTAAAATATAGTTCATTTATATGACCCAGTGCTCTTGTTAACTTTTGTTCCTGATGGTTTTTTCCTCATCCATTTCAAACTAGCATGTAAAGCGAATAAGTAAAACAGTAAGTTGTTTAACTCTAGTTTTATTTTAAAATGTTTTAAATGCCATTAAAGAGCTTTGCCAGAGTTTCTATGTACCTGCAACACCCCCTCCCCAACCACCACCAAAAAAAAAACATGAAACAAATGATTTTTAGCTATTATATGTAATTGTCCTGATTTACTAATAAATTATTATTTATATGAAGGTCAAAGGTTGTTTCCTTCACTGATAAATGTGTTATTTCACTCAAGTTAGATATCACTTCTGTTATTACATTTTGATATTTCACACCCAGACACCATGATGTCAAACTAGAACCAAGTTATAATTTAAAATGTTAAACCCTTCTAAAGAACAAAAAAATCTGACAGACTGCCAAGATGAGGTGTAAATCTTTAGTGCGTCTGGCACAAGCAGGAAACTAATAAAGAAAACTCAGTTCCGGACTACTTGACAACGCTTACACAGCCACCTTTCCAGGTCTGACATTATTGTAACTTTACAGCACTTACTGGCACGTGTCTTTTTTGATCTTTCATGTCACAAACTGGTTATGACACTATAACAATTGTGGCATCCCTTAAGTAAAAACATTTTAACACAACATTCAAACCCATAGACAATTCATTTACCTTATACTGATCAGTTGGCTTCATTTTCAGGTAAGGCAACTGGTTGCTTTTCTTATTCCAGCTGAAATAAAGGAAAATAAATCTATGCAAGAAAATGAACAGCACCTGTCTGGTGTATAAGTAAAGGTAGGAAACCATTGTACCTACATGTGTAGACCCTCATTTTAAGCCATAGTCATAGCAGTCAGAACAGGGGACATACATGTAATAAACAAAACACTGTTCTTTTCTTTATCTTTCAATATCATGGATCACTGGAAACTCCCTCTGAGGAATTCTTTTAAACAAAATTAAAAAAGCGAAGTGGTGACTGCTTTACATAAAATACCTTGAAATTGATATATTATTTATGATCAAATAAATGTTTTTCTTGATTTTATAATGTTGAATAAAGATGGCATTTAATTTGGTCGAAGGAAGAACACTTTGGGGAAGGCACAAAGAGAATAAGTCTAAAATTTCTACCGACACAATACTCAAACC